>NC_057721.1:69117415-69154242 GCF_004010195.1 Chiloscyllium plagiosum | reverse complement strand
TCATCTTAACCTCCTTCCACCTATCGCATTCCCAACGCCCCTCCCCCAAGTCCATCCTCCCTACCTTTTATCTTAGCCTGCTTGGCACAACCCTCTCAATCCTGAAGAAGGGCTTAGGCCTAAACTGTCGATTCTCCTGCTCCTTGGATGCTGCCTGACCTGCTGCGCTTTTCCAGCAACACATTTTTCAGCTCAGATTCTAACAGCCAATAAGCCTCTGCAGTATCAGGAGTGCAAGCAGTCGATCCAGAGTCTTAAAGCCAATGTATGAAAGTGACTGGTAAGAAAAGACCAATTGGTTCAGCAAACCTGCCCCACTCGCATAAATTCATCCTGTCTAGGCAGCCGAGACTGAATTAATCAATTTGTTCAATCAATAGTCTGAGGTTCAACTGTTGCTCATTCAAGAAATTGGGTTGTGGTGGGTTTTCCCATTCTTCACTACTCTAGTGCAAGATATGCAGGTGGGACGCCCTGAGTGACCCATTGCTTGAGAAAGCACCAGCCTGGATAAATGTGCACAATGCGTAGTAGTAGTTGCCATTGTACTAGAGCGGTAATCATAGGGCTACTCTCTCATTACAGAGAGATGACTGTTGGTGGTTTACCACACATCAGACAATGGGCAAGGTCGAGAGATAGGACCTTCGTGGTAACCTCAGCCTGTGTGGGAATTGAACCCATTCTGTTGGCATCACCTTGCATCACAAGCCAAACAACTCAGCTAAGTGGTCAACTGAGTGGGGTGTACACAGTGCAGTGTGAAGAACAAACTGAAGATCAATTCACCCGGATGTATTTGCTTCCCTGTTTGGTTGCTTTTTACGTTGCCCTTACTTCTGTATTCCTCCAAAACAATGTAGCTGATCCTTCTCGCATTTTTATTCTCCAACTCTGTCTTTAGCCCCTGATGGCCCACCTATCGATGTTGTGCTGGAATCTCTATCCTCTCAGTGTATCAGAGTGACATGGAAGGTAAATCATTTGCATGTAACTAATACTCTAACTCATTAGTTCTTGCACTTGTAGTCAAATGTTTTTGGTTTTGCATTATTTGAACTGATCTCTAAAGGAACTGTCTTAAAGACTGTTGATTAATAATAGCATATTTATAATTTGGGTTAAGATTTGCGAATGCAAAATGCTATGTTCCGTTTTTAGCTGAGCACTTGTGGATTTTCGTTGTTCCACTAAAATGCCATAGATACAGTGGACTGATCCATGCACTACAAATAGAATAAAAGTTTGACTTATCCAGGGAATACTACACATACTCTTCAGCAAGTGGAACCAGTTGCTTTATGCTTATTCACCCATGTAACAGTGCTTGGTGGTCACACACTGTCCTTGCATCACAATATATGAGATAGCACTGTGAATTATTATGTGATCTTACACCTCAGCAGGCACTCACCTCGTGTTGGGATTAAGGTCATTTCGAGGACTGATTGCAATAATTTGTACTATATTATGTATATGTATATAAATTGTGTTGTTTTCTTACTTAAGGACAATTTGTAGAAAAACTGGGGCCATTTGTGGAAAATCACTGACATTGAAAATTGCAAATAAAATTGAGATTGTAACCATCTTATGCCATACTGGTTGTTACTCAAGCCAGTATGATCTGTTATGTGATTACAGCATTAAGGTTGTACAGTGAGGGCAATTATTTTATACAGTTGGATTTACTAGTACTTTGATTATATCACAGTATATCCCAGAAGAAGGAAGCAGCCATTTTTTTCAATTTTTTCTCTCCAGATTTAAAGCTTTCCTGAACCCTATTTATTTTCAGATCTTTTCCATAGTTCACTCTCTGTTTGCATATCATTCTTTTTGTTACATAATATAACATATACCTGGATGTTATAAACAACTATTTAAACTGAACTCCTACCTCTGTTCTGTCTTCTGTCTGTGCTATAAGTACATGTTTGGCAAAGTAAATGTAATGTAGTGGTGAATTTGTGTCAGTGGAATGTATGAGTAAATAGAATCCTTCTAGCATGGAAGAAGGCCACTTGGCCCATCGAGTCTACACCAACCCTCTGAAAAGCATCCCAACCAGACCCACCCCACATTTCCCATGGCCTGATCTCCAGCATCTGCAGACCTCACTTTCTCCTCAAAGAAGGCCACTTGGCCCATCGAGTCTACACCAACCCTCTGAAAAGCAT
Organism: Chiloscyllium plagiosum; assembly: GCF_004010195.1. NCBI lineage: Eukaryota > Metazoa > Chordata > Chondrichthyes > Orectolobiformes > Hemiscylliidae > Chiloscyllium > Chiloscyllium plagiosum. The sequence goes on along the minus strand of NC_057721.1, from coordinate 69,152,062 downwards.
CCCAACCAGACCCACCCCACATTTCCCATGGCTAATCCACCTAGCCTGCACATCCCTGTGATACTATGGCAATTTAGCATGTCCAATCGAGCTAATTTATACATCATCAGACTGTGGGGGGAAACCCACGTAGATATAGGGAGAATGTGCAAACTCCACACAGTCAGTTGTCCAAGGGTGGAATCAAACCTGAGTCCCTGGTGCTATGTGGTGGCAGTGCTAACCACTGACCCACCGTGCCATCCTAAATATGACTGTGTGCATGAAAATGTACGAATTAGTGCATAGCTAGGAAATAACTGTGATAGAAATATGTGTGTGTGTAGAGAGAGAGAGTTACCGGTGAGGGCTATGCTGCTGTAGTTGTGTAAATATGGAGATAGTTTCCTTTAACTTTATATTTCCTGATAATCTGACTGATTTGCTCGTCCACTCTACCAATTTGCTATTAAGTGGAAAAGGTAAAAATATTCTGTTTATATAATTGCAAACATTTCTATCGAGGTCATCATGGTATTGTCCGTTCTCCGATGTGTTCTTGTGAATGTCTATCTAAATGTAATCATGTCCTATTATTTTATTAAGTAATCACCATCAATTGAATCTGACAGACTGTCACACACTTCTCACACATGTATTGTTTTTACTGAGTTATTTTTGTGCCAGATTCAGAAGCTTTCAAAGCCAGTGAAGTTACAGTAAGGTCTAATATTGCTTTCTCAGTACAAAAGTTGATTTTTGGTTTACTTACTGCTACATTTTTGGCAGAGCAGGTTGATAGGAAAGCTGAACTGTCAGGTGTAGTTTTGAAAATTAATTTTGTGATGCAAATGTCAACACATTTTGGAATTGGTTTCTTCCCCTTCTTCAGTTTTAATTTTCCGAGACATCCTTCCAATATCAGGATTTAGAATGTGAGTCATGGAAAACTGACCAATTCTTCAGTTTATGGCAATTAATTACAGACAATGCATAGCATTGACAGCTATATAATTAACACCCCCCCCCCCCCCCCCCCGCTCTGCCTTATTGATGTGTGTTAAGCCATTCTTAGAGAACAGCTCTAACTGTTTCTATCTGACTTTCCCTACTCACTGAGTGACTTGAGTGAATTTGCCAATTTTGACCAGTGACCTCCATCCATTCGGAGTTCTGAGGGAGTGCTGCACTATCAAAGGTGCTGTCTTTCAGCTGCATCTTTGAAACTTGGCCCTGACTATTCCCTCAGCTGGATGTAAGGTAACCCAACATGGCATTGTTGGCAAATAAAGGAGGGGATTTCTCTCCTCCACAATCCAATTCAAATATTTATCCCTCAACCCAATATTCCTCAGAAGAGGAAACATTTGTTTGCTCAGTTATCGGTTTTATGCATGGAAAAGGATGTACTCTTTTCTTCATCCCTGCCATTTCCTCAGGCTCCAAAGAAGCACTTGCAAAATGGACTAATCCGTGGCTATCAAATTGGTTATCGGGAGTACAGCACTGGTGGCAACTACCAGTTTAACATCATCAGTATGGAGACAACTGGCGACAGTGAGCTGTACACACTGGACAACCTGAAAAAGTTCACGCAGTATGGAGTGGTGGTGCAGGCTTGTAACCGTGCGGGCACGGGACCCTCCTCGCAGGAAATCATTGCAACAACGTTGGAGGATGGTAGGTTAACAATTAGATCGCAGGTTAGACTGAGACAGAAGGCCTCACAGTTGTGATAGCAAACCAGATATGACACTGAGCCCCTGAAAGAGGCTATTAGGACAAAGCAGTCATGGGGGTTGCGTTGTCATGGAGGGACAATTGGTGACAGGGAAGGAATTTAGGGAAGGAATTGCAGAGCTCTAACTCTGGGAAGCTCATGCTGTACCCAGCAGTGGCATAATGCTGGAAATCAATGTTATCTCAAGAACAACATTCCCTCTCAGCTGTGCAGCCACAGGGCCAATGGGAAGCTCCATGGTTGCTGATTAGCATTCCAGAGAATGACTGCCCCTTCTAGAAGGCGTGATTACACACACAGACCTTGGAGGTCAGCACAGCAGGAAAAAAAATATTACCGGGAATGTTGCTCCAGAGGCCAGAATTGGAGGGTAGTTGAGTTTTGGGGAGCATTTTAAGAACTGGAGCAAACAGGCAAATGAATTAGGAGTAGAGTGGGCTATTTAGCCCCTGGAGCCTCCTCCACCATTCATTAAGATTATGTCTGATCTAATTATGGGCCCGGCTCACATTTATGCATACCTCTCGTTAACCTGGTTAGTCAAAAATCTATCTCTCTCGGCCTTAGAATTATTCAGTGACTCTTCCCTCACCTGTCCTCATTGGTTTCTGAGGGAGGGAGTTTCAAATACCCTCTCAAGAAAAAAGGAAAATCGTCCTCATCTCCATCTTAAATGGGAACCCTATTTTTAAACAATGCCAGAGATACAGAGGGTTGAGGCCAAGGAGAGATTTGAAAGTAAGGATGAAAGTTTGGAAATCAAGACAAGGTCAAACGGGAACCTAGGACAGGGAGAGGAGAAAGTCTGATGAAGGAGGGCGGGTAGTAGAGTTTTGAATGTCCTGAAGTTCACAGAGGCTGGAAGGTGAGGGTTTGGTCAGGGTAGTAAAGGCATGGGTAAGAGATTCAGATCAGTGGACATAGGGTCAAAGATCCTTTGTCAAGGTCTTCCTTGCACAACGCATCAGAAAGCCTTTCTTGGTAAATTGAAAAGCCAATCTCCATGACCCAGTGAAGATTCGGCAAGTTTGAGTTTTCTAATAATTCTTCTCATGGGGTTTGGATAGCAACAGCACACCTGCCAGGTGTTGCCCTGCTGTCCTCAAGAGTGAGAAACCAGAGTTCAGCTAGAAGCTTGCAAGCTCCTGGTAAATCCAGATGGTGAACACGAAGCTCACGGCAAAAAGAAATTCAAGAGTAATTTTCATTGTAAACCAAATTGTACATTTTCAGGAAACATTTAGGTCTTTCCTAAACAATTCCCTGCTTCATTTTTCCCTTCATTTTATCTTCTCACTACATAAACTTCAACCCAACTTCACACCATCAATATCTTAAGTTATCTCCTTACTTATTCAAGCTGTCCCTATTTGTCTCCACCCCAGCTAAAACCATCAAGTTGGTATTGGTATAATTTAAACATTTGAAAGGCATCTGGATGGGTATATAAATAGGAAGGGTTTAGAGGGGTAAGGAACACATGCTGACAAATGGGACTAGATTTATTTAGGACATCTGTTTGACATGGATATGTTGGACTGAATGGTCTGTTTCTGTGCTGTATATCTCTATGACTCTATGAATTCAACCCAGCACACTCCTTCACCCGCACACTCTTAAATAACCAGGTCATACTGTTCTTCACACCCAAGTGTCACTCTTGGCTATCACTTTGTCTTCCTTCCCTTCTATATTTTCACCCTTTAATTTCATCCTGCCCTTTGACTTCATCCCTCTCTCTTTTGCTACTTCTAGATTGTCATTCTTTTTCCCTTCATACAGTCATATAACATGGAAACAGACTGTTCAGCCCAGCCAGCCAATCCATGTCGAGCATATTCCCAAACGAAACTAGTCCCACCTGTCTGCTCCTGGCCCATTTCCCTCCAAACCTTCTTTATTCCCATATTTATCTAAGTGTCTTTTGAACATTGTAACTGTGCCCATATCACCACTTCCTCAGGACGTTCATTCATTCAAGGGATGAGGGGATTGCTGTTGTCACTCTGTTGATGTCCAGTTCTCTTGAGGAAGTGGTAGTGAGCTGCTACTGAGCACTACTGAATAGTTTAGTAGAACATTTCAGAGAGCAGACAAATTCCAAATTAATTGTTGTGGGCTCAGAATTACCCACAGGCTGGATTGGTAAGCAGATTTCCATCATGGAAAGGTTTACTTCAATAATCAGAATTATTTTTTTCATGACAATCTTGTTGTTGACTGGCCAGCACTACCATGAATAGCTTTTCATCCAGATTTACTCAATTGAATTTAAATTCACCAGCTGCCATGATGGGACTTGAACTCATGCCTTCAGGTTATGAGTCAAATAACAGAATCACTGTGCCACCATACCCTTAGCAGCTTTTGCCTATTCATTATTTAACTTCTTGCTTCCCCTCTGCCTCCTCTCTTTCTCTTTCTATCTCCATATCTATTCACCTGCTACACTTAAGCTTTCAATCCATCATTATGTTATTCTTATCAATCTCTCTTTCCTATTTCTCCATCATTCTATTATTCTGTCTTTATGTTTTTCACTTCCTTGACCTCTTCATTCCTTTCACTCTTTTAGCTTGTCCCTTTTCCCTGAGACTTCCCATTTTTTGGCCCCTCCCTCTCTTCCATCATTTTCCTTCTCTTTATCTTCATTTCCTTCCTCTATCTCCCTTCGTTCTGCTCCTCCATCTTCCAATTCTCATGTTAATTAGAGTCATAGAGTCATAGAGATGTACAGCGTGGAAACAGACCCTTTGGTCCAACTCTTCCATGCCGACCAGATATCCCAACCTAATCTTGTCCTATTTACCAGCACTTGGCCCATATCCCTCTAAATGCTTCCTATTCATATACCCATCCAGGTGCCTTTTGAATCTTGTGATTGTACCAGCCTCTACAATTTCCTCTGGCAGCTCATTCCATATACAGACCACATTCTGCATGAAAAAGTTGTCCTTTAGGTCCCTTTTAAATTTTTCCCACTTCACCTTAAACCGCGCCCTCTAGTTCTGGGCTCCCCTACCCTGAGGAAAAGACCTTGACCATTTACTCTATCCATGCCCCTAATGATTGAATAAATTTCTTTAGGGTCACCCCTCAGACACTCGAGGGAAAATAACCCCAAACTATTCAGCCTCTCCCTATGGCTCAAACCCTCCAATCTTGATAATACCCTTGTAAATCTTTTCAGAAACTTTTCAAGTTTCACAACACCTTTCCTATATTGCAGTGATTTAAGTGCCAGAGATAGAAATTTTTACCCCACCTTATGTGAAACCACCACTGATGAGTAGGACTGGCCAAAAGGGCAAGAGAGTGAGTCTTCACAGATGTTACTCCCCATAAGAAAATTGAATGCTCAAAGTGTTACGTCATGCTTAAAAATCACACAATACCAGGTTATAGCCCAACAGATTTATTTGAAAATACAACCTTTCGGAGTGCTGCTCATTAGTCAGGTAGCTAGTGGGTCTGAATGCATGGAACATTGAATTTGTAAGAAAAAGCCCAGAGTGTCATACAACTGATGCAATGTATTAGACAAAACTAGTTGGCTGTTAAGTCTCTAATCACTTAGAATGGTGAGTCAGGTTTCAATTGATAAATATGTAAATCCCAGAGTTTAACTTAAGGTTTTATATTTTAAAAAGGTGACATCTCAACTTAGACAATGCATTAAAGGTGTGAGGTTAGAGTCTGTCTTGTCCCATCCTGGAGTCAGACTTATTATTTCCAAAGTAGGAATTTAAAAGTGTCACATTGACTGCCTATAAATTATGTGCCTTTTGAACAAAATAAAATGTATCTGCAAATACAAATCTGCAAATGGAAATTAACCTCATAGGCTTAAATGAGTGTGTGAGAGGAAGAGGGGAGAGGGAGAGAGTGTGTGGTCACCTGTAGTGTGACATGAACCAGAGTGCTGTCACATAGGAGAAGAATTAGTTAAGTAATAGCAAACCAGGGTTTTTAAAGTTTGATGGTATTTTAGGAGCAACAAAAAGTCTGAGGTAGGTACTGTGCTCCTAGCTTTGAAAACCTGAGAAAGGATAAAATAAAAGGTTGTGGCTTTGTCACAATGAGGAAGAACGCTTGAATCTTAAGAGAATCAAATGTGGGGTGTACAGATATTATATAAGGTGAAAGAGGGAGAACATGTGAAAGTGGAATTAGTTTCACATTTCACTCACAGAAATGAAGGGATGACGATGTTATTAATTGGCTTGCAATATTCCTTAACTTGCCAGAATTCTCTGTTTAAGCAGCCTGAGTACATTGAGAGAAGATACTTCTGCCTTCCTACAGTGCCCTCAGCTGGTCAGACAGCAAACAGTATATTCAGTTGAAATGTAAAGAAATGGGACAGATAAAAATGATAAATAGGTGAAGGATTCGAAATTGTTTAATCTTAACCTTTTGCAAATCATAGGATAAAACTAGTCTTTGATATGTTTGCTTGGAATCACTCCAGCAAAACTTTATTTCAGATTTTAACCCACTCATAACCCTTTCAATTGGACAGAGTCAACATTGAGCCTCTACTGAATCTAACAGGGAGGTAGGTCCAGGAGATGTTTTACTCCAACACTCCCCAACTGAACAGAATCTGCCTACCCATCTACTTCTCCTCATCTCCATATCGACACAACATTTCTCATGTTATATACATCTTGCCAGCCTCCTGTATGGACAGGTTGATCTCCAACCACAGGCCTATGTCAAGGAAGAACCTTGAGACTTTATCCTGAAAATTGCAGGCATAAGATTGCATAATGACATGATGGGTTTTTTTTTTAATCTGTTTTCATCTATCTTTCCATCTAATGCACAACAAATGAGTTCTTCAACATGATTTTCTTGACTCACTCTTGGAATATAAGCAAGACCAACATTTATTGTGTGTCCCCAGTTATCCTTCAGAAATTATTGATAACCTTTCTTCTGGAAGAGCTGATGGCCTTGGAGAAATGGTGCATCCTGAATGGTCTGTCTGTTTGTCACATGTTGATATCTCTGAGCTAGGCTACGTCAGAAAACAGTTAACAGCCAATCACATTGGCATGGGAGTCAGAAGTCACCCTTAAGGGTACCCTTAAAATACAATCAAGGATTATAAGGTAACCATGTTTAGAAATAAAATGAAACACATTTGGTATCTTTGGGTATTATAATGGGTGGCACGGTGGTTAGCACTGCTGCCTCCCAGCGCCAGAGACTGACTGTGTGGAGTTTGCACGTTCTCCCCGTGTCTGCGTGGGTTTCCTCCGGGTGCTCCGGTTTCCTCCCACAGTCCAAAGATGTGCAGGTCAGGTGAATTGGCCATGCTAAATTGCCCATAGTTTTAGGTAAGGGGTAAATGTAGGGATATGGGTGGGTTGCGCTTCGGCGGGTCGGTGTGGACTTGTTGGGCTGAAGGGCCTGTTTCCACACTGTAATGTAATCTAATCTAATCTTTCAATCATGTTTCCTGCACTAAAATGACATTTTTGCAGGATTTCACATCTGTGCCTTTTATTTCGTTTTTTTTTCTCTCTTATGACAAGTGCCCAGCCGACCACCAGACAATGTCCAAGCCAATGCCATATCTCCAGAAGCCATTTCACTGTCTTGGTCGATGCCACCAAAAGAGGCGCTGAATGGGATTCTCCAAGGATACAGAGTTATTTACTGGGCGAATCTCCCAGATGGAGGTAAGTATGTTGCAGTGAGTTATGGATAATGAAAGCAGTCCCTGACATTCAGCAACACAACATCAGCTTCCTTGCTTCTATCTATTTCTGATAGTGTGGCTGATCAGGAAAGGAGAGCCAAGGTAAAGTATATTTGCCATTATCAATTAGAGTCATAGAGCCATACAGCACTGAAACAGACCTTTCGGTCCAATTCATCCATGCCAACCAGGTACCCTAAATTGAATTACTCCCATTTTGACTGCATTTGACCATATCCCTCTAAACCTTCCCTATCATTTACCTGTCCAAATGTCTTTTAAATGCTGTAACTGCCTCTACCACTTCCGCTGGCAGCTCATTCCATACACGCACCAACCTCTGCGGTTAGTGACCAAGTTGCCTCTCAGGTCCTTTTTAAATCTTTCCCTTCTCACCTTAAATCTATGCCTTCTAGTGTTGGACTCCCCTACCCTCAGGAAAAGACCTTGGCTATTCACCTTATCTATGCCCCTCATGATTTTATAAACCTCTACAAGGTTCCTCTCAGCTTCCAATGGTCCAGTGAGAAAAGCCCCAGCCTGTCCACCCTCGCCTTATAACTCAAACCCTCCACTCTCAGTAACATCTTTGAAAATATTTCTTTCACCCTTACCAGTTTAATAACATCCTTCCTATAGCAGGGAGACCAGAATTGTACAGAGTACTCTAAATGTGGCCTTAGCAATGTCTTGTGCATTCATAACCTGACGTCCCAACGCCCGTAATCCGTCTTCTGACCAATGAAGGCAAGCATGCCAAATGCCTTCTTCACCATCCTGTCTAATGGGACGCCACACTTTCAAGGAACCATAACGTCATTGAAATTTCGAGGTCAGAAGTCACACAACACCAGGTTATAGTCCAGCAGGTTTATTTGAAATCACAAGCGTTCAGAGTGCTGCTCCTTCATCAGGTGAAGTCACCTGACAAAGGAACAATGCTCTGATAGCTTGTTTCAAATGATGGTGGGCTCCTCTGGGGCAGGAAGGCTTTGTAGACACAAGGAAGCCCCTATGATTTGATTCCCTGTGGTTTTACCGTCATGGATTTCTGCCATTTCGGAAACTGGACAAATTTAATTTCTGATTGATAACTCAGGTTTCCAAAGCGCCACTTAAAAAGACAGGAGCAGATGCTCCAGTATCTAAATCAGACAATAATTCTTCCTGTGAGAATGCAGACCATCAGTGAACTTGTCTGACGGCAGCTCACAGTTGAGGCGTGGCATGTGATATTCATATTCCAGCAGGTGGCGCTGCAGCAGGAAAGGGAACCTGGACTGACGTTCCCACTCCTTGGTCATTGACCTCCTGTCTGCCTTCTGAGTGTGTTAACATGTACGATTGCCCAATTCAACATTTGCTCTTCTCCTTTCCTTTCTGTCAGAGCTGGGAGAGATTAGAAATGTCACAACCACCCAAGTTACGCTGGAGCTTGACGGACTCGAGAAGTTCACCAACTACAGTATACAGATGCTGGCATTCACCCGGGCAGGAGACGGAGTCAGGAGCGAGCAGATCTTTACACGTACCAAGGAGGATGGTAGGTTAATGATAATGATGCTCCAAACATCCAAATATACAAAATGGGGAGAAGCAGGTCATTCAGCCCCTTCAGCATGGTGCTGTCCCCAAAAGAGAAAACATCTTTCTCATGTCAACCTGGTCAGGACCATCCACGATCTTCCAAACTTCAATCAAGTTGCCCCTCAGTGTTTTGAACTCCAGTGAAAACAAGCCCAACTGAAGCTCATAATACAACTCACTCACTCGAGATGTTATTCTAGTAATCTTCCTATGCATTACCTCCAGCTAATCATTTCTGAAATGTTTGTTCAACCCTATTTCATAAAGTCCTATGTACAATGCAGCATTCTGCAGCTTCCCCCAATTCCAACAAATGGTAAGACCTTAATTAAATCAGGATTGTACAATGACACCAATTACAAAGCTAAACGTCCACCTCTTAAGACCAACTGAAAGTCCATTCATATTGGAGTTGTGAGGTCATTAGCTGGTGGTATCCATTAGTGTACTCCACACAGTTTGAGTGCCTCCATTGTCGAAATATATTTTCTTCTAAAATTGTGGAGGTTCGTGGTGGTAAAGGGAACTCCCTCCATTTCAGCTATTCTATGTCTGCATTAATTAACTGTCAAGTCTGAGCTTCATCTACTCTGCCTTATTATAGTGCTGACTGTCCGAGCTACCAGCGTGTTATAATGGTTTGACAAATAAACTTTGGGTGGGATCACTGCCATCAATCTTTCTTGTTCTAGTGTAAGTTATGGATTTTATGTGAGGAAGGATGCCCACAAAAAAGCCTGCAGCAGTTGGTAGGAGCGGTCATAGCTTAGTGGTATCGTTACTAGACGATTAATCTAGGGGCCATAACGCTCTGGGACTATGGGTTCAAATCCTGCCATGGTGGAATTTGAATCCAATACCAATGGGATTAAGAGTCATAAAATGCCTGTGAAAATGTTGTCAGAAGAAGCCCATGTTGTTCACCAATGAGGGAAGGAAACTGTTGTACTTACCTGGTCTAACCTGCATGTGACTCTCGAACCTAGCAATGTGGTTGACTCCATACTACCCTCTGGGCAATTAGAGAAAGATAATAAGTCCTGGCCAGTGATGCTCAGGTCTTGTAAATGAGTAAAACAAATGTCAACTTTGATAAAAAGTAAATAGGTTTAATTGGTAATATTTATTACCTAATTACATTACGTCTAAGATGCATGATTGCCTCTTGTAGGATATCAGGTTCAATGTAAGTATAAGGATGTATTATTGCTTTTGAAATGTTCTGATACACAACTTAGAGACAACTGAACAATCACAGCTATGGCAATGCTACATGGTTAGCTCCTCCCAGGAACTGTCTTTTATAACCCAAGCTTATCTCATGATATCAGTTAACTTTTTTATTGGTTTGCACAGAACAGAAAAACACAGTGAGACAAAACAGCCTCCAATACCAATCCAAAGGTATGAACACTGACAGTCAGTTGCCCAGGATAGTCAGTCAAGATAGTCTCCACATGAGGGGTGAAGAATTGAATGTTGGGCAGCCCCTCACCCATTTTGACTCTTTCTGCCTATTGTGGCCCTATTTCCTCCTGAAAAAGAGAGAGGGAGGTGTGTGAATGTGGGTGGGGCAGCTGTTAGTGTTGGTGGAGGTGTTTGTGAGCAGGTCGTCATCACAGAGGCCATGCAGGGTGAGTGGTTTCAGGGGTTGGGATGAGGGTGACAATGAGTGAGGGAAGACATTGTAGGCATTAGTGTGAGTGATAGAGCACAAGCCTTGGTGAGAGGTGGGTACAGTAGCAAAGATAGAAAGAGTAGAAGTCGTCAAGAGAAGATGGTGGCATTTAGGCCAGCAGAATAGAAATGATCTATAACCATTGAAAAGGCCCCCTTCCCCCTTTTCCAACTTTCTGTCCTTTTTTTAGAATCCCTGCAGTGTGGAAACAGCCCATTTGGCCCAACAACTCCACAGCAACCCTCTGAAGAATAACACACCCAGACCCATTCTTCTACATTTACTCCTGACTAATGCACATAACTTGCACATCCCTGAACACTATGGGCTATTTAATATGACCAATTTACTTAATCTGCACATCTTTGGACTGTGGGAGGAAAACAGGGAGAATGTGCAAACTCCACACAGACAGTCGCCCGAGGCCGGAATCTAACCTGGGTCCCTGGCACTATGAGGCAGCAGTGCTTAGCCACCGTGCCACAGTGCCATCCATCAATTAGTTAACTTTCTCCATCCATGCTAATATACTACCTCCAACATCATGGGCTGTTATAACTTTACCTTTTGTGAGATATCTTGTCAAACTCCCTCTTGAAGTCCAAATGCAACGCATCTACTGGTTCCCCTTTATCCACACTAGTTGCAACTTCCTCAAAAGAGTCAGAGACAATTTCCTTTTCATGAAGCCATGCTAACTCTTTTTGATTAGACTATGAATTTCCAAATATTCTGCGATTGCTTTCTTGATAATGGATTCCAATCCTTTTCCAACAATCGATGTTAGGCTAATCAATATGTAGTTATCTGCTTTTTGCTTCCTTCTCTTTTTGACTAGGGTTATCACATTGGCAGTTTTCCAATCCTCTGGAACATCTTCAGAACCCAATGATTTTTGGAAAATTGTAACCAATGCATCCACTATCTCTGTAGCTACCTCTTTTAGAATCCTGAAATGCAAGCCATCAGGGTTACAGGACCTATCTACCTTTAACCCCATTAGTTTGTCTAATACTACCTCTCTAATGGTGATTCCTTCTCAAAACATTTATGAAAAATATCTGTAAAACTCCTCTGCCATTCCCTTGTTCCCGTTAACTTCTCCCTAGATTCATTTTTTAAGGGAGCAGTGTTCACTTTGACCTCTATGTTGAAAGAAGATCTTTTTGCCAGTTTTTTCTTTATTTTCCTGGCCAATTTGCCTTGATAGTTTATTTTCTTTGTCATATCTTTTCAGCCCTCCTTTGCTGGATTCTGAATTTATTAAACTGCCTGGGGCTATCATTGATTTTTGCCTCCTCATGTTCTTTATGTTTCAATTTCATAAGTTTCATAACTTCCTCGGGTAGCCATGATTAGTTTATCCCTCTCTTGGAATCATTCCTCCTTACTGGGATGTATTTTTGTTCAGAGACATGAACTATATCCTTAACTATCTGCTTGCTTGCTGTCATTCCTGCTAATTTATCTGCACAGTTCTCTCTTAATTTTACCTTTTCATCTTTTTTTTCTACCTTTGATCCTATTTCCTGTTTTTTTCTCTGAAGTTTGCACACTCTTTCCCTTTCTGTCGCACTCTGGTTATTATTATTATTACCTAACTAGTGTCTTGCTGTGCCACCATATCATTTTGCTTTATAATATCTCCTCTCTATTGAGGTTAAAATGTTCTCTAGCGCCCTGGTTATAGGATTCAGTGGACCACTGGTCCTATCATGGTTCAAGCAAATCCTGCCCCAACAGAACAGCTCCTTTCTACTCAGTACTGGTCCTCAAGCTCCATATACAGAAACCCATTTCTCTCGCACCAATCTTTGAGGCGCACATTTGACTTTATTTGCCTTATGCCAGTTTGCCTGTGGCTCAGGGAATAATTCCAAGATTATTGCTTTGAAGGGTCTGCTTTCTAATTTGTTTCCTAACTGTTTCTTTGAGCAGAATCTCCCTTTGAGCCCTGTCAACGTCATTGGTACCAACGTGAGTGATGATGATAGAATCCCTTTCCTCCCACTCTAAGTTGCTGTCTAGCCCTAAGGAGGTATCCTTAATCCTGGCACCAGGCAGGCAACACAGTCTTTGGGATTCATGACCACGGCTGCAGACAACAGTATCTATTCCTGTCACTTGAATGGCTCCCTCAACCACAATGCCATGGCATCCTCACTGTAGTTCCCTACTCCTGCTTGCACCGGATTATACCTTGGCTTAAAGAGTTAATTTATAAGGGCAGCTTTTATAGCAGCTTGAGTTCTCTTGTGCATAGAACATTTAATAGGCAATCTAAAAAAAAGATGTTGGAAAGATTGAAAAGAATTGATAGGTTAAATAGTGATATCTTATATCCTCTGGCAAGGGATAGAATCTTAAAATTAGAGCGAAGCCATTCACGGTTGATATCAGGAAGTGCTTTGATTAGATTACTTACAGTGCGGAAACAGGCTCTTCGGCCCAACAAGTCCACACCGCCCCGCCGAAGCGCAACCCACCCATACCCCTACATTTACCCCTTACCTAACACTACGGGCAATTTAGCATGGCCAATTCACCTGACCTGCACATCTTTGGACTGTGGGAGGAAACTGGAGCACCCGGAGGAAACCTACGCAGACACGGGGAGAATGTGCAAACTCCACACAGTCAGTCGCCTGAGGCGGGAATTGAACCCAGGTCTCTGGCGCTGTGAGGCAGCAGTGCTAACCACTGTGCCACCGTGCCGCCCACTTGTTTGAAACGTGTTGGAAATCTGAAGCTGTCTCATTAAGAGATCAAACTATTTAATGATAGATCACAGAAGGGGGCCAGTTTGGCCAGTCAAGCCCTTAAAGTATCCCTGGTAGCGCTCCCCAATTAATTCCACAGCCTTGATCTTTCCCCATAGCCTTCTGAAAGCTCCTCCTTCAAGAATGTGTCCAATTCCCTTTTGAGTTTTACAATTTGAATCTGAATCCACCCCCTTTTCAGGGTAATACATTCTGCATTATAATAAGTCTGTGTAAAAGCAAAATCTTTCCTCTGTTATTCTTCTAGCTCCTTATCAATCACCTTAAATATATATTTTCTGGCTTCTGACCCTTCTGCCACCTGGAAACAGTTCCTCTATAGTTCCTCCCATTGATTATTGATTATTATATATGTGTACCTTTTCTTAGCTTTCACTGCTGTAAGGAAAGCACGCCTCACTGCTTCAGTTTTCTCACATTATTGAAGTCCCTCATCCCCGAGATCAATACGTTTTTGTTAAGGAAGCATATTCATAATGATGAAACTAAGAAAAACAAAATGTGTAAGATGGCACAATTGAATAGATTGGTGAAACTGGTTTAAGAAACTGAAGGGCCCACACCTATTCTGATGTTTCTAGTCCAGTACTTAATGCCTCAGCAATTATAATAGTTGCATCATACACTTTTATCTATGTAGTAATTTTATTTCCAAACAAGATACCAATCGAGTGATTTAAATGGTGTCTATGCCAACTGAATGAAATCTATCTATAGAATTCCTACAGTGTGGAAGCAGGCCATTTGAGTCCATACCACCCCTCTGAAGAGCATCCCACCCCTCCACACTATGTCTGTAACCCAGCATTTCCCATTGCTAATCTACCTAGCCGACACATCTTTGGACTGTGGGAGGAAACCAAAGTGTCCAGAGGAAACCCATACAGACACAGGGAGAATGTAAAAACTACACATAGACAATTACACAAGGCTGGAATTGGATCCAGGTCTCTGGCATTGTGAGGCAACTGTGCTAATCACTCGGCCACTGTGCCACCCTAGACATAGGATAAAGTAAGAGAGTCATTTCTAAAACTGCCTTTGTAAAACTGTCCTTAAATTAAGATGAAGATATTATCACAAACTCTGAAGTTACACTGTAGTCAGGGGCCTAGTTTTGGATAATTTAACAAACACTAATCCTAGGGTACTTGTGTCAAAGCAGCTCCAACAGTTCAGCACTCTCTTAATACCACAATTAGTCTGCATTATAAACAAACCCGAACCACTGATAGTAGAAGATGGTGTATTTGATATTCTACCATTGAGTGCTTTAAGTATTGATGGGATTCATGGCTTTCTCTGCCCCATTTCCTCATGTGTACATGTAGGACAAAAGAGGCAAGCCTCTGAAAATTTATAGACAGAGTTAAGCCATTTCTTTTGAAGTGTTTGTGTGGATGTTAGTTATCTAATGCTCATTTCCCTCACTCCATCTCTATCACAGCATATCTTTCTATTTCTTTCTCCCTTGTGTATTTATCAAATTTACATTTTATATGTATTCAGATATCTGTGCCATTTTCTCCAATTACACCCTGTTAGTGAGTTCCATACTTGTCAAGATTAGAGTGGTGCTGGAAAAGCACAGCAGGTCAGGCAGCATCCGAGGAGCAGGAAAATCAACATTTCGGGCAAAAGCCCTTGATGAAGGGCTTTTGCCAAGTTCCACACTTATACCATCCTCCAGGTAAAGATGTTCTTTTGAGTTTCCAATTAGAATTTGTCCAGTAATTATTTGACATTTATGAGCTCCTTTCTTGTGAAATCCCCCAAAAATAGAAGCATATTCAAGTCAAACCCATCCAATCATACGTTGAAAGACTATTTAGATTAGTTCTTAAAGTTAACGTTTAAAATATTTAGGTTCCCTCTTAATATTTCACAAACGAGTCCTCAAACTGATCAAACTATCACTAATGCAATAAATTCAATAATTGCATATATTCTTTTTTATTGCATATGTTATTAGGGTTACTTGTGAGATTCAGGGTTAGTGACACCTCTTCTGTAATTATGAGGTACGTCATTTCAAAATACACACATTTTCTCTTGTGCCATAATGTGACAAATGCCCTGGAAGCAGGATTAGAGTGAGTTTGCAGGATTTTAGATGATATAACAATCCATAACCAATGTTCAAAACAGCATCAATGATCAGTGGTTTGCACTATTTGTTGATGATGAGTTTGGGAAGGTTGTGTGACAGGGTGGCTAAGGAATTTAGCACTGGCCAGTCATTACCAGGTGCAGTTAATAGTTCTGACTACAACACTTATATGGAATAAGAGCTAGGATTCTGGGTGGCTACAGACTGGTAGCCATTGAAAGTTAACACCACCAATAGATTGATTCCCTCATCTAATCTATTGGCAGTGTTAACTTTCAATGGCTACCAGTCTGGTTTACCAGGAAGGGAGAACACCAATTTTTTTTAATGTAAGAATACATCCCAAAGTGTTATAAAACAAGATGGAGCAGTGGTGAGCTCTGCTGCATCACAGCACCAGGGACCTGGATTTGATTCCAACTTTGGGTGACTGTCTGTTGTGGCGTTTGCCCTTTCTCCCCAAGTCTGCATGGGTTTCCTTCGGTTTCCTTCCACAGTCCAAGGATGTGCAGGCTAGGTGGATTGGCCGTGCTAAATAGTGTCCGGGGGATGTTTAGGTTAGGTGAGTTAGTCATGGGAAGTGTAGGGTTACAGGGAATAAGGCTTGGGGCGGGGGGGGGGTGTGGAGTGGGAGATGCGCCTGGGTGGAAAGCTCTCTGGAGGGTCAGTGTGGTCTCACTGGGACTGCTTTCACACTGTAGGGATTCTATGATTCTGGGATGTTACAATGAACCACAGGAGGAAACTTTGGGACAGATGACCAAAATTATAAATGTAGGGTCTTGAGGAGTTTCTGAAAATAAAAGTGCGAGAACATGATGGAAAGCTTAGGGCCCATGCATGACCACTGAATAGCAACTGATTAAAATGCTTTATGGAGCATAGGTGTTTGGATTAACAAAATGGCATCAAATGTTCTGAAGACACTGGGCTGGATGTTTGCGACAGTGTCAAATTTCCGGAGATTTCCTGACTCAGCAGAACCGTCTGCTCAGGGGAAGTGGAAATGGGATATATTCAGAAAAATACGGAGGCAGACCAGGGCCAGAGGTAGGGCTAGGTATCTCCTGAGGGATAAAACGAGACCACAGATACAGGAGAAGGACGAGGCTAGAAAAACTTGAGGCAGAGGAGCGACCAAAGATATTGTGCAGCGAGAGGAGAAAGGGAAGGGGTGAAAGAGGATATGAGAGAGGAAAAAGGGAGGCATCGAGCTGTGTTAAAGGCAAAAGCAAGGTTTCAAAGGAGGTTTGGGAAAAAGGAAGGCTCACCCTATCAGGAAAAATGGGATCTGTTGGATCACTTCCATGGAATGGGGCAGCCCATCCCTAGTTACCTTTTAACTGAATGGCTTGAATTTCAGAGGCAAGCACATTACTCAACCCTGGAGCCTGTTACACGGGTAACAGACCTAGGTAAGAAAACAGATTTCCTTCCCCAAAACCTCAAATGAGTCTTTTTAGCAATTGTTCATGGTTTCATGGTCACTATTAGTGAGACTGGCTTCTAATTCCGGAATTTAGAATTTTAGATTTTATGAATTGCATTTAAATTCCACAAGGTGGCATAGTGCGGTTTGAATCTGTCCCCAGAGCAGTGGTTTGGTTCTCGGGATTACTAGACAGTGATGTTAATGCACCGATACTGTCTCCACGTCTGGGTTTCCCCACCCCCACCCTGACCATTTTTAAAGTTCTCTGGAATCAGTTCGACTCCATAAATATCCAGTCCCCCCTCACATTCTGGAGTTAACCTTAAGGGGTGCATTCTCTGTGACCAACAGGCCAGTGAGTATCAGTGAGCTAATTAACTAAGATACCATTGTGTCCAAATCTACTATTGCCCCTAGTTAGCATAATGCCAAAGTCAAAAAGTATGGTGCTGGAAAACACACAGCAGGTCAGGCAGCATTTGAGGACCAGGAGAGTCAGCATTTAGGGCATCATGCCAAAGTGGTCAATAGATAGCAATCACGAATGGCCTGAACACAAAACAGAATCTCAGTTAAAGATCTTTGTTTGACCTCAACCTGACAGGGGCAAAATCTCCAACACTGACGTGGGACCAAACGTCTGAACTTCATGGGATGCCTCAATTCAAATGGCTGTCAACAATTCGAAGTACATTGTGCCCGAAATAACTCCACAGAAGCCAATATCCTGTCAGCAAATCACCCTTTAATTACATGTGCATAGTCACCGTCCAGCTTCCTCAGAGCCAGCTCTCAGAGTGACCAAAGCCTCTGACACTTCTGTTTATATCTGTCAGCCAGGGCTTCCTGATTGTACCAGATTAACCAAAACATGTGGTGCTGGAAAAGCACAGCCTGTCAGGCAGCATCCAAGGAGCAGGAGATGTTTTGAGCATGAGCTCTTCATCGACTCCCCTGCTCCTCGGAAGCTGCCTGACCGGCTGTGCTTTTCCAGCACCACACTTTTCAACTCCGATCTCCAGCATCTGTAGTCCTCACTTCCTCCCTCTATCAGATTAACAGCCCCAATCAGGGAACTCATTATCTATGAGGGTCACCTGGCTGACCTCGTTACAATCACTATAGTGCTATTTTAAGGAAGATATGGAAAGCATCCAATTTGATGCCTCATTCTATTTGATAGTACATTGCCTTTGATAACAAATAAATCTTTATGCAGATCACTTCAGCATTTTGATCAAAAATATGGCCAATGTTATGAAAGTCTAAGGAGATAGCCTCTGGATAAACTAGCCTTCGCATTTCCATTCAGTGCAGCATACAAACTTATTCAGACCTTTAAAAAAAAATTGGTTGAAACTCAAAAGGAAGGTGATAAATAAGTTATAAAACAGGTCTCATCATCTTGCTGTGTGAGTGATCGATCGCGAATTAATGAGAGGTTTTGATATTCACTGTCTGAGTCAGCATTCAGCCAGTCGTACCCTCCTGGGATGTTCCCTTCTGCAGATGAGGTCAGGATTGATTGGGTGTGTATTTCTTCATGAGATTGTTTAATCGATTTCTTCCTCCAGGTTTCGAAGAGCTGAGGTAAATAACTTTCATGCCACTGTTTGTCAGATTCGCATTTAACTTTTGGTTGCCATCAAGTTTGAAAAAGTAAAAGAAATGTTTCTGAATGTGTTGTACCCAGTCTGCTAATGTGCCATGTTGCCTTGCAGTAGCCCTTGGACAAGCTAAAGTTCACTTCACTTCAACCCCTGACTCCTCAGCATTTACACTGAGTCAGCACGATGGCTGTGACTGCCTCTTGCCCTGTACCACATCAATTAGTATCAAACAGGGGAAAGTGCAATCACCAATAGTGCTCTGGGGACAGTTTTAGAGGTGGATGGTTTGCATAGTGATAATATCGTACTAATGCCACTGTCCAGAAACTGGTTATCTGGGCGCTTAGGTGAAAATACAGCCAGGACAGATGATGGAATTTGAATTTGGTAGTAAGTCTGAAATTGAAAGCTAACTTCAAAGGTGTTTCCACAAATCTGTCAATAATTGCTGTAAAAAACCCATCTGGATTGTTAATGTGCTTTAGGGAAATTAACCTGGTATGCTTGGCCCTCGTGTGACTCCCATCCGACAGTAATTGACTCTTCAGCGCAATCTTGAAATGGCCTAGCAAGCCGCTCAGCTCAAACACAATTAGAGAGGGTCAGGAAATGGATGTCAGCATCACATGAAAAAATAATGAAGGTAAAAGCTGAAGAAAAAGGTCTCAGGTAGTATTCTTCTTCTGATCTTGGGTGACTGTGTGGAGTTTGCACATTCTCCCCGTATGTGCGTGGGTTTCCTCAGAGTGCTCTGGTTTCCTCCCACAGTCCAAAGATGTGCAGGTCAGGTGAATTGGCCATGCTAAATTGTCCGTAGTGTTAAGTTTGTTAGTCAGAGGGAAATGGGTCTGGGTGGGTTACTCTTCGGAGGGTCGGTGTGGACTGGTTGGGCCGAAGGGCCTGTTTCCACACTGTAGGGAATCTAATCACCCTCTAGTCAGCTCTTCTGTGCATACATGCAGGAGTGTGGACTTAAGATGGCACTTACCTGCCCCTCAGTGATGTCCTCAGCAGAAGTGGGGACAATTTCCACATCTTGCTGGATGCCTTGGAGCTCTACTTGTTCAACATGTCCTGCAACCTCTCCACTGCTGCTGTCTTGCCAACCTGCTCATCCAATATTCAGTATTGAATGAGTCATTATTTCCTTCAGTTAAACGCAAGGAAAATTAAAACCCCGTGTTATCTAAATGCACCTAAATAAGGTCAATGGAATCTGTTTAGCTTTAGTTACAGCTAAACTAAGATACACAGTGCAGGGTAATCTCTACTAGAGTGCTTCAGTACAGAGAGCCTGTGGTCATGTGAAAACAGATTCTGATGAAGAGACACTGGACTCTGCTTTCTTCCCACAGATGCTGTTAAACCTGCTGAGCTTCACCAGCAATTTCTGTTTTTGTTTCAGATCTTCAGCATCCGCAGTTCTTTGTTTTAGTCTAGTCACGTGAGAAGATGTGGGCGGCATGGTGGCACAGTGGTTAGTACTGCTGCCAGAGACCCGGGTTCAGTTCCCGCCTCAGGCGACTGACTGTGTGGAGTTTGCATGTTCTCCCCGTGTCTGCATGGGTTTCCTCCGGGTGCTCCGGTTTCCTCCCACAGTCCAAAGATGTGCAGGTCAGGTGAATTGGCCATGCTAAATTGCCCATAATGTTAGGTAAGGGGCAAATGAACCTAAAGCAAATGCTTTTCACTTACCTAAACATCCAGACAAGCAGACATTAGATTCCTCCAGGTGGGTTGCGCTTCGGCGGGTCGGTGTGGACTTGTTGGGCCGAAGGGCCTGTTTCCACACTGTAAAGTAATCTAATCTAAATCTAAATCCTATTAAATATGGGTTCATGGCTCATTTGTATGTTGTGCTTATTAGGCATTCCAAAGGCATTATCAGAAAGCTACTCATGTCCTATTCTTGTCTTTGCTGACTGGCATTGGCTCCCAGTTATGACAGCACTTTCCATTTAAATTTCTCATCCTCGCCTGCAGGGGGCAGCGCACCCCATTGGTGGTCTTCGTGATTTTACAAATCTCTAAAATTAATCAGTAGAACATTGAGAGGATGATAAACTGGGTGTGTTGTCTGAAAGTTCCATACAACAAGGTACTGTGCTAGAAATATTAGAGTTGACCTCAGTAAGAAACTGAACTCTACCTATTTTGCAACATTGACATGAAGAAAATGTTCCAAATCAGTTAAAATGGATGACAAAAGAGCAAGAAGGTCATAATCTTTATGAAAGACCTACTTATCTAGGCCTTCGTGCTGTCGGACTGAAAAAGTCCGACCTGCTAGGATAGTGAAAGGATTAATGGGTAGAAGTGGAGGAGATGCTACCACTTGAATGGTATTTCAGAACCAATAAATGCAATTGGGAATTCAGAATAAGCATCTTTATGCAGGGAGAGCTGAGAATGTGGTACTGGCTATCACTGGATATAGTTGTGTTGAATAGTACAGATCCATTGAAGAGAAGCCACATAAAGACCGGAAGGTGTAAGGCCAGGTTAAGTGATGAGGAGGAAGTCTCACAAGGAATGTACACATTGGCACCAAGGCGTGGGGCTGATTGGCCTGTATCTATGAGTTCTTTGCAATAATTTTTATTTTTTATTTTAGTTCCAGGTCCCCCAGGCGGAGTGAAAGCAGCTGCAGCCTCTGCTACGATTGTGGTTGTCTCCTGGCTTGCCCCTCTGAAGATGAATGGCATCATTTGGAAGTACACCATATTTTGCTCTCATCCATATCCAACAGTAAGGAATAGTTCATTGTTGATTTCAGACACCATCCCATTCAAATTGACTTGTTCCATTATTTTTAAGGTGTGGATGGTGAGTGAGTGTGTGAGAGAAAGCCTAGCCTGTAGAAGTCACTGAGGTCAGTCAGTACGGGCTAACCTGTAATAACCCTCAGCGTACAAATTGGGGACAGGAGTAGGCCATTTAGCCCCTTGAGCTTGCCCTGCCAGTCTGTAAGATTATGATTGTTCTGCTGGTGTTTTGAATTCCATGTTCCTATCTGCTCTCAATAACCTTTGACTCCCTTGTCTCACAAGAATCTATCTTCCTCTGCCTCAATAATATTCAATGGCTGTACCTCCTCTACCTTCGGAGACAGAGTTCAACCCTCATCTCTTTGTGAAAATAGCAACTCATCATTTTTGAACAGTGTCTATGGGGAGAGAGAGAGATAGAAAGAGAGACCTCAAAGTTGTAAACTGTCGAAGCAAGCCTCAAGGTCTTTCTCTCCACAGCTGCTGCCAGACCTGCTGTGTTTCTCCAGCATTTGTTTCACATTTCTAGCATCGAGAGTATATTTTGCCCCATTTTGAACCTACCAAAGGGGGAAGTATCTGTTCCAACATCCACCATATCAAGACCATCTTATGTATGTGGTCACACCTCACTCTTCTAAACTCCAATGGAAACCAGCACAGTCTGTCCAACTTTTAAAGAGGCCAAAACTGCGCACAGGATTTGAGATTGGTCTGATCAATGGCCTTTGTAATGGAAGCATAACATCCTTAACTTGTATGTCCTATTCCTCTCTTAATAATAGATAACATTCTCTTAGAGATCTTAATTACTTGCTGCACCTGTAAATCCAGTCCATACTTGTGTACTCATATACCTCATTCCCTCTACAACTCAGAATTCTGCAGTCATTTAAATATTAATCTGTTTTTTTTTCTTCTTCCTTCCAAAATGAACTATTTCATATTTTCCTACATTTTATTCCATTTGCTATATCTTTGTCCACCCACTTAAGCTCTCTATATCCCTTTGTAGCCTCCCTATATGTTGTTTACAACTTGCTATCCTACCAATCTCTCTGTCCACGACATTTATATGTATTGCAAACAGTTCAGGTTCCAGCATGCGCCCCTGTGGTAAATCAATAATTGCATCTCAGGAGCCAGAAAATGTCATATTTATGAAGAGTCAGTTTCTGGTCAGTGAGCCAAAATGAGATAAAGGTTGGTTTTCCAGAGGAGTAACTTGTAGAGATTTAAACAGGATTCCACTTTTAAATGGAGTGTGGTCACCTCAGAATCACAGGCCAGTTTTGGTTTACTGCTGAGTGAGTTTTGAATTGAAAACTTGTGAATGTGGGTCGGTGGGAAATGGCCAGGTCGGGATGAAATGATTCCTTCTTAAAATTCTAACCATGCCACGTTTGACATACTAACGAGACACTGCAACCAGCAGCTAATCCAAATGAACAACCTTTATTATCATGTACATGCAAATGAATACAGTGATATGTTTGCAATGTCACCTCTCAGCACCATCTTAAATCCATGGTACCGAGGTACAGACACTTTAAGTGTTGATACAGAGTAAAAACAACACAGGTTAGCATGGGTGTTTAAAAAGTCCTGAAAGATAATAAAAGTGACAATAAAGCAGTTAGGTTCCTCTCCAACACGAGTCCATTCCCACCAGCAACAGAACATGAGAGCACACCGCCTCTATGTGCCGGCCTCTGTCCAGGACTGGCCCATTCCGCCGGTCTTCCAGTTCCAATCCGCTCCACTGCCACTCCAGGAATCAGCCTGTGCTGGCTCCTCCACCACTGCAGGACCCGCCGGTGGACTCAACCCACACTGGCTCCATCATGGGACTCAACCCACACTCGCTCCACCATGGGACTCAACCCACACTCGGTCCATTGTGGGACTCAACCCACACTGGCTCCATCGTGGACTCAACCCACACTCGCTGCATCGTGGGACTCAACCCACACTCGGTGCATCGTGGGACGCAACCCACACTCGGTCCATTGTGGGACTCAACCCACACTGGCTCCATCGTGGACTCAACCCACACTCGCTGCATCGTGGGACTTGGCCCATACTCGCTCAATCGTGAGGCGCAGCCCGTACTCGCTCTATCGTAGGACTTGGCCCATACTCGCTCCATCGTGGGACTCAACCCACACTCGCTCCATCGTGGGACTCGGCCCATAATCGCTCCATCGTGAGGCGCAGCCTGGACTCGCTCCATCGTGGGACTTGGCCCATACTGGCTCCATCGTGGGACTCAACCCACACTGGCTCCATCGTGGGACTCAACCCACACTCGCTGCATCGTGGGACTCATCCTACACTCGCTGCATCGTGGGACTCTGCCCATACTCACTCCATCGTGGGACTCGGCCCATACTCGCTCCATCGTGAGGCGCAGCCCGTACACGCTCCATCATGGGACTCGGCCCATACTCACTTCATCGTAGGACTCAACGCACACTCGCTCCACCGTGGGACTCAACCCACACTCGGTCCATTGTGGGACTCAACCCACATTGGCTCCATCGTGGGACTCAACCCACACTGGCTCCATCGTGGGATTCAATCCACACTGGCTCCATCGTGGGACTCAACCCACACTCGCTGCATCGTGGGACTTGGTCCATACTCGCTCCATCATGGGACTTGGTCCATACTCGCTCCATCGTGAGGCGCAGCCCGTACTCGCTCCATCGTGGGACTTGGCCCATACTCGCTCCATCTTGGAACTTGGTCCGTGCTCGCTCCATTGTGATACTCGGCCTGTACTCGCTCCATCGTGGGACTTGACCCGTACTCGCTCCATCGTGGGATTCGGTTCGTGCTCGCTCCATCGTGGGACTCGGCCCATACTTGCTCCATCGTGGGACTCGGTCTGTACTCGCTCCATCGTGGGACTCGGTCCGTGCTCGCTCCATCGTGGGACTCGGCCCATACTTGCTCCATCGTGGGACTCGGCCCATACTCGCTCCATCGTGAGGCGCAGCCCGTACACGCTCCATCATGGGACTCGGCCCATACTCGCTTCATCGTAGGACTCAACCCACACTCGCTCCATCGTGGGACTCGGCCCATACTCGCTCCATCGTGAGGCGCAGCCCGTACTCGCTCCATCGTGGGACTCGGCCCATACTCGCTTCATTGTAGGATTCAACCCACACTCGCTCCATCATGGGACTCAACCCACACTCGCTCCATCGTGGGACTCGGCCCATACTCGCTCCATCGTGGGACTCGGCCCATACTCGCTCCATCGTGAGGCGCAACCCATACTCGCTCCATCGTGGGACTCGGCCCATACGCGCTCCATCTTGGGACTTGGTCCGTGCTCGCTCCATCGTGGGACTCGGCCTGTACTCGCTCCATCGTGGGACTCGGCCTGTACTCGCTCCATCGTGGGACTCGGTCCGTGCTCGCTCCATCGTGGGACTCGGCCCATACTTGCTCCATCGTGGGACTCGGTCCGTGCTCGCTCCATCGTGGGACTCAACCCACACTCGTTCCACCGGGGGACTCAACCCACACCCGGTCCATTGTGGGACTCAACCCACACTGGCTCGATCGTGGGACTCAACCCACACTCGCTCCATCATGGGACTTGGCCCATACTCGCTCCATCGTGAGGCGCAGCCCATACTCGCTCCATCGTGGGACTCGGCCCATACTCGCTCCATCGTGAGGCGCAGCCCATACTCGCTCCATCATGGGACTTGGCCCATACTCGCTCCATCGTGGGACTTGGCCCACACTCGCTCCATCGTGAGGCGCAGCCCATACTCGCTCCATCGTGGGACTCGGTCCGTGCTCGCTCTACCGAGTGCCTCGATGGTTTGAGGAATGCCAATCAGATGTTCCTTATTGTATGATACATTAAAGTGATTGCCAGCTCATTTGCATTCATGCCTATCTGAACAAATACATTAAGTAAAGCAAGTAAATCAGTAAATGTATTGATCAGAAATCTCTTCAGTCCATGTACTTCAGAAATTTTGAATTTGAGTGCTCAAAGTGACTTATTCTCATTTGTTGTTTAGCTAATATTGCAGATACATCAATGTTTTATGTTTCCAATGCCAGTTTTACCATGCTGCCAAATCTCCTTTGAGTCCCTGTGCCCTCCAAAATGCAGCAAAATTGCCCAGAAAGGAACTATTTTAACAGACTTGATGCTTGCATATTGCAAGAGTTAATGCTGAATTGATTTTAAATCCATTATAAAGGGCATCTCTAACAAGTGGTCACCTCACAATCAGAGTCCAGTGTTATTTTCCTGCTTATTTAGCTTCAAATTGAAAGCAGGAATCATCTGCATCTGGGAAATTGGTACATTTCTATTGGTAAAATATATGATATAAATCCATCAGAATACAAAATAACAAACTGTATGTTCAATTTTGATTGATACAACATAGTATGATACAGCTGTAGTATGTTTTGGAACACTTGCACAAAAGCTTGTGTCCTTTGTGACCATACTATGGCTTTAAGAGATGTGTTTGTCCTGGTTTCTTCTCAAGAGGGATTAGGGGAGAAGTGCCAAGCAGTCCATGAGAAGATAAACAAATTGTGAGGTCTTGGGATTTTTTAAAAATTTGTAACAATAGAAGCAGCCTGGCTGGGTGTGGCCAGCTGTCAGAGACCAGGATTTCTAGTTTGCTTTTTTTTTTAGTTTTTTTTAGGTTTTGCTTTAAGCAGTTGTTGTTGGAGTCTTGGCAGGGTTGGCAGCTGCAGTAAAGGTCTCCAGGCTGCTACTTTCTCTGGGTTTCCACTTGATGTTTTTTTTCTCTCCCTGCTGCTAGATTGAAGGTGAGACAATCTGTTTCTGACATTATCTTTTTGTCAAGGGGTGGTATTAATGGGATGTTACTATATTGGAACAGTTGATTAGTAATAGTTACTGTATCTATTAAGTTTTCCAACAAAGTTAAATTATTTTAAGTTCTTCTTTCTTTTGTTTTACTTTAACTGTTATGATAAATGGTCTTTTACTGAATGCAGAGTAGTTTGACCAATTTCATTGTATCTGGAACACAGCACTTTACATTTACCTACAAAATAAGAAAAGCTAAGGTCTAGTCTATCTTCTTAAACTATCTTGATGGGATCTGGCCTGGTCCATAATATCTTGACATCTTCTTGGACACAATGAGTTTAGTTCCTTGGTTGCCATTTTGCTCAGTGAAGGAAAAAATGAGGACTGCAGATGCTGGAGATCAGAGTCAACCAGATTTTGACCTTATCCATCCATCTCCTTCCAAACCTCAAACTCTACAATCTGGAAGGACAAGTACATTAAATACACAAGAACACCACCACCTGCAATGTCCTCTCCAAACCGTTCGCCATTCCAACTTGGAAATATATCATGGTTCCTTCATTATTGTTAGGTCAAAATCCTGGAATTCCTTCCCTACCAGCATTGTGATTCTATCGACAGCACACCGTCTGCAGCAAGAAGGCAGCTCACCACCACCTTCTCCAGAACAATGGTCAGTAACAGGCACACCCACTTCCTGTTAATGAATGAGAAAGAAACACTTGTCTGACTTTTATAATGAAGTCAGTCTAAAGTGGACAGTGAATTTATTTTATGGAGCTAAGCAGAATCTATTCCAGCTCAGGAAATGTTACTGGTTGGTGTGTTGACAGTTCTCTGACATGCGGTGTTCGGAGTTGGGAGAACTATGACTGTACCATCTGCTGATGGCACGTATTACGAGTGTGTGATAGGTTTACACAAGCTCTTTCCTTGTGACAGTTCACAAACAATTTTGTAATCTGGAGAAGTGGACACAAGCACAAGAGAAGAACACAGGTTTCTGTGGATAGGAGCGCTGAGATGTTTAATAGGTTGTTGTTACCATGAAGGATCACTGGAGTGGGTTTCTCGCCCTGTAACCTGAAGCATTGTTGGAAAATGCACCCTCACTGGTCACAGCAGCCCCTTATCTGCACCCCTGTCCCCACATGATCAGTCACTGAGCAGCCCCTACATCCAGCTCCCCCTTATTAGTCTCGGCACTGTGCCCACCTTGCATGAAAGAGATTTTTAAAAAGTTCCATGTGATCTCTGATGTGCAAGGGTTCACCGTTCATCCCTTTGGATCACAGGCTTTTGGCAGCACGGTGGCTCAGTTGTTAGCACTGCTGCCCCACAGCACTAGGGACCCAGGTTAAATTCCACCCTCAGCTGATCCTCTGTGTGAAGTTTGCACATTCTCCCCATGTCTGTGTGGGTTTCCTCTGGATGCTCCCATTTCCTCCCACAGTCCAAAGATGTGCAGATTAGGGTAGATTGGCCATGCTAAATGGCCCATAATGTCCAGGGATGTGCAAGCTTGATGGGTTAGCCATTCAAAATGTCAGGCCGTAGGGTAGGGGGTAGGATGCTCTTTGAAGGGTCGGTGTGTACTCGATGGGCTGAATGGCCTACTTCCACAGTGTAGGGATTCAATGATTCTAACCTAGGCCATCTCCTCTGTTGTCACCACTGCTGCCTCAGAGGAAGGGTCGATCGTGACCCCAAAAGTGTCTCAAGAGGGTCGGGACACCTCAATTCAGGAACTCTGACATAGACAGAGAATTCTAGACTGATGAAGGAAAGAAGGAAGACATTTATCCTCAGTGTCTTATTAAACAAGGTTGACTGTAAATTGCTGTTAATACAGAAACAACAGCTTCAATTAAAATCACATTGAAGAAGGAATGGAAAAGTAACGTAATGATTCAAAGAATGTAGGAAGGAACAAATGATCATGGAATTCACTGCAACACATATCAGATGAACTGAATAACCAATTTCTGTTTTGTTAAGTCTGTTTAGTATCATAAATATATCTGTACCTTTTGATTTGCTATTGTCCTACCATTATCAAAACAAAGAGAGAAAACAGTCTCTTTTCCTTCTTCCTCCACCGTGCTGTCACCAGTAACATTTGCTTTCCATTATCACGTTGATGCTTCAGTTGCATTTTGTGCAAAAATATCCCAATTGTGTTCCCTTCCCAGACCAGAAAACGAGCAGACTGTCTGACGTAACCACTGTGCAAAAGCTCCCAGCACTATGCTGTGTGAACAGCAGAGGGTGCTGGATCCTCTCAAAACAGAGCTACCATGACAATCTTTCACTGTCTCAGGTTAACTGCCCATCTACCATTTCCCAGTTTTGATTTTTAACACCAAATTGAGATGGAAAGAGCAGGGGTTGGAGTGGGGTACCCTCCAGAGATGTAAATTGAGAGGGCATTCAGTATTGTGAAGAAGAAACCTTAGAGCAGAAAGGTTCATGCATGTGTTCAGTTAGTTTGTCTACCCATCCGAGCCCAGCCTGCATCGGAAGAAAGGGTTCAAGTGGAAATTGTTAAGAAGGGAAATAAACAGAATGTTAGAACAAGATGGCGGTTTTGTGAGGCCTGATGTTTGGTCGTATTCTTGTGTGGATTCTTCAAGTATTAATACATGCTCAGCCAGATTTTTCAGTAATTGTGTTTATTGTTCTATTGTACATGATGGTACAGCTAAGAGCAATATAGACGAAGTTGTGCAGGTACAACTGCTTAGTATAGTTCAGACATATGCGTCCAGAGATCACAGTCACATTTGTACTTAGATGCACCTCAAAGTCCATCAATGTAATTTTCCAACCCTATCACTGCATCTCCCCCCCTCGCCCCCGCAAGTATTTTACAAATTTTCAGAAGTACTTCTATAATATTAATAGTTAAAATGTTTAATTAAGTCATTTCCATTAACAATGAATCTATATCTAACCCCATCACCTCCCCCGCAGTCTACTTTTTTTAATAGACTTGAATTATGAATTGCAAATTTCTCGGAGCTGCTCATTCGAAGTTGCAAAACAGGACAGTGGTGAGAAGGCTGTTCTAGAACTGAGTTTTCATTGAGCTGTAATAAAAAGACTAGACTGAGGAATAACGTTACAAAGTTCACAGGACAGAAAGGCCAAGCAGCTAGGGGGCAGCATCACGGTGAAGGCAAATGAAGGCCCATCAATGGGGACCACTTCCACTGGTTACTTCTATTGCTTCCAATGTACTGTCCAGTGAAGAGAAGGGCTGGCAATGAAGATCTACTGAATAATGAAGCTTCACCTTTGATGAAGAGCCAAGCTGTGACACCAGCAGAGGACTCCAGGAATCAGTACGAGGACCCCAGCTATATATGGCAATAACCTAGAAGAAGGACCTAAGTGTAATACCTCACAATTTGCAAGTATCACAAAGCTAGGTAGAAAGGTGATCTATGAGGAGGATGCAGCGATGCTTCAGTGTGACTTGGACAGGGTGAGTGAGTGAGTAAATGCATGGCAGAGGCAGTATAATGTAGATAAATATGAGGTTATTCAGTTTAGTATCACAGATAGGAAGGCAGATCATTATTTGAAGGACTATAAATTGAGAGAAGGGAATGCTTGGTGAGACCTGGGTGTCCCCATGCATCTCACTGAAAGTAAATGTGCAGGTGCAGCAGGCAGTAAGGAAGGCAGACTGGGATGTCTTGCTGCAGTTACACATGACATTGGTGAGACCACACCTGGAATATTGTGTGCAATTTTAGTCTCCTTATCTGAGGTTGTTCGTGCTATAGAGGGAGCGCAGCAAAAGTTACCAAATTCATTCCTTGAGTTGTACAACTGACATATGAGGAGATGTTGTGTCAGTTAGGATTGTATTCAATGAAGTTTAGCAGGATGAGGGAGGACCTCATAGAAACCTACATAATTCTATCAGGACTAAACAGTTTGGATACAGGAAGGATATTCCTGATGGTGGGCGAGTCTAGAACCAGGGGATCACAGTTTAAGGTTTAGAGATAAAACTGTTAGTAGTGAGATGAGAAGATATTTCTTCAACCAGAATGGTGACCCAGTGACTTCACTACCACAGAAAGTGATTGAGACCAAAGTATTGTGTTTTGAAGAAGCAGGTGGACATCACTCTTGCGGCTAAAGGAATCAAGGGATATGGGGGTAGGACAGGATTGGGGTTTTGAGTTGGATGATCAGCCATGATCATATTGAATGGCAGAGCAGACTCAAGGGATCAAATGGCCTTCTCCAGCTTCTATCGTCTATGTTTCTATTACCATTTGATTGCAATAACAAAACAACAACTTGGTGAGAATCTTGGACTATATTTTTGATCCAAGGTGAAGACATGAGTGAACCATGGGGAAGACACTAGAGTATAAATTGACTCCTTCCAGGAACTTACTCAAGAGCTATGAACAGTCATTAAAATTCTCCTTTGATGTTGCTGCTTTTACTGGAAGAATCACAGTCAGGACCGCTGGGACGGCATCTGGTGCTGTCTCAAAACATTCTCAAAGGGAAGATGAGATCAGAGGAACTGCAGCATTGCCTACTGTCGCTCCTGACAGTGTTTCTGGATCACTAGATAAAGGCAAGCAATATTCTGGATCTCGTGCAAAAGTGGAACATGTTTCCCAAAGTTCTGAACTGCTGAAGAACTTTTATCCACTGCAGAGATTCCTGTTCCTTATACTCTTGGGGAAATAAAACTCATCAGATTCTTTCTGCATGCATCCAAATTAAGTAGCATCATGAACACCCCTTAAAACCCGAAATACTGCAACTTTGCTCACTTGTTTGATACATAGTACTCCCTTGCTCACAGTGTGGGACAAACTGGTTGAACTGATTTCACTTTGACTCCAGGCAAAGTGATTTGCTCTGTCTGATCTGACTGAGCATCATGATATGCTCCATCAAGAACTATAGAGTCAGGTACCACAAGGTCTACTTCTGGAAACAATGAAATACTAGGCCTCATAGTAATATATTCTCAGGGGGTCACCATTCACAGCAGAAGTCCCAGCTGCTGACTCGCTCTTAATGCCACAGTATTTATTCAGCTGGTCAAGTTCAGTTTCAGGTCAATGGTAAATTTTGTATCAATGGATACTGATGATACCGTGATCGTAATACCATTGAATGTTAAGTTCGATGGTTGGCTCTGTCATGTTGGAAATGCTTAGATTCAAATGTGTGTCACCTGAACAGTTCTCTGGGGCTTCGAACCACTAACACAGTGACAATGCCACTGTGCCACTTTGCCGACCAATATATGGTCACAGAGTTAGGTTTTAAAGTATATCTTCAAATGAGAAGAGGAAGGTGAAGATGCTTAGGAAAATATAGGGTCTAGGCAGCTGAAGAAATATATGTGAAACAACTTTTTTAAAAA
This sequence comes from Chiloscyllium plagiosum, assembly GCF_004010195.1. Classification (NCBI taxonomy): domain Eukaryota; kingdom Metazoa; phylum Chordata; class Chondrichthyes; order Orectolobiformes; family Hemiscylliidae; genus Chiloscyllium; species Chiloscyllium plagiosum. Next base: position 69,120,426 of record NC_057721.1, on the reverse strand, counting down.
ATGAGGCAATGGCGAACCCATAAGAACACGGAATGATGGGTGAATGGGATTTGATGTGAGCCTTTTTATCGTAACAGCAGAGTTTTGAAAAAGCTCAAGTTACAGAGGATTCAAAGTTCGAATTTCTCATTGTAACCTGTTCTACAAAATGACTGATGAGTTACTGACTAGTCACTGAGAAGCTGAATTCTTCATAGCAAGGCCTTCACCAGAGCTCAATTGTCAACCAATCAGGACTCTCTTATCATTGGTTTCCCCATGAATTAGCACTCTTTCAAATTGTCCTGGTGAGTACGAGATGAAAAGCTTTAACAAACATGTGATTTTTAATCCATATATGTATTAATACCTTAAGGACCCAGGCAAGAACATGAACAAACATGGTGACCATCTCCAATTCGGTCAGAAGAGGTTGATCGTCTTTCCTCTTCCCCAGCAATTTCTGTTTTTGTTTGTGTTGAAAACAGAGTTAGTGAGAGAGTAAAATTCAAACCTCAATGCAGTACTTTGGTGGTGTGAGGGAGGCAGTGGTGAAGCAGTAATGTCACTGCTGATTTGGTAGTATGTACCATAATCTGTGCTAGACCACTTGAGGGAGGATAGTGGAGTGATGATGTGATATGTGTTGAAGGAGTTGGTTAGTGAATGCAGTTCTTAAATTACCAGGCTCAATGATTTCATTTCAACACGTCTAATGGCGGAAACTATCACTGATGTGTTCCATTTAAATAATGAAGGGAGAATGAAAGCACTTACCAACGCTGACCCATGCTCCCAACATATATAAATGACGACAAACAGAAAGTGGACTTGCAATCCAGAATCCTGTTAATGTTCTGGGGAAATAGGTTTGAATCCCACCACAGTGGATGGTGAAACTTGAATTCAGCAAACCTCAAGAATTAAAAGTTAGCCAATGCCAACTGTGTGAGCACTATTGGTTGTTGTAAAGAAAATCCATCTGGTTTCATAAATGTTGTTTAGGAAAGCTGCCTTTCTTATCTGGCCCCTTAGGGCACCAGACCCACAGCAATATGGTCGATTCTCAATGAGGGATGGGCAATAAATGCTGACCAAGTCAGCGATGCCCTAATCCTGTGAACAATTTTAAAAGGTTTGCCACTTTATCCTGATCTGATGATTAGACACCAGTCTTTAGAGATATATTTTTGCTGTTGATTATCAACTTACTTATTTTGCTGCTGGCTATTGCCACTTGTTCTTATTTGTCAGAGTTTTCTCCTTTACTCTACGTGCATGATTGGAGTATTGTACAAAGATCTGAATTTACTTCACAATGTTGGATCATGATCAAGAATGATTTCATATGATCTGATCAGATTCCATATTCTAGACGCTTTTGCTGGTGTTCAAATATTTGTAGCTGTGTTTCTGATTTGCACTGTATGCCTAATGCATAATTCTGGCAGCTGTTTTCTGGTCATATATCTCTTCTGTATCTTTCACCTCCATCATTAAGAAATACATCATATGTCTTGGAAATAGTTAAACAGTTTACTTCTAGGCAAGGTCAAACTTTTTTAAAATTCATTTGTGGGACTTGAGCGTCGCTGGCTGGCCAGCATTGATAGCCTATCCCTATTTGCCCTTGAGAATGTTATGGTGAGCTGCCTTCTTGAATCACTTGCTGTGGGTTGACCCACATTGCCATTAGGGAGGGAATCCCAGGACTTTGACCGGATGATAATGAAGGAACGGCAGTATATTTCCAAGTCAGCGTGGTGAGTGGCTTGAAGGGAAACTTGCAGGTGGTGGTGTTCCAATAAACCTGCTGCTCTTGTCCTTCCAGGTGGAAGTGGTTGTGGATTTGGACCATGCTGTCAAAGGATCTTTGGTGAATTTCTACAGTTCATTTTGTAGATCGTACACACTGCTGCTACTGTGTGCCAGTGGTGGAGGGATTGAATAATTGTAGGTGTGGTGCCAAATCAAGCGGGTTGCTTTGCCCTAGATGGTGTCAAGCTCCTTGAGTGTTGTTGGAGGTGCACCCATCCAGGCAAGTGGGGAGTAGTCTATCACAATCCTGACTTGGGCTTGTTGTGTTTTAGAGTGTGTCTGATTGGTGATGGTCACTGTCTGGCATTTGTGTGGCGCGAATGTTACTTGCCACCTGTTGGCCTAAGCCTGGATATTGCCCAGATCCTGTTGCATTTGAGCACGAACTGCTTCAGTATCTGAGGAGTCGCGAATGGTGCTGAACATTGTACAATCATCAGCGAACATCCCCAATTCTGACCTTATATCAGTTGATAATAATTGGTTTGACAGTTGATAATAATTGCTTTGTTTGTATGCTCTGCTAAACCATTTGAGGGAGGATAGTGGGGTGATAATATAATATGGGTCACTCCCTATTTAGCACACATGGCTTAAAGTGGTTTCTGAACAAACTGCAGTTTATTCTCAGACAATAATCTTTCTGCTATGCCAAATAAACTGAAAATAGCAGTGATGACTGCACTCATTATGTTGTTAAATCATTGAACAATGGGAAATTTGGAAAAGTAATCCATCACCAAGATGTAAACATACCTCTTCATTATGAATAGATCTGCTGTTTAATTCATCTAAGAAGTGGAATGAACATCATGTGGATGCAGAGACTCCCTGGCGATTGGCGTTAACATGTTTGGCAAGTCTCACATGCATTCATGAGACAATGAATAACCTCTTCAAGGCAGGCATCCTTGCAAGAGGATTCGCAGTAGGGTTAAAATCAACGAGGTAAAAACAATGACTGCAGACGCTGAAAACCAGATTCTGGGTTAGTGGTGCTGGAAGAGCACAGCAGTTCAGGCAGCATCCAAGGAGCTTCGAAATCGACGTTTCGGGCAAAAGCCCTTCATCAGGAATAAAGGCAGTGAGCCTGAAGCGTGGAGAGATATGCTAGAGGAGGGTGGGGAGAAAGTAGCGTAGAGTACAATGGGTGAGTGGGGGAGGGGATGAAGGTGATAGGTTAGGGAGGAGAGGGTGGAGTGGATAGGTGGAAA
>NC_057721.1:69101644-69115350 GCF_004010195.1 Chiloscyllium plagiosum | reverse complement strand
TGTAGAGGTCAGTGTGCCAGACTACCACTGCGCCCCCTTTGTCCGCTGGCTTGATGGTGAGGTCAGGATTGGAGCAGAGGGGTTGGAGGGCTGCATGTTGTGAGGGTGAGAGGTTGGAGTGGGGGAGGGGGGTCGACAGGTTGAGGCGGTTAATGTCCCGGCGGCAGTTGGAAATGAAGAGGTCGAGGGCAGGTAATAGGCCAGCGCGGGGTGTCCAGGTGGATGCAGTGTGTTGGAGGTTGGCGAAGGGGTCCTCGGAAGGTGGGCGGGAATCCTGATTGTGAAAGTAAGCTCGGAGGCAACGGAAGAATTATTCGACGTCACGCCATGTATTAAATTCATTGATGCGTGGACGGAGGGGGATGAAGGTGAGTCCTTTGCTGAGGACTGATCGTTTATTCTTGGTCAGTCCATAGATTCACATGTTAGCCCTCTTGTGCATTCAATACCCACATGTGCCGAATGTAACATGGACATAGTATCCTGGTGTTGGTGTTGGATGTTTTTTGCTCTTGCAAGTGACTGGTCGTGATACACCAAGTTAGTTTCTGTGTGGCTAAAGTAAACAAATAATCTTCAGAATATGCAAAACAGAAATAGCTGGAGAAACACAGCAGGTCTGTCAGCAGCTGTGGAGAAAAAAATGTCCTCAGGTACTTCCTTAATGTTGTCAGGAAATCCCCTGGATACTGGTCTGTTGCAACTTTAGAGATGCTTAATGGAGTTCCTGATTACATCCATTCACATCGGCTCTGAAAGAAGTGTAACAGACTTACCTTACGAGTGTCATTAAATTTGATTGATTTGTTGAGTCATGCCTGGTCTGGTCCACTACAGTGGGTGTGGACTGAATCTCATAATCTTGATCATACTGACATCTGTGCATAGATGTGCATAGAGCACACCTTCCACTACTAGACCTTTGGGATCTACCAGGTTGAAGATTTTAGGACGCCAAAGTGAACTTGTGTGTTGACACTGCATTGTGATGGTCCCAATGTACAGAATTGGTGATTTATTAAGTGCTGTGAGACTGTCTATCGTAAGTAGTAACATACAGTGCCATTTGCTAAAGTATATGTATTTCAGAGTGTATAGTGTTAATAGCTTGGAATCAGCTACTGTGTTGATTTTAGCTTTTAAGGTGTATAAGCCTATTTTTTCAGTACATATGATGTTAATGGTCGTAAAAGCTTCTCAGCACCTTATACCATTGACATGATTTGTGAGAAAACAGGATGAAAGCTTCATCTTCCAAAATTGGCCTTTCACGCATTTGATTTTCCACTTCAGTGATGTGTTTGCATTTGTACATATTCCTGAGACTTCCCTTGCTGCCCTTGTTGAGGTGCTGTACTGTCTTGTTGGCCACCTGTGTTTTGATGTAGGACTTGGTTTTGCTTTTGGCATTAGACTTTCTGCGTGTGTCCCATACTTTGCAGATCTGTAAAAGCTGTGAATAGATTTTGGGTAGGTGTGACAAACAATATCCATGACAGATCTTGTTAATTTGGTGCATGTTACTAACCATAGCAAGAGAGGTGGCTGCACCTAAAGTGTTGAATCCATGTTGACTTACCTCAGTCTGCCTTCAAGCAAAACACCAATAGTATCAAAGAAATCACACTCTCACCTGTCATTATGGCATCTTGCAACAAAATTGAACTCCTGGAGATTCTGTCTATGATATAAGTTGAAAGCTGTTAAACCTGAAGTTGAATAGTGCCTTGAGCAGGTCTTTGAATACTTCCCAGATTATTTCTGGATCTTCCTTATTGTCAACAGAGAGACTGAGTGCGCTAATGCTGCGAATTAATTCCTGGTGCTAAATTGAGGGAACAAAACTGCTGAAAATAACCAATCTCAGCACACAGGTAGACTACCTTAGGTTATCATGATACATTTTAGTGTTTAAATGCTGTAAGTGTAATCAAGAGGGCTCTGTATTTAAAATGAGCCTTTGACTACCATTTTATGATTTTTAAATAGGAAAGCAAGCTGATTTTTCTTTGTGAGAGACAGGGCTTCGAGCTGGACAGAACTTGTACCTGACACAGAAGCAAGGTCTGTCTTCTGCCTATTAAATCTGAAGGTCTTGACTGGGAGAAATCAGTGCTGTTATTTTCCAATAGCTCCAAGTCTACGGCTGTCTGATTTTCAGAAGGGTTTCCATGTGTCTGCGACAAAGAACTTAGACTCATTTATAACTGAGACCACTATACCTTACCACCATGATCTTTCACTATGTTGGACACTTTTGCCTCCAAAAAGGTGTTTGCATCTGATACTGCAAAAGTTGTTAGCTTCTGTAACATAAGAACTGAATATGGGTAACACTTTAATAAAAGATTCAATCGATGTTTGGTATAGAAGTATATTCCAGTCATAGGCACTTCACAGAGATGTAAACATGTCATAAGCATGTCATGCACCAAATGGTCCTAGTTAAGATGGAAACTTAGATCTTTATATCCTTGGGTTACATGTTATGATATGGTGATGATATCATGTCTCTTAAAGGTATCCAGAGTACTAGCTGTCAGAAGTTACACAATAACCATTATCTTCTTGAGGGCAACTGGAGATGGGCAATAAATGCTGGGTGACATCAATATCCACATAATTGGGTGAATAAAAAATGACTATCCTTACATTTTCCAATTTTGTTCAGTGTCATATAAGTCTATAATAACATTTCTCTCAAGCAGCTTGGAGAGTATTACTCAATTGAAGTCTCTATATAAATGAAAATGGTTGTTGTACACTTCCTTGGGGATTACTCTATATATGCTTCATGTCACAATCACAGCTACAGGATGTTTCCTGAGCCTATCCTTTGTAATGTAAAACAATCCTGAGTTCTTCATGAGCAGATAGGCCTGAATATTTTACAGTGAGAGCCCTCAGTTTTGTGTCGTATGCCACTTATCTGAGTATAAATTAGTAAGCTCTTTGATTAATTATTTACTGTTTTCTTAACCTTTGCCTTCCTTAGATGTTCTGTTAATCTAAAAGGAGCAACTATTTCATTGTCATCAGCGGAAGAAAATGTGCATTACTCTGCAGTGAGTCAGACCGGACCATTGCTGTATTCTGAAGTAACTAATATCCTTGACTTCTTTTGAATTTCTGGAAGGGAATGGAAAATCATCTGTCCTTACTCTATCTGCCCCAGCATTGAATACTCTTGAATGAATCATCATCCCTTAGCTGAAGTTACCTTGTGTGGGTTGGATTCCCATTCGGAAGATTTCTTCATAACACGAGACCTGATTTCAGCTTTCACCAACATCCTTCTATTTCACATTATGTTGATATACTTCTCTGTATTACTGTTTAATATCACATGTACCTGTAAGGTTTGCTAGAATAGCTCAATAAGACTATCGCACAGAATTAAGCATGCTCTCCCCTCTTATTTTATTCAGTCATTGTCATCACAAAGAGCTTAGCCCTACTTTGCCCTACAGTGTGAGAGTCCTCACTTCTGTGCAGTAGGCAGCTTAACTGGGTATAAATTAGTGAGCTCAGTGTTTAGTGAGGTTGGCTCCTTTCAGTGTTACCGAGCAGGGATGTACATGAACTGACTTTAAACCTGATCCTCAAGCACTGAGGTCTTCTTCATACATGCTTCTATAGTGACAGTATTGTACAGGGTGGTCTTCTGTCAAGCACTGGGTTCCTGACATCCTTACCAGCTATTGTTCTGCTGAAATCAGGCAATCAGGCACAGAGTACACCTTCAATAACAAGAGAAAATGTTTGGAAATACTTAAGAGGGGATGAGAAATAGAACTCTGGGCTGAGAAATAGAGAAATCACTAACAGGAAACACCTCTTTTTTTTAGATTAGATTCCCTAATCTAAACAGGCCCTTCAACCCAACCAGTCTACACCGACCCTTCGAAGAGCAACCCACCCAGACCCATTTCCCTCTGACTACCCTAACACGACGGACAATTTAGCATGGCCAATTCACCTGACCTGCCCATCTTTGGACTGTGGGAGGAAACCAGAGCACCCAGAGGAAACCCACGCAGACACAGGGAGAATGTGCAAACTCCACACAGACAGTCGCCCAAGGCTGGAATCGAACCTGGGACCCTGGTGCTGTGAGGCAGCAGTGCTAACCACTGCACCACCATGCCGTGACTTTGTGTAAAATGTTTACCCTCACTCCCCAAACCCCTGACCCCACCCACCAGACACTTGAGAAACGTTCCACTGATATTAATTGAGGATCAACCCTTGTATGTTGCTACATTAAATTACTCCATGTGAGTACAGTCGCCACAAGACAGATATGTTCTGTGTCTTACCCTGTTAATAATACACAAGAACGTAGGAATAAAAAGCCCATTCTCCCCTGGTCTCTGCAAGTGGAAAAAGGTATTCTAGTGAACTGAGGTGTTTTTTAAAATTCATTCACTGGATGAAGCCATTGCTGGCTAGGTCAGCATTTATTGCCCATCCCTAATTGTCCAGAGGGCAATTAAGGGTTAATCACATTGCTGTGGATCTGGAGACACATGTAGGCCAGACCAGGTAAGAATGTTAGATTTCCTTCCCTAAAAAACATTAGTGAACCAGTTGGGTTTTTTCCAACAATCGACAGTGGATTCATAGTCATTGTTATACTTTTAATTTCAGATTTTTTGTGTGTGTGTGCGTGTGTCTGTGTATGTGCATGTATGTATACACGTGTGCCAGGTACTTGTGTTACTAGCCTGGATTTGTACACTGGTTTGCTGTGAGAGTCACAGATGATGAACTATCCAATTGTCACTCCCGCATTGCAGCTAAAGGGAATCTTTATCTCTAAGTGCTCGAAGTCAGCAGCCAACATTCATAGGAAATGAAAGAAAAGAATTTCAAAATTTCAGCAAAATTTCAACTGTGGAATAACTGTGGCCATCACTATAATACCATTACACAGAGGAGCCGGTGTTAGACTGGGGTGGACAAAGTTAAAAATCACACAACACCAGGATATAGTCCAACAGGGTTAATTGGAAGCACTAGCTTTCGGAGCGCCGCTTTTTCATCAGGTAGCTGATGGGCAGCACTCTGAAAGCTAGGGTCTGGGTGGGTTACTCTTTGGAGGATCAGTGTGTACTGGTTGGGCCAAAGGGCCTGTTTCCACGTTGTAGGTAATCTTGTGCTTCCAAATAAACCTGTTGGACTATAACCTAAGGTTGTGTGATTTTTAGCTTTATAATACCATTGACATTGTAAAACATTTCCATGTGTTTCACAGGAGTATGATCAAACCAAATTAGATGTGGAGCCAGGTAAAGGAGGTATTAGGATAGGTAAGTGAAAGCTTCCTCCAAAGGATGAGTCTTCAAGGAGCAACCTAAAGGAGGCAAGATACATGAGGCAAATTATAGAGAGGGAGTTGAGAGCTTCTAAAAGCACAGAGCAATAAGTATCAGGGAAGCTCCAAAATCCCTTCAAGTTTGTTAGAATTTTCTATTAAATAATCCTTCAGGCTCTTTGCTTCCAGGGAATGGAACTTGTTAAACCAAATATCTTTGTTTTGTTTGTTTCTTGTCATTGACAGTCATACTGACCTTAGGGTCATGTCAGACAGTGTGGGCTCAGCCAACATGAGAATCAGCAGCCACCGACTTTTAAGTTCCACAGCAAAAAGAATGTTGGTTTACCAATTGCCAACACACCGGGGCCCTCCCGAATTAAACTTGTCACAGGCATGAGGCATCTTATTGTTGGAGATCAGTATCTTTTCAATTGATTGACAAAGCTCTGTGAAAAGTTGACACTTTAATTGATCTTCGGTTTCTGTGAGGCACCAGTAAGTGGCTTTGTTTTCCTTCCCAGATAATCAGTGAATTTGAAGCCTCACCGGACTCATTCTATTACCGCATTCCTAACCTCAGCCAGAACCGCCAGTACAGCATCTGGGTTGTCGCAATCACTGCAGCAGGGAGAGGGAACTCCAGTGAGATCATTACTGTGGAGCCACTGGCAAAAGGTAATGTTCTAGAGTGGCTTTGGTGACATTTATACCTCAATCTGACGCAGTCGGTCCCCCACTGTGATGTTCTGTGTTGCACAAGTCGGATTTCTTATGTAGCTGCTCTAGTCTGTGTGGGACTCCAGATCCACAGCAATATGGCTGTCTCTTAAATGGCCCTGGGATGGGTTGGCAAGCCACACAGTTCAAGGGATGGGCAACAAATACTGATTTTGTCAGTGATGCTCACTTCCTAAGAAAGAATAATAATTTGCTGTCCTGAGTATGATCTTCCCAGCCTAGCCAATGTTTGAATTATGTACATTGTAGAAAAAATAATCTTTCCCCAATTACCAGTTGAAGGTCTGTGTCCCAGAAGAAATTAAGAAGTGATTTACCCTCCTGGTGGATGTTTTTTTATATGTTACTTCCATTATTTTTAGGATTTTACAGGCCCTCTGTGCATAATACAAGCCCTTCACTTGAGGTCAGATTAGGAAGGAGCTTTGTACTTTAGATTGTTGTGCAGCTCCCCAGTGCATTTAACCCTCTGCAAAGATCCATTTAAGTTGGAGAATTTGGAGGGTTCTGCTCTGGTTATATCAACAGTTACTCAGAAAGTGTTAACAAAGAACAGTACAGTGCAAGAACAGGCCCTTTGGCCCACCAAGCCTGCCGACACATGATGCCTTTCTAAACTAAAATCCTTTTGCCTCTACACAGTCCATATTCCCTGCCTATCCATGTATCTGCCAAGATGCCTCTTAGACATTGCTATTGTATCTGCCTCCATCACCTCCTCTGGCATCGCATTCCAGGCATTTAGAATCCCTACAGTGCGAAAAGAGGCCATTAGGCCCATTGAGTCTGCACCAACCCTCCAAAGAGCATCCCACTCAAATTCTTGTCCCCCCACCCTATTCCCGCAACCCTGCATTTACCATGGTTAACCCCACCTAGCCTACCACGCTAAGCTCACAATTTTTCCTGTCATCCCTAATATTGTTGTAATTAGCCTTCCCTCCCCGCCCACCCACCCCCATTTTACACTCAAGGACTACTTTTATCCTCATCCAGAAGTGACTTAAACGTTACAGAGTTGTGGTCACTGTTCCCAAAATGCTCCTCCACTGAAACTGGCTGGGCTCATTCCCCAGTACCAGGTCTAATAAGGCCCTTGTCCTTATTGGACCATCCACATATTGTTTCAAAAAACCATCCTGGATGCACATGACAAACTCCCCTTATCCAAATCCGTGGCACTAAAGGAGACTTAGGTCAATATAGGGGAATTTAAACTCACCCAACACAACAACCCTGTTGTTTTTACTTTTTTTCCACAATCTGTCCAGATATCTGTTCCTCTATCTCCCCCTGGCTGTTGGAGGCCTGTAGTACAATCCCATCAAAGTGACTGTATCCTTCTTATTCCTGAGCTCTACCATATGGCCTCACCAGAAATAACCAACTCCTGAGTGACTGTTAAACTGAAGCCCTAACTTAACTCACATACCCCAGCTGCACCTTCCACTGACCCTCACACCTCGCCACCCTACAGACCCTGAGTTGACACCCTGTGACCTGATACAAGCACTCCTGGCCCAACCACCCCGAACCTAACTTTTGCTGAATGAGGTACTCATGCCACGGGACAGATTATCCCCTCGGTACCTTCCACATTCCCCCTACAACTTGAAAAGTTTCCTTACTGTGGAGCCGAAATTCCCTTGCCTGTCCTAGGACCTAGCCCCTTCTCCATCCAAATCTGACACGTAACCCACTCCAGTCCCCATGCCAGGCTGTGACCCCCTTCGACCCCCCTCCACTACCCACCCACCGGGACCCCAACCCACTCCACCACTGGATCCAGCACCTCGTCATCTGTTGAGACAGTACCCTCTCTAACCCCTCCCCTAATTGTTCAGACCTGAAATCTCTCACGGACTCTGAACTACTCTAAGCACTCAAACACTCACCTGATCCCCTTGTCATCCTACTCACCTGCTACCCTAACCCACAGCACTGTCCCCTCCTTGCAACCTATTCCTGGCTCCCTATCCACCTGGCAACTTACTTACCTGGTCCCCTATCCCATTACCCATCTGGCACCTTTCGTACTGGCCCTTTAACAGCAGCTGACAAAGTGGATCTCTGAAATACTTCACCTATACATTAGAGAAACTAGCAGCAGCCTACTATTACAAATCGAAAGATGGTTTGTCTTGCACCCAGCCATTGCAAATGGCGACCTTTCAGAATGGAATTATGGCTCTCCATTTTTGAAGGACCCTGATCAGACTCTCCTGTCAACAAGGCAGAGCTCTCTTGTTTTGTCAGGAAAGGAGCAGTGTGACAGTCTGTGAGATTCCACCCCTTAAGACACCCGGCCCTCTATTTCAATTCAGTCAGCTCTCATTCCCCTAATGAGGGGCCTCATCTACCTTGGATGTTGCTGATGGCTTCTGCGTCAACTTTCATTCTATACTTCGATGAAAGATGCAAAATATGGGAGCTTAGGAAATAGGAACAAGTGTAGGCCATTCGGCCCTCCAAGCCTGCATCCATTGTTCAATCTGACCATGGATGGCCATTCAAATCAGTACCCTGTTCCCGCTTTTCCCCCATACTCTTTGATTCCTTTAAGCAGGATAAGGTTTTAACTTGCTGTTGTGATTGTTATCAGCACCAGCCCGGATACTGACATTCAGTGGCACCGTGACCACGCCATGGATGCGGGATATCGTGTTGCCCTGTAAAGCAGTTGGAGACCCAACCCCTACAATCAAATGGATGAAGAACAGGTAATTGGAGAGTCTGTACCCAGCGTAGGAAGCTGCAGCATCAAAACTGCCAGCTAGGGATGTAACCACTGCAAGTGAAGCACGTGCATATTTCTGGGTGATGAGGGCTGGCCAATTCATGTCTTCATGCGTGAAGACTACTAACCTGCCTACTGACTGGTTAGTAGGCAGCGGAGGCACTGACTACTATTCAAAAGATTGGGGATAGGTAGCAAGCCTGTCTTGGCCACTTCTTGGTGCCCTGACTGGATTTAACCATCATTCCTAGCATCATTGGCCACTGCTGGGACTACAACCAAGCAGGAGCCCTCAGAATCAAAGTGAGTGGGATCATACTCACCAGGACCAATCAGGTGAGTGCTGGGAAGGGAGCGAGTAATGGAGAAATTCACAGAATCACAAAACCCTACAGTGTGGAAGATGGCCATTTGGCCCATCGAGTCCATACCACCCCTCCGAACAGCATCCCACCCAGACCCACTCCATCCCTATAACCTTGCATTTACCGTAGCTGATCCATCTAGCCTGACAATCCGTGGACATTATAGCATGGCCAATCCACATAACCTGCACATGTTTTTGCTGAGGAAGGAACATGCTTACTTCACACGGCCAGTCGCCCGAGGGTGGAATTGACCTCAGGTCACTGGCACTATGAGACAGCTAACCACTGAGCCACCATGTCACCCCGTTTAATCACTGATGAGGCAGCTAAGAGAAGCTCTGTTTAGCACTCCCTGAATGTTATCTCCGATGAGTTGAACCAGGTTTTGTCTCACAGTTTGTGCTACGTTTGGTTGTCATTGTACACTGTCAGACCAATCCCTCTGCTTTCCTCTGGTTTAGTAATGGAACACCCAGCCCTGTAGTGACCGATGGACGAAGAAGCATCTTTAACAATGGAAGCTTTGTCATCCGCACTGTGAAAGCAGAGGATTCTGGGTACTATAGTTGCGTGACAAGTAATAACTGGGGATCAGATGAAATTCTTCTCAATCTACAGGTGCAAGGTGGGAGTCTTAGATTGTTTTTACTTTTACTCTGAAGCAATTCTGGATTTTATTTTGGTTGGGTGACCCACGTTGATGGCCATTTTACATTTTGTCTTCAGACTTTATTCCTGTAATATGAGCTACACTATTAAGGTACAAGTTTAGATTAGATCTAAGCTTCTAAGTGTGATGTCAAGAAGGACTTCCTCTCACAGCAGATATCAGGAATGTTCTCTTATAAGAAAGGCTATGAAGTCTAGCTTAATTGGAAGTCTCCTTTTAGGAGAAATTTCAGCAATGGTTTTAAGGATTATGGACAAATGCAAGTAGAGTGAGGATGGATACAGATCAGTCTTGAATTAATTGAAGTCCTGTGTAGCCTCAAGTAGCTGAATAGACTCCTCTTCATCCCAAACATGTCCAGTTTCTTAGAGGCGGTTCTAGGCTGGACTTGATCCACACAGCTTTCAATTTGGCAGAGAGAGTAGAACAAGAGGCGTATTTTAGTATTGTTCAAGACCATTACTCAGGGAGCCACAAGCTGAGGATTGTAAACTTGGAAAGGGGTCAGGTTACAAGGAAGCAGAGTAGATGTCTAGATTTACTAAAACAATCACCCAGATACTGTTACAGAAACATGGAGCTGAATATTATTTGGCAAAGTCATTTTCATTGAGTTTCATGGAAGGTGTCTCCCTGCAAGGTCAAGTAAGTTTCCTCATGTGATCATCCCAAACTCATATCGTTAACAATCTACCTTGCCCTTATTGTGCCCCTCTCATCTAATGCTAGCCCAATTTTGTTACTCGCTTTAGACATAAGTATGCCCCCATGCTGGTATATCCCGATATATACCATCATCCTTGACCCCGGCGCGATCTTGGAGTCTCAGCTCTGCACCCATTGAAGCATATGACCAGCATTTGGACTCAGGACACTTGGCCATTACACGCATTTCACACACACAATGAGATGATTGTATATGATTCCAACCTGCACTCTGCGATTGCAAGATTGATAGATGTCTTTTGAAGGATCTACTGTCTCAGAGAAGTAGCCATCAAGCTATCAGGGTCTCTGCTCACTGAGATGTGAGATGAGATAATGTGGGAGGAAGCTAGGTTGGAACATAGACAATGACCAAATGGGTTTAATAGTTGTTTCTTGTCTTTAGTTTACAATACAGTTCTATGTTGGATATTAACTCAGTTTATTGCCCATTCGCTGATTAGAAGTTGGGCTGTACCTGAAAACTTCACCTTGTAATGATATTAAAAACCAAGGAAGGAAGAACTCTGGGGAAACAAACCTTTGAGGCCTTTGACTCCACTATTGTTAATGAGATGATATATGCCTGAGCATTTAATGAGAATTGACACTGGCATTTTCATGCAGTGTTAACCTCTGTGAAAGGTCAATGCTATTCCTAATTACTAATGTGCCTGCAGTGACATTTAGCAAATGGTCAGATGCTAGTGAAGTAGGTCTGACATTACATTCTCCTATTGATATCTATTATATTAAAATCTAATTAATGCAGAGAAGAATATTTGGAGATCAGGTAAGTGATGGGAGAATTTGGTAATCAAAGTTAATGGTTAGATCTATTGGAAATGTTGATTAGTGGAGGCATAAATATGTCAGAGTTTGATAATAAGATTTGCTGGGAATAACGGAAGCAACACTTGAATTCACAAGACATAATGTGCAACATGTAGGGTGGAGTATAAACATAGCAAATAATGCAGACTATGGAATATGCACTGTGTAGCAGAGTGCAGAGGCTGGATATGGAAAATGTGGGCTAGCACACAGGATGGAGCATAAATTTGTGGAATCCTTACTGTGCAGCTAAAGGCCATTCAGCCCATCGAGTCTGCATTGACCCTCCGAAAAGCAAACCACCTGATCACCATCACCCCACATTTACCGTAGTTAACCCACATAGCCTAAATGTCCATAAACAGGGCTGTTTAACATGGCCAATCCACCTTACCTAACCTTTAGACTGTGGGAGAAGAAACTGGAGCACACAGATGTAACCCAGCCAGATAAGAGGAGAATGTGCAAACTCCACGCAGCCAGTCACCCAAGACTGGAATCGAACCCAGGCTCCTGGTATTGTCAAGCAGTAGAGCTAAGTGCCGAGCCACTATGCCAATCTAAAATCAATTTGTATGCAAGTCGGAAGACAATGTAAAGCAGTGCTCATAAGTACAAAAACTGTTTTTATGTCAGGTCTTTAAAACTACACTGATAACAAAAAATGCTGGAAATTACAGCAGGTCAGACAGCACTCATGGAGACAGAGCAAGCAAATGTTTCTCGTCTAGATGACTCTTCATCAACTTACACCACCGTATGGGATCGCGTCTGGAAGTACAAAGCTTTTGTAAATTCGGGACTCCTGTATAGAATTACCCACAGGTTGGTGTAAGTAACTCGCAAGATGACACTGAGTCATGTGAACACATCATTCTCACCAGCTGGAATCCTGCTAGTACTGTGGTGGTGAGGCGTTTGTACCAGGACCCTACATTCCCCCAGAACGTTTTCCCAGAGTTGGCCTAACTCCAACATTCCCATTGAAATGCCAACAATATTGCTGCCTGTACCAAGGTGCAGGCAGAATCAGACCATGTCCAGAATATGAGAAGAGGAAGATCGTGTGCACAAAAATTAATTTGTGGGATTTAAGACTGTAAACAGTCACAATAATTTGCAGGGTGTAAAGGATTGGAATTAATGTTCTGTTCTGTTGCTGGTGTGCTTTGATAATATTATTGTATTTTTGTATTCAGTCATGGCATTGCTAGCTGGGCCAGAATTTATTGCGTATCCTTAGTTCCCCATGTGAAGGAAATGGTGAGCTGCCTTCTTGAACTGTTGCAATCCGTGTGATTAAGATAGGCTCACAATGCTGTTAGGGAGGGAATTCCAAGATTTTGACCCAGTGACATGAAGAAACCGTGATATAGTTCCAACTCAGAATGGCGAGTGGCTTGCAGGGGAACTTGAAACTGGAGTGTTCCCATGTATCTGTTGCCCTTGACATTCTAGATGGTAGAGATTGCAGGTTTAGAATATGGTGTCACATCAGCCTTAATGATTTTCTGCAGGGCATCTTGGATATGGTACACACTGTTGCTACTGAGCATCAGTAGTGGAGGAAGTAATGTCAAGCGAGTTGTTTTGGCCTGGATGGTGGTGTCAAGCTTCTTGAGAGTTATTACAGCTGCCCCCATCCAAGCAAGTGGAGAGTATTCCGTCATGCTCCTGACTTGTGCCTTGCAGGTGACGGACAGGCTTTGGGGGAGTCAGGATGTGAGTTACTTACTGGAGTATTCAAAGCCTCTGACTTGCTCTTGTAACCACAGTACTTCAATGACTAATCCAGTTCAGATTCTGGTCAATGGCAACCCCTAGGGTGTTAGTAGTGGGGACATAGCAGTGCTGATGCCACTGAATGTTCTGGGGTAGTGATTAAATTCTCTTTTGTTGTTGATGGTCATTGCCTGGCATTTGTGTAGTGCTAATGTTAATCAAGAAATCTAGAATAATAATTGAGAGAATGTGTTCAAGTTCTACACTTAGCAGTTTGACCACTTGATTTCAGTATTTTACCAGGGGCCAGTTTAAAATAAAAGTGACAGTGAAATCATTGCAAACTCTAGTCCTGAAGAATAGTCATGTCAGACTTGAAACATTTCTCTCTGCTACAAACCTGCTGGGTTTCTCCAGCACTTCCTGTTTTTATTAATGAAAACATGGAGTTGTATTAGAAATCAAACTGGTACATTAGAAATGGAAGCCTCACATTTTTAGTTGAAAAATGTGGTGTTGGAAAAACACAGCAGGCCAGGCAGCATCCGAGGAGCAGGAAAATCGACGTTTCGGGCATAAGCCCTTCTTCAGGAATGAGGCTGGTGTGCCAAG
>NC_057721.1:69035079-69100781 GCF_004010195.1 Chiloscyllium plagiosum | reverse complement strand
GCCGATACAGTCATCGATGTAGCAGAGGAAAAGGTGGGGGGTGGTGCCTGTGTAGCTGCGGAAGATGGACTGTTCCACATATCCAACGAAGAGGCAGGCATAGCTGGGGCCCATGCGGGTGCCCATGGCTACTCCTTTGGTTTGGAGGAAGTGGGAGGATTGGAAGGAGAAGTTGTTAAGAGTGAGGACCAGTTCAGTCAGTCGAAGGAGGGTGTCAGTGGAAGGGTACTGGTTGGGTTGGCGGGAGAGGAAGAAGTGGAGGGCTTTAAGTCCTTCGTGATGGGGGATGGAAGTGTATAGGGACTGGATGTTCATCATGAAGATAAGGTGTTGGGGGCCAGGGAAGCGAAAATCATTGAGGAGGTAGAGGGTGTGGGTGGTGTCCTGAACGTAGGTGGGGAGTTCACATTTTTACCCAATCCAGGAAAGAACCTTGGCCCTACCTTACCATTTGGCACCAAACACCCTGTGAGTCTCTCCAGATACTTCACCCACACTCTGGAATGTCAGCAACGTAATTAAAAGAAGCACCCCCCATTATTCCCTATTCCCCCATCTCTTCAAATCCAGTTGCTTTCACAGGTTCTCACTGGATTGAGAGCTTCAAATTAAATGCTGCCTCATCATTTCTTCACCTCATGCAGCTTCGGTAATGAAATATTTTGCATTTTGTTCATCGTGTTAGGAAAAGTCCAGTGTTCATTTATGATCAGCAAGAATCACAATCTTTGCAAATCTGTTAAAAGTCCACTTGGCAATGTTTGTATGTGAGCATGACACTATTGTAGGTGATACAAGTAATCTAATCTAATCTAATCTAATCTAATCTAAACTATCACAAACATTAGAACCCAGTACAATAGTGTTAAACATTTGTATTCAAGGTTAACTGAATGTTCTTTCTACCCTATGGAGTTGTGCTTACTTTTGAGGTCATTTTATCTCAAAACAGATAATAAATTACATTCATACTAGACACTAGCCAGGTCCTTGTCACTGGCCACTCGGTGATACATAGTTGTTCAACTGCTGAAAGTTGAGATTTAGAAAGGTGAATCCTTTCACTGCTGAATCTAACCCTGTTACTATGTGTTTCAATTGACAGTTCCACCAGACCAACCACGCCTGACTGTGTCCAAAACAACCTCAAATTCCATTATTCTTTCCTGGGTACCTGGGGACAATGGTGGGAGTTCCATTCGAGGTAAGGAAGTCTGCATTCTGTATACAACCACAAACTGTCCCCCCATAGAGTTTATTACATTTGTGCAATGTTATTCACTAATGTACACTGGAGAACCACTGTCCCAAGCAGACTCTTGACAAAAGACCCACATCCAACAATGCAGTAGTCCATGCTGCTATGGAGTAGTGAACTGCATGTATATGCCTATCTTTCATGCTCATTTAAGCTCTTGATTTTGTTCAGTAGAGTTCACTTAAAGAAAGGGGAATAAAGACCTGAAAGACTTTTACTCCCTTCTTATGTCTTGTGTTACAGAAAATTACTTTAGCACAATTTTTGTCTCCATATTGCAAAAGGATATTCAGTCACTTGAGAAGGTTCTAGATGGTTCAACATACCAATGCCGGAACAGAAAAGATATACTTACCAGAAAAGACTGAAGAAGTTGGAGCTCTGTTTTGAAGAAAAGGGAAGGGATGACCTGAGAAGTCTTGAAGATTATGAGGGGACTAGATAGAGTAGACATTGAGGAGGTGTTCCCGTGAGTAGGGAGACCAAGTCTAGTAGCTATATAATATGTATGTATATATAAAAATATGGAATTCTACTATATGGAGTAGCAGAAGCAAAAAATATAGATGCACCTTAGGGGTTGCTATTTATGTATAAAAGGAGATGGGAATAACAGGAAAAATTAGAGAGTGAAGTAGGAAAGGATTCAAAAGGATGGGACAATGCAAGCAGAGAGCATAAACATCAACTGGTAGACATCATTTAGTACCAGGAAGCTACGATGTTTTCACAATGAAGTGTTCCTTTCACAGTACACACTTGAGGAAAATATGCACTTAAAACCAAAAGTTTCAAGTTAACACTGCATTACAGTGGTGAACATTCCACAGCTAAGCTATGGGTGGAAGTCAGGGTTTACAAGAAACTATGTCTCCCCCTAGAGAACAGGATAAAAGTTAACAAATGAAACAGGACCTCCTCACCTTGGTAGGCTCAATTGAGCGATGAATAGCGGCTTCCAGGGGAATCAATCTTGTTTAACTATCCTTTTGTGATCTGTCCATCAGGGATAAGAATGAAATGATGAGGAGGGATTGAAAATTAATGAACTAACCAGAATTATAGCGGCAGCACCCCAATGATCCTGTGTCTGCTATAAATTTGGTTATCGCAAAATGAATAACTTTATAGTTGTTGGTGTGGAACTTTCTCTATACCCAATCCAATTTCTCAGCCAAACTTATCAAGTGGAGCACCCATTATGTACAATATCTTGGGACTGGGAAACACATCAATTATGTTAAAGTTGGGATAAACAAGAACTAAATGTCATATGATTGTCAAGGCACCGGTAAACTTTTAGTCATTTTTTTCATATTAGATCTCAGTTTAACATCAATGAATGCAAATTTTTTTTAATTTCTTGTCAGCAAACCTTTAAATTTACTGATTGTGTGCGGTCTTCCCCTTAAGGTTATATTCTGCAGTACTCAGAGGACAACAGCGAGCAATGGGGTAGCTTTTCCATCAGCCCTAGTGAGCGCTCATACCGTCTGGAGAATTTGAAATGTGGGACATGGTATAAGTTCACTTTGACGGCACAGAATGGAGTGGGACCTGGACGCATCAGTGAAATCATTGAAGCTAAAACCCATGGGAAAGGTACTTGTTGCTTTTTCACAGAGGGGATGAATATATTCATTACTTATATTAGTGCTTGTTAAAATAGGATGCTGATAGTCTAACAAAAAATAGCTCTTCAACCTTTCCAATTTTAATTTCTTGCGTATCCATGTTTTTGAATGCTCCACCATTAGCAGCCATGCTGAGCTCTGCAATTGTCTCCAAAAGCTTCTGCACTTGTCTATCCCTCTGTCTCCTCCTTTTGCACATTCCTTTAAGATTGATCATTTAATCCTCTGTCCTAATAACTCATTATGTGGCTCAATGACGAATTTTGTTGGGAGGTTTGTAATTCTAACAAAACTGCTAGAAAAATACAAGTTTTTGGTTACCTCTGGAAGAGAGCAAATGAATGATTCCAGATTTCCTACTCCTTTGTGTAAGGTAATGATCATGAAAAGGCGTTTTTGGAGAGTGCGTTAAATCCGATGATTTCATCCGGACGTGACAAGGAAAATTGGGAGAATAGCTCTGGATCACAAAGAGGACAGATGTGTGATCGATGTCTCCCACTAGTCTGAGTGACAATGACTCCTGAGCTCATGTGATTTGGACCTAATTGCTCTCGTGCAATCAACTGCACCTTGTTAAGATAAGATCCTAATCTTGTTAAGATTAGTGGTTGCTCCTCCAAATGAACCAAATAGGCCCAAGTCTGAGTTAGACTCCAATAATGAGTTTTACCTGATATAACAATGCTTCTCTCCTGTAACATAAGAAACTCAGAATGGATATCATTGCATTGAAGAATTCAATAGACTTTTATTACAACTAACTATTATTTGCAAATTATACATTTCTCAGGTACATGAGTGTCTGAGCTAATGTTAAGGTATCAGATTGAAACAGAGGGTATGCTTCCAGTCATGCCTCATGTACCTGAGAATCATGCATCAAGTGATGTGAGATAGGATGGCATATGAGACCTTGTCATGTGCTGTAATACAATGATGATATTATGAGCTAATGCCTTAAAGGAGTATTTGCTTACTGTGAGACGTAAAACAATAGGGCCTTAAACACAGTCAAGGAAAGGGGAGAAGTTGCAGTGTCCGTCTATCCACATTCACCTTTGCTAACAAATGCTTAGAACTCACTGTTATGATTGGCCTTTGCTGTCAAATAAGTTCATGGATGTACCTGGACTCAAACATAATGTATGGTACATAAGGTAGTGTATCAGAAGGTACACAGTATTCATGGGCTGGCATCCTATTGTGAGACTTTGTGTGGCCTGTAGAGCTGCTGTTCTGTTTTAAGTATATGGGATTGCACACCATCTTCTGTCTGGTATGGACAGTGATGGGCAGAGAACAATGCTATTTTTGCCAACTGCAAAAGGGCATGGCAATAAAACTAATCATTGGATTATATCATGTTTCATGGAGTTATTGTGGGGGGAGCAGATTAGTAGCCTGTGGAGCTCAACTGTGTACGACAACAGGAGGCAACTTTTTTACTGTATTCAATCTTGACTTGATTTTGACTATTTCACTTTCAAACTGCTATGGCTATTAAAATAAACAAGTCATACAGATCAACAGACTTTACAAGAGATCATAGAGTGAATGAATCACTTAGAAAACTGATTTTAACCTTACCTGTGCTGGAAAAACAAAAAATGCTTTCCCCACCATCATTTTGAAATGACCTTTGTAATAATTCTATAGAGGCCAGTATCCCATCACCCTTTATTTACACATGAATAATCCATGATTTGAGTACTATCTCATCAGATTCAGCTCTCAGAGTGCCAGAATCTCTGACACTGCCCTTCTTATCTGTCAGCCAGGGCTCCCTAATTGGATCAAATTAACAGCCCCTGTATTCTTTGAGGTCCAGCATGTCACCTTGTTACAATCACTGCAACCCTGACTTGACTGCAAAACATGATTGGAGTTACAGATTAAAGATTAATATACTACACTACTTAATCAAAGATTTTATATTCATGATCATAGAATCCCTACAGTGCAGAAACAGGCCCTTCAGCCCATCAAGTCCACACCAACCCTCTGAAGAGCATCCCAACCAGATCCAGCACCTTGCTGTATCCCTGCAATTCCCATGGCTAATCCACCTAGCTTGCACATATCTGGACACAATGGGCAATTTAGCACAGCCAATCCACCAAACCCACATATCTTTGGAGTGTGAGAGGAGACCAAAACATCCGGAAAAAGTCACACTGTCACCCAAGGGTGAAACTGAACCCAAGTCCCTGGTGCTGTGAGGCAACAGTGCTAACCATTGAGTCACAATACCACTCCACACTGAACCACCATGCAGATCCATTTATGTAGAACTCCTCTAAGATTTTTTCTTGTCTAAGATAATTTGTTGATGGCTCAGTGGCTAAACACAGCCAGTGGTGAAGTATACAGGTCAGAAAAGCCACAAGCCATCCTTCTCTCTGTTGTTAGGAGGGTTTCTGCTGTTCAGGCTCTGGAGCCACTACTTCCGTGAGCTTTAAAGGGCAATATTGCACAAATGTTGTATTCTTTCACTTATGCAAACTTGTTAATTATACAACACAAAAAGATCAAACAAAAATGTGGGATCTTTAGTTGATGGCAGGATTATGTATGGACGATGCTTCCTGGAAGACTCTGTGTGGCCTGTAGAGCTGCTGTTCTGTTTTAAGTATATGGGATTGCACACCATCTTCTGTCTGGTATGGACAGTGATGGGCAGCTGATTTAGGTAATAATGACCTACGTCCCTTTTAGCCAACAACAATACTTGGCTGTGATGTTTTGGCAATGTGCTAACTACTGTTTCCCATATGCTGGGCTCCAATTTTAACCGTATTTTTGATGTTTCAGGGAGTTACAAAAACTGGAAGAGTTTCAGCTTTTCATAGTACCATTGGGAGATATTCAGCTTTGTACGTGACAGACTGACTTTTAACAGTCTGGCCACTGAGTGGTACTGAAAACGTGTTGCTGGAAAAGCGCAGCAGGTCAGGCAGCATCCAAGGAGCAATAGAATCGACATTTCGGGCATGAGCCCTTCTTTAGGAATTGAGTGGTACAGGATGGCTTCATTTTAGGCAATTTTCTACTTACCTCAATAAAGCTCTTGCAGAGGTCCATGATTACTCCTTTTTTTTTCAGAAGCACTGCCATTGTGACAGAGGTCAGCTGTATTTCAATACCTTGTTTGTATGTTTTCCAAATGCCCCTCCGCTTTGTCTCTGCCAATGGGCCACTACAGCATACACAATAATGTTTGATCCATGTGAGGATATACTGATTATCTCACCCAGCCTCTGGTGGTGTCATTGCTCAACAGTCAGCTGTTAGTACTGGACTATAAGACCATAATGAATAGGACCAAGAGTAGATTGTTTAGCTCCCAAACCTCTCCACCATTCAAGAGGATCATGGCTGATCCAACATTCCTCATGTCCACTCCCCTGCCATTTCCCTGTAACCCTGAGTTTCTGGTCTGTGGTTACATCAACATCCTAGGGGTTAACCATTGACCAGAAACTTAACTGGAATCATCACATAAGAACAGGTCAGAGGCTGCAGCAAGTCACTCACCTCCTGACTCCCCAGGCCAGTCTATCATCTATGAGGCACATGTCAGGAGCTTGATGGAATACTCCCCACTTGCCTGGATGAGTGCAACTCCAACAACATTCAAGAAGCTTGACATCACCCAGGACAAAACAGATGCTTGATTGGAACCACATTCATGAAAATCCACCCACTCCAACACAGACGCTCAGTAGCAGCAATTTGTACCATCTACAAGATGTGCATCGAACATGGAACTTTGAATAGTACAGCACAGTACAGATCCTTCAGCCCTTAATGTTGTGCCAACGTACTGCAGAAATTCACCAGAAATCCTCAGATAGCCCCTTTCAAACACATGATCACTTCCAACTAGAAATACAGGGACAGCAAAAACAAAGGAACACCACCACCTGCAAGTACCCCTCCAAGCCAATCATCATCCTGACTTTGGAATTACATCATTATTCTTTCACTGTTTTGGGGTAAAAACACTGGTATTTCATTCCCTAAGGGCATTGTGGGTCAACCTACAGCATGTGAACTCCAGCAGTTCAAAAAAGTACTGCCCACCATTTCAAAGGCAACTAGGGACAGACAATAAATGTTGGCCCAGACAGCAATGCCTTAATCTCACCGGTGAATAATAAAATTTTTGATTCCCCTACTAACCAAGAATCTATCTATCTCAGCCTTTAATCTACACATGGATTCTTCCCTCAGAGCTTTGTGGCAAGAAATTACAAAGACTCATAATCCTCTGAGAGAAGACGTTTCTCCTATTTTCAATATTAAATTGGTGCCCCTTTATTCTGAGATGATTTCCTCTGGTCCTAGACTCTTCCAAGTACAGAAAACATCCTCTCAGCATTTATCGTGTCAAGCCTCTTGAGAATCCGATATATTTAAACGAGATCACCTCTCATTCTTCTGAACTGCAACACCAACCTTTTTAATGTTTGCTGAAAAGACAATCCTTCCTTACTGAGAATCATCATAATGAACCTTCTCTGAACTGCCTCCAATGAAATGAGGGGTGGACATTAAATAAGGGGTGGAAAACTGCTCACTGTACACCTGATGTGGTCTCCCCAGCACCTTGTACAGTTGGCGTAAGACCTCTTCTACTCTTATTCTCTAACCCTCTTGAAATAAGGGCAAACATTCCCTTAGTCTTTCTGATCTGTGACCAATTTCACTGCTGAATGCAGATAACAAGATCCTGTCAAAGGTCATCGCCAACTGGGCAGGGCTGCTCTGGGATTGATGATTCACCCTGACCAAATCTGTGTTGTACTGGGCAAAGATGATCTCCGAGATCTTCCCGCTCCTCAGGGATGTGATCACCCCAGCACAGTGGGGTGGACACTTCCCTCATTGGCCTGGACCAGGAGAAGGCCTTTGACAGGATATTATACATGTACATGTGGGGCATGCTCTCCAAAGTTGGTTTTGGGGATGGAATTTTCAACTGGATCCAACTGCTCTTACACCAACATTATAAATGCAGTCTCAGTTAAAGGGTGGGAATCAGAAAGCTTCCTGATCAGATCTGGAGTAGGGCAGGGCTGCCCATTCACTCTTGCCTTGTCTGTGTTTTGTATAGAGCATTTGCTCAGTCCATCAGGAAAGATGAGAGCCTGAGCGAGGTGACTATTCCAGACAGCGGAGGCCTGCAGGTCAAAGCCTCCCTGCATATTGTTGACATTGCAGTTTTCTGCTTGAATCCACTGCCAGTACACATCTGGAACCGGTTCAAACTGGCCTTTTGAGCCAAGTTAGTTCGAGACAAGAGTGAGGCCATGTTCTTTGGGAAGGGAGCTGACTGATCCATTATTCCCTTCACCATCAGGACAGATTACCTGAAGGCAATGGGAGTGGCTGGGATATTTGCGAAAACTTGCAAGGTGTGCATCATTGAGGTGAGGCAAAAACTGGGCTTTTGGGAGCATCACCCCTACTCCATTGCAGGTAAAAACCTGGCCATCATGTGTGAGGCACTCTCTCTGTTATTGTATGTGATGCAGGTCTGGCTCATTCCCTGAAACTGAACCATTGTAGTCACCTGAGCCATCTTCCACTTCACCTGGAGGTCCAAGGTGGACCATGTCTGCAGGGACACCATGTACAAAGTTCTGGATGGGAGAGGGAGGAACATACCGAATGCTGCTTTCTTACTGATGGTCAGGTTTGGGTGTTGCTGCATCAAAATGTGCATGGACTGTCAGTATATAAACACTGAGTGACACAGTGTACTGAGGTTCTACCTCCCCACAGTGTAGTGAAGTATGGAACTGGTCTCGTTATCACAGAACACTGCAAGCCGTTGAACCTTCCATTTCTCCTTCCCTTTGTGGAGAAATTTACAAAGTTAAACGTCTTTGATCATAAGTCCTCAAAAAAATGGTCAGTATGTAGCATCCTGGAAGATACAGAAGCCCTGAACACACACACGAGCACGTTCAGGAACAGCTTCTTCCTGGCTGTTATTAGATGATCAATGGACTCTCTAGCCTCAAATAATGCTGATCTTGCTAACGTTTTCTTGTCTAGCGCAACATAATGACATAGCTAGGAAAAGGGATGAGGACCTGAAAAGTGAATGTAGGGAGTTAGGTTGGAAGCTAAAAGGCAGGGCAAGCAGCGTAGTCATCTCAGGATTGCTACCAGTGCCACGGTTTAGTGATCCTAGGAATAGAGAGCGAGTGCAGCTGAACCCGTGGCTGTAGAGTTGGTGTAGCAGGCGGGGCTTCAGTTATGGGGTGGCACGGTGGCTCAGTGGTTAGCACTGCTGCCTAACAGTGCCAGATACCCGCGTTGGATTCTAGCCTCAGACACTGTCTGTGTGGAGTTTGCACCTTCCCCCTGTGTCTCTGTGGATTTTCTCCAGGTGCTCTGGTTTCCTCCTGCAATCCAAAGAAATGCAGGTTAAGTGAATTGTCTGTAGTGGTCAGGGATGTGTAGGCTAGGTGCATTAGTCAGGGGTAAACGTAGGGTAGAGGATTGGGTCTGGTGGGTTACTCTTCGAAGAGTCAGTCTGGACTTGGTGGGCTGAAGGGCCTGTTTCCACACTGTAGCGATTATAATTCTAATATATGGATCATTGGGGAAGGTGGAACCTGTACAAGGAGGATGGGTTGCACCTGAATTGGAGGGGCACCAATATCCTGGGTGGGAGGTTTGCTAGAGCTCTTCAGGAGGGTTTAAGCTAGTTTGACAGGGGGATGCAAACCGGAGTTATGGTTCAGAGGATGGGGTAGCTGGTGAATAGGCAGATAAAGTGTACAGATGCTGTGAGGAAGGATAGAGTGTTGTTAGGGTAAAGTTGCAGTCAGTGTATTGGGTTGAAATATGTCTATTTTAATGCAATAAGTGTCAGGAGGAAGGGTGATGAACTTAGAGCATGGATCAGTACTTGGAGTTGAGATGTTGTGACCATTAGCGAGATTTGGATATCCCGGGGCAGAAACGATTGTTGGAGTTTCAGGGGTTCAGATGTTTCAAAAAGCTTAGGGAGGGAGGTAAAAGAGGTGGGGGAGTAGCATTGCTAATCAGAGATAGTATAACAGCTGCAAAAAGGGAGGTCATCGAGGAGGGTTTGTCTACTGAGTCAGTATGAGTGGAAGTCAGAAACAGGAAAGGAGCAGTCAGTTTGTTCGGAGTTTTTTATAGACCACCCAATATCAACAAAGACACGAAGGAGCAGATTAAGGCAGATTTTGGGAAGTTGCAGAAGTAACAGGGTTGTTGTCATGGATGACTGCAACTTCCCTAATATTGATTGGAACCGCCTCAGTGCAAATAGTTTGGATGGAGCTGATTTTGTCAGATGTGTCTAGGAAGGATTCCTGGCTTAATATGTAGATAGGCTGATTACAGGGGACGCCATATTGGATTTGATGCTTGGCAACGAATAAAGGCAGGTGTTAGATCTCTCGATGACACACCTACCATAAATGTTGTTGGCTGAGAATCTTATCAGATCAAATGGATCGGCTGGAGACACAGTGAGAAGCAATGAGGAATTTGCAACAGCAACAGTATGTGATAGATGGCAATTATAGGAAGGGGGGAAAGTCTCAGATACAGTCACATAAATGGGTTAACTCCAGGAAAGGTAAGAACTCCAGGAAAGGTAAGAGAGGTAGGCAGCTAGTGCAGGAGTCTTTTGTGGATATACCTATTTCAGGTATGCTGTTTTGGAAAATATAGGGGGTGATGGATTCTCAGGGGAACGTAGCACAAACAGGCAAGTTTCTGGTATTAAGACTGGCTCTAATGTCGGGGTACATCAGCTTCCAAGAGATCAATTATGTTAGGGGATTCTGTAGTCCAAGGTACAGACAGACTTTTCTGTGGCCAGCAACGAAAAAGCAGAATGGTGTGTTGTTTCCCTGGTGCCAGGATCAAGGATGTCTCAGAGAGGATGCAGAATGTTCTCGCGGGGGAGAAGGGCTAGCAAGAGGTCATTGTCCACATTGGAACCAATGACATAGGAAGGGAAAGGGTTGAGATTCTGAAGGGAGATTACAGAGAGTTAGGCAGAAATTTAAAAGGGAGGTCCTCGCGAGTAGTAATATCTGGATTACTCCCAGTGCTACGAGCTAGTGAGGGCAGGAATAGGAGGATAGAGCAGATGAATGCATGGCTGAGGAGCTGGTGTATGGGAGAAGGATTCACATTTTTGTGTCTTTGGAATCTCTTTTGGGGTAGAAGTGACCTGTACAAGAAGGACGGATTGCACCTAAATTGGAAGGAGACTAATATACTGGCAGGGACATTTGCTAGAGCTGCTCAGGAGGATTTAAACTAGTAAGGTGAGGGGTGCGGAGGAGGGCCGTGGGACCCAGGGAGATTGGGAGGAAAGAGATCAATCTGAGACTGATACAGGTGAGAACAGAAGTGAGTCAAACAGTCAGGGCAGGAAGGGACAAGGTAGGGCTAATAAATTAAACTTCATTTATTTCAATGCAAGGGGCCTAACAGAGAAGGCAGATGAACTCAGGGCATGGTTAGGAACATGGGACTGGGATATCATAGCAATTACAGAAGCATGGTTCAGGGATGGGCAGGACTGGCAGCTTAATGTTCCAGGATACAAATGCTACAGGAAGGACAGAAAGGGAGGCAAGAGAGGAGGGGGAGTGGCATTTTTGATAAGGGATAGCATGACAGCTGTGCTGAGGGATATTCCTGGAAATACATCCGGGGAAGTTAGTTGGGTGGAACTGAGAAATAAGAAAGGGATGATCACCTTATTGGGATTGTATTATAGACCCCCTAATAGTCAGAGGGAAATTGAGAAACAAACTTGTAAGGAGATCTCAACTATCTGTAAGAATAATAGGGTAGTTATGGTAGGGGATTTTAACTTTTCAAACATCGACTGGGACTGCCATAGTGTTAAAGGTTTAGATGGAGAGGAATTTGGAAAATGGGAAGCCTTCAGAAATGAGATAACAAGAATCCAGAGAAAGTATTAGGGTGAAAGGAAAGGCTGGTAGGTGTAGGGAAAGCTGGATGACTAAAGAAATTGAGGGTTCGGTTAAGAAAAAGAAGGAAGCATATGTAAGGTATAGACAGGATAGATCGAGTGAATTCTTAGAAGAGTATAAAGGAAGTAGGAGTATTCTTGAGGGAAATCAGGAGGGCAAAAAGGGGACATGAGATAGCTTTTGCAAATAGAATTAAGGCGAATCCAAAGAGTTTTTACAAATACATTAAGGACAAAAGGGTAACTAGGGAGAGAATAGGGCCCCTCAAAGATGAGTATTTTGCATCAATATTTACTGTGGAAAAGGATATGGAAGATATAGACTGTAGGGAAATAGATGGTGACATCTTGCAAAATGTCCATATTACAGAGGAGGAAGGGCTGGATGTCTTGAAATGGTTAAAAGTGGATAAATCCCCAGGATATGATCAGGTGTACCCGAGAACTCTTTGGGAAGCTAGAAAAGTGATTGCTGGGTCTCTTGCTGAGATATTTGTATCATCGATAGTCACAGGTGAGGTGCCGGAAGACTGGAGGTTGGCTGACGTGTTGCCACTGTTTAAGCATGGTGGTAAGGAAAAGCCAGGGAATTATAGGCCAGTGAGCCTGATGTCAATTGTGGGCAAGTTGTTGGAGGGAATCCTGAAGTACAGGATGTACATGTATTTGGAAAGGCAAGGACTGATTAGGGATAGTCAACATGGCTTTGTGCGTGGGAAATCATGTCTCACAAACTTGATTGAGTTTTTTGAGGAAGTTACAAAGAGGATTGATGAGGGCAGAGCGGTAGATGTGATCCATATGGACTTCAGTAAGGTGTTTGACAAGGTTCCACATGTGACACTGGTTAGCAAAGTTAGATCTCATGGAATACAGGGAGAACTAGCCATTTGGATACAGAACTGGCTCAAAGGTAGAAGACAGAGGATGGTGGTTGAGGGTTGTTTTTCAGACTGGAGGCCTGTGACCAGTGGAGTGCTACAAGGATCGGTGCTGGGTCCTCTAATTTTGTCATTTACATAAATGATTTGGTTGCGAGTGTAAGAGGTACAGTTAGTAAGTTTGCTGATGACACCAAAATTGGAGGTGTAGTGAACAGCGAAGAGGGTTACCTCAGATTACAACAGGATCTGGACCCGATGGGCCAATGGGCTGAGAAGTGGCAGATAGAGCTTATTTCAGATAAATGCGAGGTGCTGCATTTTGGGAAAGCAAATCTTAGCAGGACTTATACACTTAATGGTAAAGTCGTAGGGAGTGTTGCTGAACAAAGAGACCTTGGAGTGCAGGTTCATAGCTCCTTGAAAGTGGAGTCGCAGGTTGATAGGATAGTGAAGAAGGCGTTTGGTATGCTTTCTTTTATTGGTCAGAGTATTGAGTACAGGAGTTGGGAGGTCATGTGGCGTCTGTACAGGACATTGGTTAGGACACTGTTGGAATATTGCCTCTAATTCTGGTCTCCTTCCTATCGGAAAGATGTTGTGAAACTTGAAAGGGTTCACAAACAATTTCCAAGGACGTTGCCAGGGTTGGAGGATTTGAGCTATAGGGAGAGGCTGAACAGGCTGGGGCTATTTTCCCTGGAGCGTTGGAGGCTGAGGGGTGACCTTATCGAGGTTTACAAAATGATGAGGGGCATAGATAGGGTAAATCGGCAAAGTCTTTTCCCTGGGGTCGGGGAGTCCAGAACTAGAGGGCATAGGTTTAGGGTGAGAGGGAAAAGATATAAAAGAGACCTATGGGGCAATCTTTTCACACAGAGGGTGGTACGTGTATGGAATGAGCTGCCAGAGGAAGTGGTGGAGGCTAATACAATTGCAACATTTAAGAGGCATTTGGATGGGTATATGAATAGGAAGGGTTTGGAGGGATATGGGCCAGGTGCTGGCATGTGGGACTGGATTGGGTTGGGATAGCTGGTTGGCATGGATGGGTTGGACTGAAGGGTCTGTTTGCATGCTGTACATCTCTGTGACTCTATGACTCTATGAGACAGCATTTCAGTGATAGTGATCAAAACTCCCTAACTTTTACTATGCTAATGGAGAGGGATAGGAGCAGATGGTATCGGAAAGTATTTAATTAGGGGAGGGGGAATTACAATGCTATTAGGCAGGAATTATAGAGCATAAATTGGGAACAGATATTCTCAGGGAAATGCGCATCAGAAATGTGGAGGTTGTTTAGGGAGCACTTGCTGCGAGTGCTGAATAGGTTTGTCCCACTGAGGCAAGGAAGGGATGGTAGGGTAAAGGAACTTTGTATGACAAGAGATGTGGAACATTTAGTCAAGAGGAAAAACAAAGCTTACTTAATGTTGAGGAGGGAAGCATCTGACAGGGCTCTAGAGGTTTACAGGGTTGGCCAGGAAGGAACCGATTAATGGACTTAAGAGAGCTACATGGGGGCATGAAAAAGACTTGGTGGGTATTATTAAGGAAAGCCCAAGGAGTTCTATTTTTATGTGAGGAACAAGGGGATGGTCTGAGTGAGGGTGGTACTGTTCGGGGATAATGGAGGGAACTTGTGCTTGGAGTTGGAGGAGATAGGGAAGGCCTTCATGAATACTTTGCTTCAGTATTCACTACTGAGAGGGACCTTGTCATTTGTCAGGACAGCATGAAACAGGCTGATGTGCTCGAACAGGTTGATGTTAAAAGGAGGATGTGCTGGAAATTTTGAAAAACATGAGGTTGAATAAGACCCCTTGGCCAGACAGGATATAGGAGAAAGTGAGGACTGCAGATGCTGGGGATCAGAGCTTAAAAATGTGTTGCTGGAAAAGCGCAGCAGGTCAGGCAGCATCAAAGGAGAAGGAGAATCGATGTTTCGGGCAAAAGTCCTTCAGACAGGATATACTCAAGGTTACTACAGGAAGCGAGGCAAGGGATTGCTGCACTTTTGGTGATCTTTGCATCCTCACTGTCCACTGGAATAATAGCAGCTGATTGGAGGGTGGCAAGAAAGGGAATAGGGATAACTCTGGGAATTACAGATCAGTCATTCTTACAGCGGTGGTGGGTAAATTATTGGAGAGGATTCTGAGAGACAGGATTTATGATTATTTGGAAGAACATAGCTTGTTTAGAGATAGTCAGCATGGCTTTGTGAGGGACAGGTTATGCCTCTCACACTTTATTGAATTCTTAGATAATGTAACAAAATGCATTCATGAAGGTTAGAGCAGTGGATGGGTGTATTTGGATTTTAGCAAGGTGTTTGATCAGGTTCCCATTGGAAGGCTCATTCAGAAAGCAAGGAGGCATTGGAAACCTGGCTGTCTGCATACAGAATTGGCTGGCCCATAGAAGACAGAGGATGGTGGTAGATGGAAAGTACTCAGTGTGAAGCTTGGTGACCAGTGGTGTTTTGCAGAGATTTGTTCTGGGACCTCTGCTATTTGTGATTTTAATAAATGACTTGGATGAGAAGGTGGAAGTGTGGGTTAGTAGATCTGTCAATGACACGAAGGTTGATGGTGTTGTGGATAGTGTGGAGGGCTGTTCTAAGTGTGACGATGCTGCTCCTTTAATAAAGTTATGCTATCCTTGACATTTTTCTTTCCCGAGCGCTTGTAAAAGCAGTGATTCTGAAAAGTGTAGGTTTGAAGGGTGTTAGGGCCAATTTGATTATAGCTAACAGATACTGCCTCAGGCAAAAGGCTTTCAAGCCTTTTAAAAAAACTTGTACAATGAAAGGGGAGTGGCCAGTTCTCCCAGCTCCGCTTATCTCTGATTTGGCTTGGTTTGGTTTTAGCAGTCTGGCTGTTCACCAAAAGCAGTCAGTTCAGTTTGAGGCTGCTCGTCCAAGAAACAGTTCCATGGAAGAAGGTGTTCCATGCCGAATCTCTCTGCCATCTCTCTCTCCTGTAAGACCCTGCGTTTGATTTTTACTTTTTTGTGCAAAGGGATGTTTATGGGGATTGTTGCAAGTATTTGGAATAGCATCATTAAGTTGGATTAATCTGTTGGGTTTTCAGATAGGTTAAGTTATTCTGTTCTCTTTTGTTTATGTTTCATTCGGTAAACTTGCAAATGAGTTCTGTTTTGTTCAAAACTAAGTGGTTGGGCCAGCTGTATCACTCCTGGAATATCCACTCTATACCTGCTTAAAAACAACTCACAAAGTTAGGGTACAGGCTACTTTCTTGAAAACTTTTGAGGAGATCTGGCTTGGATCAACAGCATAGGTTGCAATGGGACATTGACAGGATGCAGAACTGGGCTGAGAAGTTGCAGATGGAGTTCAACCTGGAAAAATGTGAAGTGATTCATTATGGAAGGTTGAATTTGAATGCAGATTACAGGATTAGAGACAGGATTCTTGGCAGTGTGGAGGAACAGAGGGATCTTGGGGCCCACATCCATAGATTCATGGACCATTTCCGCTATCGTTTCCTCCTCTACCACCTCTGCTGGTAACGCATTTCAGGCACCCACCACCCGCTGGGTAAAGAACTTTCCACGCATATCTCCTCTAAACCTTTCTTCTCTCACTTTGAATTCACGGCCCCTAGTAATTGAATCCCCCACTCTGGGGAAAAAGTTTCTTGCTCTCCACCCTGTCTACACCTCTCATGATTTTGTAGGCCTCAATCAGGTCCCATCTCAACCTCTATCTTTCCAATGAAAATAATCCTAATCTACTCAACCTCTCTTCATAGCCAGCGCCCTCCATGCCAGGCAACATCCTGGTGGACCTTCTCTACACCGCCTCGAAAGCATCCACATCCTTTTCGTAATGCGGCAACCAGAACTGTACACAGTATTCCAAATGTGGCCTAACCAAAGCCTTATACAACTGTAACATGATCTGCCAACTCTTGTACTCAATACCCTGTCTGATGAAGGAAAACATGCTGTTTGCCTTCTTGACTGCTCTACTGACCTGCATTGCTACCTTCAGGGAACAATAGACCTGAACACCCAAATCTCTCTGTTCATCAGGTTTCCCCAGGGCTTTTCCATTTAATGTATCGTTCACTCTTGAATTGGATCTTCCAAAATGCATCATTTTGCATTTGTCCAGATTGAACTCCATCTGCCAATTCTCAGCCCAATTCTCCAATCTATCTATATTCTGCTGTATTCTCTGACAGTCCCCTTTACTATCTGCTAATCCACCAATCTTAGTGTCATCTGCAAACTTGCCAATAAGACTAGATTAGAGTGGTGCTGGAAAAGCACAGCAGGTCAGACAATATCCGAGGAGCAAGAAAATCCATATTTCGGACAGGAACCCTTCATCAGGAATTCCTGATGAAGGGCTCCAGGCCAAGACGTTGATTTTCCTGCTCCTTGGATGCTGTCTGACCTGCTGTGCTTTTTCAGCACCACTCTAATCTTGTCTCTGATCTTCAGCATCTGCAGTCTTCACTTTCACCAAACTTGCTAATGAGACAACCTACACCTTCCTCCAAATCATTTATGTATATCAGAAACAACAGTGGGCCCAGCATGGATTCCTGTAGAACACCACTGCTCACAGGTCTCCATTTTGAGAAGCTACCTTCCACTACTACTCTCTGTCTGCTGTTGCTGAAGCAGTTCTCTATCCACCTAGCTAGAACACCCTGGATCCCATGCAACTTCACCTTCAAAGCCTACCATGGGGAACCTTATCAATGCCTTACTAAAGTCCATGTATATGACATCTACATCCATTCCCTTAACAATCAACTTTGTCACCTCTTCAAAGAATTATTTAAGTTTGTAAGACATGACCTTCCCTGTACAAAACCATGCTGCCTATTACTGATAAGCCCAATTTCCTCAAATGGGTATATATCCTATCCCTCAGTATCTTCTACAAGAAGGTATATCATGTGTTAAGAAGGTGTGTTGAAGTGAAAAAGGAGGAGAGCTGATTTGATAGGGGTGTACAAGATGATGAGAGGCATAGATAGAGTGGATAGCCAGAGACCTTTTCACAGGGTGGAAATGGCTATCATGAGGGGGCATAATTTTAAAGAGATTGGAGGGAGGTTTAAGGAGATGTCAGAGGTTGGTTCTTTACACATAGAGTGGTGGGTGCATGGAAGGTATCTGACTCTATACTGGTGGTAGTAGTCAGAAACATTAGGGACATTTTAGTGACTCTTGGATAGGCACATGGATGATTATAAAATGTAGGTTATGTAGATTAGCTTGATCTTAGAGTAGGAGAAATGGCCAGCACAACATTGAGGGCTGAAGGGCCTGTACTGTGATGTACTGTTCTATGTTCTATGTAACCTGTATGCCTCTGTCTAAGTTTTTTTTGATTTGTACATCCTTGCTTCCTATGATCTGCCTGTAGCGCTCATAAACAAAGCTTTTCATTGTACTTCGGTACACGTGACAATAAATCAGTCAATCATTCGATCAAAAGGAGAGGATAGAACCTGTCAAATGTTCCTTGAGTCAATGAGCCTCCAGGCGCATGTTTGTCTCAGTGTGTGTTCAAGCGAACAGACGGTAGAGCACAGAGTCCTGCATCACGGAACTACTCGGGCCAAACCTCGACAATAACTACTGCAGCTTTCTCCAGACTTCCTTAGCAAAGGCACATTCCAGCAGGAGGTGTGTGACAGTCTCTATCCCCCAGCAGCCACTTCAAGAACAGCGTGTGGTGGCACAGAGTGTGCCTCATCTCTACAACTTTCCAACAAGCACCATCGCTTGACTGATGGTGAAAAGGGCACAACCTGTGAGAACCTTCATGTACGCCCACACTCTCTGTGCCACCACACAATGCCCTCGATGTGGAAATTTTAATACAGAAACATTGACTGCATCTGGAAGACCATCAACTTGGTGAAAGATGCTCTTTGGTCTGGCCGAAACTTGCTGGTCTTCCAGGAGTTGACCCCGACTGAGTGTTACAGACTGGCACATTCCAAGGTCTAGGATGACATGCTGAGGAACACATTCATGCCTGGGACAGCTGCCACGAAGGCACAGCGGGGAAAGACCACTGTCGTAAGATCTTTCTTGCAAAGTTAAATGAGGGTCTATTCTGTTATTGAACCCCTCACCCTTTGTGTCTCAAATATATGTAAATATAGTTTTGTACAAGTAAGAAATGCTTTTTTGGATAGAGTCAAACTACAATCTTTGTTTGTTTCTTCATATGCTGCCGTACAGAACTGAATTGCTTTCGTGACTATATAAAGATATTTTTATGAAAAAAGTTTATTTTTGAAATTAAGGAAGTATCAGAGCAATGAAACCACTTATACTTACTCCAATTGAGGGTAGATGATACTTCAGTTTTACAGCACTCTGATTGATTCTCAAATACCTTCTAAAGTAGCCTGTTTCTATGAGTGGCATGGTGTCTCAGTGGTTAGCGCTGCTGCCTCACTGCACCAGGGACCTGGGTTTGATTCCACCCTCAGGTAACTGTCTGTGTGGAGTTTGCATGTTCTCCCCATGTCTGTGTGGGTTTCCTCCCACAGTCACAGAAACGTGCAGGTTAGGTGAATTGGCCGTGTGAAATGCCCATTGTGTTCAGAGATATGTAGTTGAGGTGCATTTGTCAGGGGTGTATGTAGAATAATAGGGTAAGGGAATGGATTTTTTTAAGATTTAGATTACTTACAGTGTGGAAACAGGCCCTTCGGCCCAACAAGTCCACACCAACCCTCCAAAGAGCAACCCACCCAGACCCATTCCCCTACATTTACCCCTTCATCTAACACTAAAGGCAATTTAGCATGGGCAATTCACCTAACCTGCACATCTTTGGACTGTGGGAGGAAACCGGAGCACCCAGAGGCAACCCACACAGACACAGGGAGAATGTGCAAACTCCACACAGACAGTTGTCTGAGGTGGGAATTGAACCCGGGTCTCTGGCGCTGTGAGGCAGCAGTGCTAACCACTGTGCCACCGTGCCACCCACAAGTGTAGGTTACTCTACGGATGGTCAGTGTGGACTTGCTGGACCAATCGGCCTGTTTCCATGCTGTAGGCATTTTTTAAAAAAAGCAGAAACAAACAGCAGCTTTGCCAGAAATCCCAGGAATTAATTCAATAAAATGTTGGGAGTCAATTTCAGCTATGAACTGTCTCTAGTGGTAATCTCCAGAACTCAAAGAGGAAAACTGAGGTGAGGGATACTGAGCTGATAGCAATGGTAGTCTCATGCCAGTACACCTCATATAAATGTTCATGAAAGTTGACCTTCAAGATGTTGCCCTCAGGCTGTCTCTGAACTGAGATTACAAGCTGATATGCAGCTATACTTTCAGCCAATTCCACAACAGTCCTTCTGAGATGTAATTCTAGATCAGTGAAGCACAAATTGAAAACCTTATTATGTTTATTTGAAAGAAAAGATTCACTCCAATTACGATGAACTCTTTCCTGAATATATGAGCCTTTTGTAACATATGACAGCCCACTAACGTGTACGAACTAATAAACTGCCACATTTTATGGGAGGATAGAAATTTCAGTGGAAGTCAGTTTCTATGTAAGTTACCTGCTGACGTACAAAGGATTTTTGAATTGGTTTGCCAAGAGATTACAGACATGCTGTCTAAGGAGAGAATTATTGCAAGTAGAGAAAATTAGGGGAAACAAATCTATGAATACCATTTATGAGACGTTCGTTTTCCCTTACAGAGCCACAGTTTTCGAAGGAACAGGACCTATTCTCCAGTGTCAACACCACAAGGATCAGGCTGAATCTCCTCGGTTGGATTGATGGTGGCTGTCCCATCATCATGTTCACCCTTGAATATCGGCCGTTTGGGACCACAGTCTGGACGACAGCACAGCGGACGACCCTGTCCAAATCATACATCCTCTATGACTTGCAGGAGGCCACGTGGTATGAACTTCAAATGAAGGTGTGCAACAGTGCAGGATGCACAGAGAAGCAGACGGAATTTGCAACCCTCAACAATGATGGCAGTAAGTACTGCAGGAACAAGTCTGGGTTACATCCTTCTGGAGCAAAGGGGCCCACGTGACTCATTAATGTTGGTCTGAATAAGAACCAATAGAAAGGTTATAAAAATCTGGAAATCGACAAGCATGGGGGTGGCATTTATTGAGCAAACTGTGCTTTTCACTTTCTTTAGGTCATTTCCCACCCTGCACACATCCAGTGCACAATAAAACAACAGAACATTGATTAATCCTTGAAAAATGTCACTACCTTCAAAGCACAAATGATTTCGCCAGTTGTATATATTTTAAATATGAAAGCAATTGAGGATCAATTCAACTTCAGAGGAGTCCCATTATTTTCACCAAGTATCAAACGTCAGATACATTGCATTAATTTGTGGATTGAAGTTGTTTTAGAATATACAACTAATCAACAATTTTGTTGAAAATAAGTTTATTCACCAAGTCTCAAGTGAGGACATTGGCAAAAGTTCTCAGTATTTAGATGGTAGGGAGGTGCTGTGACTTTTCACTTCATTGAGGTTTTAAAGAAACTTGTGCAAATTTTGTGTGCCAGTTTCCAGTATGTCAGGACTGAGCACAGTGGGCATTGAGTATTTTTAAACCTCCACACTCAATACTAATGACCCTTCGTTCCTGTTATGGACTAGACCAGACCCCCTCAAAAAATATTAAGAAGTTAGCCTCGGGCCTATCTCTTTCTTATTTTAAAGTTGAATGTGAGGTGCTATGTTCCAGATACAATTAGATTGGTAAAACTACTTGAAGTTAAGCAAAATACAATTCATTCAAACACAATACTTAAAGTACAAAAAAGGAAGAGGAAACAAAAACAGAAGTTGCTGGAAAAGCTCAGCCGGTCTGGCAGTATCTGTGAAGAAAAATCAAAGTTAACATTTTAGGTCCGGCGACCCTTCCTCAGAACCGACCCGGACCCGAAACGTTAACTTTGATTTCTCTTCACAGATACTGTCAGACCTGTTGAGCTTTTCCAGCAACTTTTGTTTTTGTTTCTGGTTTACAGCATCCATAGTTCTTTCTGTTTTTAAAAGGAAGTGGCACTTGGAATAACTTAACTCTATTGGGAATCTTAACAGCATAATAGATTATTTTACTACTAAACAGTAACTGCTCCAATATAGTAACATCCCACATACACATCCTGGGAAAAAAGGCAAATTCAGAACACAGAATTGTCTCACATGCAACTCCAGCAGCCCAGGAGGAGAAACATTCAACAAAAACACATCGAGAGAGAGAGTATAGCAGCCAGGAGAGATTCACTGCCTTCCAACCCCGCTGAGAGCTCAACAACAACTGCTGCTGAAGAAACTAAAAATCCTGATTCAGAGACAGCTCGACTACACCCATTCAGGCTGCTTCTATTGTTCCAACTTTGAAATAAAAAACCCAAGGCCTCACTTGGCTATTCGCTCTAGTGCTTTTGGTAGACTGCTCATCACCTCTGCCTTAAAATCTCTCTTCAAAAAATGAATAAAACAACCTCTTAAAGCCACAGCACTGTCATATTCCCAAAGTCAGAATGTTGTATGCCCTAGGCTATTGCTGAATCAGGCCATTCCTGAAGAAGGGCTCATGTCCGAAACATCGATTCTCCTGTTCCTTGGATGCTGCCTGACCTGCTGCGCTCTTCCAGCAACACATTTTCAGCTCTGATCTCCAGCATCTGCAGTCCTCACTTTCTCCTAGGCTATTTTTCCCCAGGTCAATACTCTGATCAGTCTGGCTTTCAAAAATTGTCTTTGAAATACAACTACCTCAAATGTTTAGGCCACTAACATTAGGAGGGAGCAATATCTGATTGGCAAAATCTGGTTTCCAGCATCTGCAGTCATTGTTTTTACTTAAAATTAAGTAACAGCCCATTCTTTGATGTAATCAGCATTTATGAACAAGGGGCAACAAGCAAGGAAAGGTTCAGAGCCAACAATTTGCTGTTTCCTTTTGGTTTGATTTGTGTTGGAAACTGGCATCTGATGGGAAATTGGTTGAAGTTAAGATTTTCACAGGATAGAGTCATTAAACAGTAAATATCCTCAAGAACCAGCGACCGGAAGCAGCAGGAATGAAACCAAACAAATCCCAACTGGCACAGTACAGCAGTGCTTTACAGAAGGCTCGACAGCGCTGAGCATGTCACCTAGAAAGGGGACAAAGCATCTGCAAACCAATTTCCCAGCTCGGCGAACATATCCATAACAACTGCAACAAAGATTCTTTCCTTTTAAGCTCAGTAGGAGCAGGATTGCAAGTATGTCAGATGAATACAGTATCACTGAGACACCCTGTGGCAGCTATTAATGAAGCAGGTAGTTATCCCTAGGGGTGGGTAAGTGTGTCAAAGTCATCTAGTACAGCAGAGGGAAGTGAGATATCCCAGGGGAGTTAGAGACCTAGCACCCAGTGTGGTACACTCTCCCCTTTGCACTTACTTGAATATGCTGCTAGAGGTTGTGATATAGAAGACAGATGTCCTCATCCAGGAGAGTAGCAGGAGATGACTATCTCATCATGTTTACTGTCATTTCCCACAACCTCCCCTTCCTCCAATCTCTTACCTCCAGTTCCTCCTCTGATTAGGAGTCTCTTTCCAGAGCCTCATCATCCTTTTTGAAGGCCTGGCTGGAAGGCCAGGTTATGGTGAACATAGTAGACTATCAATGTGCCCAAGACCCTTGCAGACAGTATTGGAGGACCCATCGTGATCAATCCAGGGTACCACTACTTTAACTTTAACTCCATGCAGCTAGTCCTGCTTTCCAATTGTCTTGCTCATCCCTGCCATTGGACAAAGTCCTGTCTCCATGAGAACCATGTGCTGATCAGTGTAAACAGGCACCCACATGAAAGATCCCTTGTATGAACGACATCCACGATGTTAAAGTGAGGTTTGGGATCTGGGCCATCAGGAACCTCAAGGACAATCCTAGTAATGGTAGACCCAAATATCACTGGGCTATCACTGGGCAGCACTGTGACATTGACATCATTGCCTTGAGAAAGTCCTGTCAAACAATAGAAGGTCAGCTCAAAGATCAAAGTGGTAATTACCCTCTTCTTGGTGGGGTAAATTTGAAGAATAATGCTAATTCCATGGTTTAACCAATGGAATTAATTGACCATCTTTGCAAGATTTCCTATAGAATCAGCAAATGCCTCATGACCCTTGAACTCACTGTAGCCCAGAAGCAATGCATCACAATTATCACCCCCTCCCATACAAGCAATGTATAAGGCCAAAGAGAAATTCTACCCCAATCTTGATCAATTATTGCCTCCCAAAGGGAGACAAACTGATTTTTCTTTGATGAAAACAATGGGAGTTTTGGAAAGGATCCCTAAAATGGTGTGATTAGAAAGGAAGGCATTGGAAACATAATTACCAATGGAGTCCACCTTCTGGCAAAATGCCTAGATTATAGTCCAGCCCTAATTCACCAGAGACACAAATGCAAAACCTCACGGCAATTCTCTTGCTACAGAGATTGGCACCTGCCTGACTATGTCATCATCCGAACAAAGGTCCTAAGGATTTTGCATCACCCAATAAGTGACAGAGCTAATAACTGCTGAACAGTCCATTGACTAATCCAGTCAACTATCTCCATCAGCTTGACACAAAAACAGCTCATGCTAGCAACAGTGCTGCTACAGGAAATTCAGTGTTGAAGGACTTAAGCATTCCACTGACAAAGCCCTACCTCAGTCAATATCTCATAGTCAATCTGGTGACACTTAATGAACAGGGACCACAGAGTGTCCCCAGTGACCTCAAATCCATCATAAACAGCCCCTGACAGGGGATTTTGGGTTTCTCTGCCAGGAAACAGCAAGATTGGTTTGACAAAAACAACGAAAAGACCTAGGAACTGTTATTCACAAGCACAAGGTATTCCTGAAACAGAGCTGGAAATGTGTTGCTGGAAAAGCGCAGCAGGTCAGGCAGCATCCAGGGAACAGGAGAATCGACGTTTCGGGCATAAGCCCTTCTTCAGGAAGAAGGGCTTATGCCCGAAACGTCGATTCTCCTGTTCCCTGGATGCTGCCTGACCTGCTGCGCTTTTCCAGCAACACATTTCCAGCTCTGATCTCCAGCATCTGCAGACCTCACTTTCTCCATTCCTGAAACAGAACCTCCTCAATAATTGATGGAAAGAAAGCAAGTCTTTAGATGAATGAAGGCTGAGGTGTAATAAATAAACTTGTGATGAAAAGAACAGATAGTGGGTGGGAGGAACTCAGGAATCACAGAAGCTGGCTGATAGCTACTGCCAGCATGGGGTCTTCAGTGCACACAAGATCATCTGTGACCTTTGCACCCAAGTACCGACCACTCTGAGAGCTGGTAATTGATGGGCGCTCATCAAGGACAGAGAGACAGTCAGCATTTGCTAAGAGGGCCAATTTGAGGATCCCCTGAATCACAAGTCACTCAATGTGAGTGCTGTCCAGTGCATCCTGCATCATGTTACCCTTCACCGCAACTTCAGCGCAACATGGGATTGCAAAGGCCACCCGACAGCTGAGATGGCATCCACACTGAAATACGGAAACAGAGTGAGGAAACAACCTTGGCTTAGATATTCAACTTCAGCTCCCTCACCTGGATGGATGGGAGCATGCTAGGGGAAGTCCAAAACGCAAAGATGCCAACCATTTTGTGGACCTTTGACAAGCCTAGCTGGAAGTAGAGCAAAAAGGGGGGTGCAAAGATCCACACATCCCATACACCCCAACGATGGGAAACACCCGCTGGGGCAAGGAGTGTGCATCTCATATTGGACTGTTTAATCACCTAAGCATCCACAATACCTGAATGAAAAGACATCATCCTTCATCCTGAGGTCAGTTTACGAGTTAAATAGAAGGAGTCTTCAACTTCACATCACTGCCTTTCATCAATATCCCTTGAAAGCCATCCCCAACATATATTCATCAAGCTCAATTTTGCAAATGTTTCCATTGCCAGTGATTTTTGAGGGAAGTTATCGGTTTGAGCCCCAGTCTAGATGGCAGTGGAGGGAAAACATTCAGGGTAAACCTTTCCAATGGGAACTTGGTGTTGACTGTCTTCAAACCCATTGAATGTGATTTGTTTCCCTATTTGGATTTAATAAAGGCAATTCATTATGGAAATAACCCAGAACACAACTGACTATTTGTAAAACTAGAGAAAGAAATGGTTTGCCTCATGTGCTGTTAGGCGTGAAAGAGAAGTATTTATTATAATATCTAAACTGTTTTGGGTTCTAGCCAGAATGCTCTCTGACAACATTGTTTTCTTTTTTATTTGCAACGGATCATTTTTATTACCATTAGAAGTCTTGGCAGTAGCGCTATTGTTGACACAGATTCTTCACTGCACAGGGCCAGAAATCTGTTCCTTTTGGCACTGCATAAACATTTGATTTGAGTATGTTGCCACTGTCCTAGTAGTGTGGTGGAAGTTGGTTTAGCTCTGTTGGCTGGATGGTTAGTTTGCAAAGCACTATGATGCCAATATTGTGGGTTCAATTCCTGCACCAGCTATGGACTCTCCTTCTCAACCTCACCTGAGGTATGGTGGCTCTCAGGTTAAATCACTACCAATCATCTTTCTCTAATGAGAGACCAGCCTTATGGTTTGATAAGACTCTAACAACTTGAATTGTGTTGTAACCTCAAAAAGATTAGACTCGTAGGGATTTGCTGAGACAATCTATCTAGATTGTGCCATATAAATGTTAGTGTCATGAGTACAGCCTTATATGTTACAGAACAATAACACAACATAGCCAGGAATTCCCTCTGAACCTTGCTTCCTTCATCACTATGGCCTTGACAAAGATGCAGTATTCCCTGCTGCACTGCATTTATGGCAAAGCAAGACCAGTCCCAAGAGCAGTCTATTTTATCTATCGCAGAGCAATGCAGTGATAACAGCAGTATTTCAGTATATAAGTTTATTTCCAAGAATTTCAAAATATCTCTACTATCACAAAACATCAATTTCTAATACTTACTGTCAACTTTACCCCTAAGGAAACACCCAAGCCTAACCAGATAAACACAATGAACATAGATCGGGTACGAGACACAAACACAAAACAACTGAACACGACACCAAGAAATCTCGCTCCTCTACTTTGTAAGCATTACCGAGTAGAAACAATGCCATTAGATATCGCCAAGCATGAGTATGCCATACTTAACTCGCAGGGTAATAGAAAGTGGCATACATTACACAGCCACTGTATTATTTCTGTATTTTACAGGGCAATTATAGTTATCTCGCAGTTATTTCACTGGTTCATGAATATCCTTTAAGGAAGGAAGCTACAGTCCTTATTTGGTCTGGCCTACATGTGACAGCAGACCTGCAGCAATGTGTTTGACTCTTAGCTGCCCTCTGGGCAATTGGGATTGAGTGGTAAATGCTGGCCTAGTCAGCGATGCTCATATCATTAAATGATTTTTTTTAAAAATCAGAATTTTAGGTTTCCATTGCATACGGGGACAAGATTTCAACTCTGTCCGCTCTGTTGTGTTGAGAATGAGGATTGGGATTAACTGTTGTCAGAGCTCTCATAACTCTGTTGATACACCCTTCTCAATTACTATTGTCTTACTCCGAGTTTTAAGGGAGAGTGAGTAACCTTGCTTATTCTGTAGTCCACAGCTTTCTGTTCTCTATCAATCATCCTGTCAATTTTTATATCATTTAAAAATTTCATAATCATCGCCCTATATTTAAACCTATAATTAATTGATATATATATAAAATTCATGAAGAGGAAGGTACCAAGCAAC
This sequence comes from Chiloscyllium plagiosum, assembly GCF_004010195.1. Taxonomy (NCBI): domain Eukaryota; kingdom Metazoa; phylum Chordata; class Chondrichthyes; order Orectolobiformes; family Hemiscylliidae; genus Chiloscyllium; species Chiloscyllium plagiosum. Next base: position 69,073,172 of record NC_057721.1, on the reverse strand, counting down.
TGATCCTTGCAAAACCCCAAGAAACACACCCTTTCAGTCACAAAAGCACATGTTGACATTATGGAATGCAGAGGATTGACTTCACTTCCTGCTACTGATCTCAATTTTTAATTTCCTTGGACTTCATGAGCTTGAATCTTTCCAGTGTGCAAATGTGGAGCCTTGTCAAAACCTTCCTGGAAGCCACATGGACCAAATAAGACATGCTACACTCATCAGTCATAGCCAACTCAAAAAATACAAACTGACCCTGAACAAATCCAACCTCTACTCAGTCAAAGTCCTGGAGCTCCCTTCCTAACAGCACTGTCAGTACCCCTAAAGCTTCTCCAGGAAAAATGTTGGCTGACTTGCACCCACGTCCAGGAATGGATAAAATAATTTACCCTTTTAATCTCTACGTTTTCCTTAGATATTCTCTGATTCTTTAAAACATATCCTTGATTTTACTTGCCAATATTGTTTAGTCCTTGGTATCTAATAACAGCCTCCCTTTATTGCCTCATCCTGCCCTGTATGCTTCCTGACATTCAGGGAGTGGGGGCTGATTTAGGATTGTCACACGATTTCTTTGCAGGAATGTATTTGTTCTGAGCCCCCGCTATCTCATCCTTGAATACCTCCCACAGCTCCATCACTACTCTGTGCGTTCACCCAAGTGGGAAATCAAATAGCTCATTGATTCAGATCAGGTTTTTGTGTTTAACTAATCCACTTTCAGCATGATTGAAAAAGTGTGAAAGGTAAGAATTTCTGGTTCTGGTTGCAAGAGGGTACTGTTGTTATATTTGTCACTTTACACCAAGATGCTGGAGAGCATGAGTCAACCTCTACTAAGGTTAATGCTTAGATGGTTTTCAAGTGTGACTGATGCCTTAGAAGATCGTATCAGTCAGTGACAATCATAAAATATCAGACATAAAATATCCTGTTTAAATTGCAAAGCAGCAGCATATCTAGTCATTTATAGGTCAAAGGCACATCTTATAGGCCTTATGCAAGCAGCATTTATTAAAATGAAAATAAGAAATGCAGTAAGTGTCAATCTGCAGGAACACGGTTCTTCAAATGATCAACGTTTAGCAATGGAAATAAAGGATATGAGCTCAGCTTTTCAAGTCCTTTTGATTACAAAATTTCTTTAATCTGTACCCAGAACTTAAATACTGTTAATTAGCTTGTGTTACTATGGTGACTAGAAATGAAACTAAACCATCTTAACTGTCAACAGCACTTACAACGCTCCTTAAGGACTGAGCATGAGACTTTGTACTTGAAAATACATTGTAATCCAGTCTGTAGACAATTAAGGCCCATTCATCTCATTATGTGAGACACTCTCTCATGTATCAGAGGTTTGTCTTCATTTGCAAGAATATTTTACATTATTTAATGATATGAAAATATGAAGTATAGTAAAAAGTTGAGAATATGCTGCCAGTGCTTTATCATCACATATGTGATCCTAGCATATGCTATCTAGAAATTCCTGGAAAGATAAATTCTCAAAGATAATTAGGGTATAAATGTGTCTTATTGGTAATGCAAAATAGGCACCAGGGAATTGGCAGCTTCTATTATGCACTGCCCAGTATTCTATTCCATTGATTTCAATATTGTTTTGCTATCGCTTATTTAGGAACAACATCCAATGGGAATTTCTACCTCAATGATCTTCTGGCTATTCATTGTGTGGGGATTGCGGGCAGCATTAGGAGCCATTTTTGACATCTCTGGAGGTCATCTGTATGATATTTCATGGTGGTGAGAAGGATACAACTGTGTTTTGTACGCACCAAGGGTTTATGAAGAGGTGTCATTGAAATAGTAATTGCCTGTACTGCGCTGTATTCTTCTATGTTCTATGTTCTATATGATATTTCATGGTGGTGAGAAGGATACAACTGTGTTTTGTACGCACCAAGGGTTTATGAAGAGGTGTCATTGAAATAGTAATTTAAACTAACAGCAACTGGACCCATGTGTAAGTCTTGAACTTTTAACAAAGAACAATTTGCAAAGAAAAACGGCTCCAGGTGTAACAACAAGGAACAGAGCTTTAGATAGATGCAGCCGGTCTATAAGATTTTCAGAGGGATGTCACATTGTTCAGTTTGTGGGTGGTATAAGATTCTGAGCCCAACCAGAAAGATTTTGAGAAATAGTTTGCTGTTTCTTGATCTCTCTTTCACTGCAATTCCTTTTGGCAAAATGACAGTGCTAAGGAGTCACTAAAAGTGGCAACCGGAGGCCAGCAACTCTAACTGGCTGGGCCTTCTTCTTGGGGTCTTGATTCCAGACAAGAATCTAAGCTGGCCTTCCACTGCCTGATTAGCGTTGAATTTGGTGGACTTTCTCTGGAAAAACAGTCTAGCTGTTTCCTTGCTGCCTTAACAAGATTCTGCTTATCCCTCTCAGTGACTGAGCTTAACTTTTAAGGTCATGACCCTACCTTGTTCTGAGTACCTTCCACCCCCACCCCCCATTGATTTAAGCACTTTGGTACATCGATGGTGTGGTGAAATGGTGAGTGAGTGGAATAATTTCTGATCAGAACTTAACCTTATGTTTGAAAAAGGTATTCTACCTTGTATCACATTGGCACAGTGAATAAATCTTATTGTGTCTTTGATCACACAGGTACAATCCCACCACTGATTAAATCAGTGGTCCAGACCGAGGAAGGAATGGCAACCAATGAAGAACTGAAGATGCTGGTGACCATCTCATGCATTCTGCTGGCTGCCCTGCTGCTGTTTGCTCTGCTTCTGATTGTTCGAAGGCGACGGAGGGAGCAGCGCCTGAAAAGACTGAGGGGTTAGACACATTTATAGAGTCATAGAGTTATACAGCTCGGAAGCAGGCCCTTCTCTCCAACTCATCCATGCCAATCAGATATCGTAAACTGATCTAGTCCCATCTGCCAGCATTTGTATCCCTCTGAATCCTTCTTATTTATGGACCCATCCAGATGCCTTTTAAATGTTGTAATTGCACCAGCCTCCAACATTTCCTCTGGCAGCTCCTTTCACACACACACACTGCCCTCTACATGAAAAAGTTGCCTTTCAGGCCCTTTTCAAATCTTCCCCCTCTCACCATAAATCTCTACCCTGGGGAAAATACCTTGTCTATTTACCCTATCAATGCTCCTCATGATTTTAGAAACATCTATAAGGTCGCCCTCAGCCTCCAATCCTCCAAGGACAAAAGCCTCAGCCTATTCAGTTTCTCTCTGTCGCTTAAACTCTCCAGACCTAGCAACTTCCTGGTAAATATTTTCTGAACATTGTCAAGTTTAACAGCATCTTTCCTGTAGCAGGAAGACCCGAATTGAACACTGTATTGTAGAAGTGGCCTCACCAATGTCCTGTACAGACAAAACATGACATCCCAGTTCCTACACTGAATGCACTGACCAATGGAAGCAAGCATGTCAAATGTCATCTTCATCACTCTGTCTACCTGCAACTCTACTTGCACCTGCACTCTTTAAGTCTCTTCATCCAGTAAAACGTGCAGAGCCTTACTATTAACTGTACAAGTCCTGTCTTGGTTTGCCAAACCAAAATGCAATGCCTCACATTTATGTAACATAATCTGTATCTGCAATTGGCCCATATGATCAAGGTCCCATTGTACTCTGAAGTAACCTTTTTCACTGTCCATCACACCACCAAAATTGGTGTCATCTGCAAACTTACAAACCATACCTCCTATATTCACATCCAAATCATTTATAGAAATGACGAAAGGCAATGGACCCCACCTCAATCCTTGCAATTCATACGTTAGTCACAGTCTCTTTAAAAAGTCTCTTTGGACAATCTCAGATCCACACTCTCCCCTGACTATCATTTAAAGATGTCACTGGCCTTGACCATTTTTCTCCTGTTTGAGTGTTTTTGATGAAGAGCTTATGCTCGAAATGTCAACTCTCCTGCTCCTCGGATGCTGCCTGACCTTATGTGCTTTTCCAGAGCCACACTTTTGACTCTGATCTCCAGCATCTGCAGTCTTCACTTTCCCCTGAGCGTTTTTGTTGCCAGGTTACACTGTCACATGGTATAGCAAGGCCAGCATGGGGCCATCTCAAGGTTCTTTCTTTTTAACAGCTTGAGACAGGCATGATAATGAATATCTCCTTTTCTTACAGATGCCAAAAGTCTGGCCGAGATGTTGATGAGGTAATGCACTGCAATTTTTCAGTATTCAATGTCATTCATGTTACAGACTGCCAACGATGATACCTGTTCTATCTGGAATTTCTGTGCCCCTGTTGAAAACAAAAAAAAACATCACTGGTGACTATTCCAAAGTCACACCAGACAGCAGTATGGTCACTGCATCCACTTGCATATGCCAGGGTCACATATGGGCCTCATGACCAGCCAATGGTGGGTTATGGGTACCAAGCAAGCATACTCCAGCAGCTGGCCACTTCTCAGAGAATAGGAAACCAACTGGTGTCTACATTGAGCTGCCTGGCAAGGCCAAGACTTTAACAATGGGTGGCAGGAGTGGCCTCAAATGGGGCATCAGTAGTTCCAGATTGTTTAGGTGGCATTGCGGTGGGTCAGTCAGAAGTTGCTCACATATTTTGGATGAAGCCTTTGCTCCACAGGTTGAATTGAATGCCTGTTCCACCCCGTTTGTACCTGAAACAATGGCAATTTTCTGGAAGTATGAGCTATTAAAATCAGAGTCAAAGGGAAGGGGACATCTGGAACTTACACCAATGGAGCAAGTTAATATTTAGCTAATCAGAGTATGCAAGTGATGAAACATAGATTGAGAAGGAAGTGTTTTACTTATTCTTTGAATTATTTGGCAGGCCAGCCAATTGCTAATTTGCCTTCAGGGAGCTGATGCTGAGCTGCTTTTTTGAACTGCTGCAGTCTATGTGGCATCAGTATATATCTGAATACCATTAGGCATGAAAGGATGAGTGGTATAGCCCTGTGTCAAAATGGTGTGTGGCATGGAGGGGAACTTGTAACTTGCAGTGTTATGTGCTTCTGCTGCCCTCGCCTTTCTGGGCTGTCGAGCCACTGGATTTGGAAAGTATCAGTTAGAGTTGATGAACTCAATGTCAAAACTGGCACAGAAATGAAACAAGGAGAGGGAAAGAAGGAGACAGAGAGAGAAAAGGAGTAAAATAAGACAGCAATTAAACCATGAAGAAATTTTTGCCACTCAATACCAAAGAGGTTCTTTGGAAATAAGTCCTTACAATTTACCAGACCATATGGCTGCTCTCTCATTGGAGAGAGAGACAGAGAGAGAGAGAGAGAGAGAGAGACGACTGTGGTGATTTAGCCTGAGGGTCACCATGCCTCAGGCAAGAGGAGACAATGGGAAGGAAAGCTTCTCGATCAGAAGTGAACCCACACTGTTGGCAGCACTGTGCATTGCAAACCAGCCATCCAACCAACTGAGCAATCTGACCCTCAAATGACTTCTAATGCATTGTTAAGAGAATCTCTGATGATCAGTCAGGTTTAAATATACAGAGATGTTCACTAGTTCTTTGTGTCACTTCAGATTGACTTGTAAATGCCTTTGAGTATCATGATAGCACTGCTCTGTACAGTTCAATGGTGAGCTGTGCAATGAGATGCCATTTTCCTCAAGCAAACAGTGGGACAGTGCAATTGGACAGCAATATTAAAGTTACAGTCCTTATCTTTGCGTCATGTCTGAGGTTCCTAAGGAATTTATGCTTAAGTAATTGTAAGCATTATTAGCCTCATTACTACACCGACAGCATGTTATGGGCTAATATTCTCAAGGAACCGAACATGTTAAAAAAAGTCTTGGAAGCAATTGTTCTAATCACATTTGTTTAAAGATTATGATGACCTGTGCCTGTTAGAGGAGGCATATTTTGGATAAATATTTAAAGATGAGGTAATGTTGAGTGTCTGTAGATAATGTAAACTAAACCATTCCTCTAATTCGGAGAGACTCTCATGAATCAGCATCGTCTATTGTCCACATTTGGTGATTGACTGCAATTGAAAAAATCTTATAGATGTCAGAAATGAATTTGGAGGGTCCGCACAGCACTGTCAAGTTTGCTTTTGGTTGCATTGCCTGTTCTGTTTCCTTTTTCACCCAGTTGCAGTTAATCTGTGTCCGTGTTTCCTGAAATTCAGTGTCAGATTTTCGTATGCTCCACAGACCTTTAAAAATGGTGGGAAGGATACAGAGATAGAAGTGACGTTTGACAGATCCAGCTTTTGGCAGCAGGTGCATGGTACAACTAAAATGGGAAACCCCAACTCAGAAAAGAAATCTGAATTTCATGCTGTGCACAAACAGACTCCACTTTGCCTGTTTGAAGGATCCTCATTTGCAATGTGGCTGTCACAAGTTGGCAGAAGTGCCTAAATTTTCTTGAAGGGTGGAGAATGTCTTTATAACTGTCAAGATCTGAAACTTCTTTCAATAATACCATCTTTAAAATGAAAAGAAAAGACTACAGTTGTCGTTCCTGATGAAGGGCTTATGCCTGAAACGTTGATTCTCCTGCTCCTCAGATGCTGCCTGACCGGCTGTGCTTTTCCAGCACTACACTCTCGATACTGCTGTTGTCACTGGAGAGCTTTCTTAAAAAAAAATCCTGTTGCATGCTTTGCCTGACCGTCAATAAGAAGGAAACTATCAGATTAACAGGAACGTTCCAGCTGGTCAGACAATTTCCATAGATCTCTGTTGACATTTCCACAGATGTCACCCCTGAATCACTGAAAATGTTTGGCTGAATTTAAGGAGCTACAGTTATGTCATCAATGGATTCCGAGTTCACTATTTGTTTGACTATTCAAAGACGCTTTGAAAGGATTATTTGTTTTCGATGTGGTTCTGAATATAAATTTGTTCTGGTTTTTTCCCATGGTCCAAAGGTGTGCAGGTTAGGTGAATTGGCCATACTAAATTATCCACAGTGTTCAGGGATGTATAGGTTAGGTGCATTAGTCAGGGGAAATGTAGGGTAATGGGTTTGGGTGGGATATTCTTCGAGGGGGTGATGTGGACTTGTTGGGCCAAAGGGCCTGTTTCCACATTGTAGGGATTCTAATTCAAATTATGGTGCACTTGTTTTAAAGAGGGTCACAAACTAATGAAGAACTAAACAATAAAAACAAGAAGCTTTTGAAATGAAATGGTTACAATAATGTCATTATGTGGAAGACCTCAGACGTCATGGCTATTACCAGAACTTGCTTAAGGCACAGATATTAGGTTATATGTGGTTTTCTTTCTATCTCTTCCAAGTAAAAACACAAGGACATCTGATACCCTGAATAAACAGCAGCAGACACTGAGAATGCACATCGATATCCCTCGAGCACAGCTTCTGATAGAAGAGAGGGATACCATGGAAACAATCGGTATGAAATTCACCATCTCAATACTCTCCAAACATTTGTAAAATGATATCATTTAATTCCTAAATTAATTGCCTCTTTGACCATTAACCTGGATATAACAAAAATTCATCCTGCAGCTTGAGGGACAATAATGTTTCCTTTTCTTGGAGGCAGAATCTTGTTGAGGCACAGGAGCTAGGGAGTCTTGCCAGCTGGATGGAGAGCTGGTAAGAGTGCTGCACAGCTTCTTGGCAGTGGAGGGATGTAGAGAGAAAGAGATTGAAGGGGTAGAGCAGCTTCCTGTCCTATGTTCAGTCCTTTAATCAAGCTTTGAGTGTCAGGATACCCCTCCCCTTAATTGGCTGACAGGTGACCAACACGGGTTCTTCTTTGGACGCGTTGCATGGCACATGAACACATGTAGCTGGGCTAATCCCAGTGTTGGAGAGATGAGGCCCTTAAAGTAGTTCCTTAATTGACCAATTAGTAGACTCAGTTGATGGAGCAGGAAAACCAACCAGGAGCCTTCCCACCCAGAACTTAGAATCATAGAGTCGTATGGGACAGAAACAGACTCTTTGGCCTAACTTGCACATGCTGACCAACTTTCCTAAAATGAACTATTCCCATTTGCCGCTATTTCACCCATATACCCCTAAACCTTCCATATCCACATACCTGTCCAAATGTCTTTTAAATGTTGTAATTGTACTCACCTCTACTGCTTCTGCTGACAGTTTGTTTCATAAATACACCATCCTCCGTGAGAAAACATTATCTCTTAGGTTCCTTTTAAATCTTACCCCTCTCACCTTAAACCTATGCCCTGTGGTTTTGGAGTCTTGCACCCTGGTAGGAAGACCTTGGCTATTTACGCTATCTATGCCCTTCATGATTTTATAAACCTCTATAAGGTCACTCCTCGACCTCCGACACTCCAGGGAAAAAAGACCCAGCCTTTCCTCATAACTCAAACCCGTGTAGTCATGGTAACTTAATTCAAGCAGAGGCGTAAGGCACGGTAGGGGTGGAGGGTTGGAAGCATCACTCTGAAATAAATGTTTTTCCTGTCACAAAGCTTTTCACCTCAGGAAGCCAAAAATTCTGCCCTTGGTTCTGAAGGGCTCGGGCAAAGTGCGGAAATTTGCCAGAATTCACAGAATCACGGAAGTGTTACAGCACATGAGGTCATTCAACCCATTGTGTCTGCATCGGCTATTCAAATGAGCATCGTTTCTTGCAACCAATTCCATGCATATTCCCCATACACTTGCACATTACTTCTGTCCAGGTAAACATCTAATCCCTGTTGAATGCCTCAATTGAACTGTCCTCCCCTACATTTTCAGGTTGCGAATTCACTACGGAGCTATTTGCTGTGTGGAAAAGGTTTGCTTGCATCATTTGCAAGTCACTTTAAATCTGTGACCACTGGTTCTTTATCCTTTTGCAAGCGTTATCAGTTTCCCACTACCTGATCCATCAAACCTGCCCATAACTGTGAATTATACCATTGGGCTTCATTCTGTTGAGGAGAGTAGAGGAACTGTTGTTGTTCTTCTAAGTGTAAGTTGTAAGGAGATTTAATAGAGGTGTTCAGAATTATAAAGGATCTTAATAGGATAATTAAGGAGAGATTGTTTCCAATGACACAAGAGTCAGCAAGCAGATGTCAAAGATTTAAGATCAACTGGAAAAGTAAAATAATTACAAATTTAAAAATAAGATAGTGAAGAAGAGATTTTTTTTAATGAATCTGCACTTCACTGCCTGAAAGAATATTGGGAAGAGATTCATGGAGTCACAGAGTAATTTACAACACACAGGGAGGCACGTAATAACCATTCTGAATGCAATAATAACCTTCAAAAGGCAATTGGACACATACTTGAAAAGGAAACTTTGCAGATTTGTCACAAAAGAGGAGTGGGACTCATTAGAAAGCTCTTTTAAACAAGCAACATCAGTAGTACAATGGGTCGCTTGGGCTCCTTCTGTGCTCTATGATTGTACAGCTTGTACATTTTCATGGTAGCTCAGTGGTTAACACTGCTGCCGTACAGTGTGAGGGACCTGGGTTTGATTCCACCCTTGGGTGACTGTGTGGAGTTTGCACATTCTCCCTGTGGTTTGTATGAGTTTCGTCCTACAGTCCAAAGATATACAGGTTAGGTGGATTGGCCATGCAAAATTGCCCATAGTATCCAGGGATGAATGGATTAGTCATGGGAAATGCAGGGTGATAGGGTAGGGGATGAGTCTGAGGGGGATGCTTTTTGGAGTCAATGGACCAAATGGCCCACTTTCACATTGCTGGGATTCTATGATTTATAACACTTAAAGGTACAAACTTTTTTCTAGTTATAGTTGGTTACATATGGCAATGACAGCTTTCCGATACTTTGTTCAAGTGGTCAATCTTCATTAATAATATTAGACAGTCAGCATTGCCAAGATAACCTTTCATGGTGGATATTAAAAAAAGTATTGTAACTTTGTTCAATTCCTACACAGTTGTGCTTCCCAGCAGAAGTTGCCACATAGTAATCACATGATATCGAAATGCCTTGTCAACTTTTTTCTAATATAAAATGATTATGTCAACATATGACAATGGAAAGTAGCCCTCAATATAATCACACTGAAGTTACATTGACTGGCCAGCAGTGGGGCTAGAGCACCTCAGTCTGTTCCTCTGCCAGGATTGTCAAGAAGCTCAGACAAGTCAAATTCCTTGCTTCTTAAATCCGCTCTATCTTGTGTATTTACCTGTAAATGATTACATAAAATATATTTATATAATAACAAGGACAGGATTAATGACTTTGAAATGACCACTGAATTGCATCAGTGCATGATACCAATTTATTCCTGTCTTTTAGCACCACTTCGGATTCTGATTGACCATGCAATGATGAAAGAGCACTTATCTATATGTGTGTATGTGTGTGTTTACATTACAATGTATAGACATATAATGAAAAGAAATATGCACAAATAGCTAACTGTTACTTGTCATGGAGAATGAAAAGATCACTTTGATAAAGCTGAAACTGCTATGAAGTTTTGGGATAAACAGAGGTTAAAGGGCCAGTAATAACCAGAAAGGAAGTGGAATTGCATATGCACATACCCAGTGTGAGAGGAGAGAGCCATATGAGTTATAGCACAGAAGGAGGCCATTTAATCCCTCATACTGGAGCTGGTGCTTAGTTAGTCCTTAACTTGAACTATGTTACACTAATCTCCTTGTCCTCAGCCTCACCTCTGAATCAGGAGGTTGTGGGTTTATGCCCCCTTCCAAAGACTTAAACCCCATAATCGAGGGTGACTCCAGTACCCTGCTGAATAGAGTGGTGCACTGTCAACGGTGCCATCTTTATGATGAGACATGAAAACAAGGCCCTGTGTGCTCCACAAACTATTGCTAAGAGTTGCAAAACAAAAACAGGCAAGTTCTCCATGGTGTTCAACAGTCAACATCTTTAGGGTAGAAAACCTAGTAATTTAATCCATGGCTTTCTGTGAACACTTGCTGTTCTAGTTGGTTGCCTTTTACCCTTTCATTTCAACAGTAACTTAACTTCACAATGTTTGAGGCTGCAGTGTTTTGCTGAGATGGCAGAGGCACATTTAACTCTTGCAAGTTCTTTCTGTTTCCTTGCTCAGAATCATAGAAATGAGAGAACCTTCAGATTGGAGCAGTGCAGGAACTGAACTCAACAGAAACTCCACTTTGAAGCAATAAAGCCTCTCATGATTGCATCAAACTGCATGCCACCTTTCATTTTAATATCTCTTTTGGATGAAAATCTGTTGAAAGACTGATTTGTGAACAGTGTACACCTGCTGTGTTACAGACGACCGATCTACTGTGCTACTGACGGATTCGGACTTTGGAGAGGCTGTGAAACAGAAATCGCTAACAGCCACACACACTGTCCATTACCACTCAGTCTCGCAGGCCACTGGCCCTCTAGTGGATGTTTCAGATGCCCGACCTGGAACCAGTGAGTATTCTTGATGGAGAGGGAATGTAAGTGAGAAAAACCAACATGAGAGAGTGTGGGTATGGTTGCCATGATGGTGAATGGATCTGTTCCCATTAGTTCCTTTATTGTTCAGAGTATTGAGTACAGGAGTTGGGAGATCACATTGCGGCTGTACAGGATATTGGTTAGGCCACTGTTGGAATATTGCAATTCTGATCTCCTTTCTATCGCAAAGATGTTGTGAAACTTGAAAGGATAGAGAAAAGATTTACAAGGATGTTCCCAAGGTTGGAGGATTTGAGCTATAAGGAGAGGTTGAATAGGCTGGGGCTGTTTTCCTGGAGCGTCAGAAGCTGAGGGGTGACCTCATAGATCATGAAGGGCATAGATAGGACAAACTGACAAGGTATTTTCCCTGGGGTTGGGGAGTCCAGAACTAGAGATTATAGGTTTATGGTGAGAGGGGAAAGATATAAAAGAGAGCTAAGGGGCAACTTTTTCCCACAGACAGTGGTGCGTGTATAAAATGGGCTGCCAGAGGAAGTGGTGGAGGCTGGTACAATTGAAACATTTAAAAGGCACCTGGATGGGTATATGAATAGGAAGGGTTTGGAGGGATATGGGCTGGCTGCTGGCAGTTGGGACTAGATTGGGTTGGGATATCTGGTCGGTATGGACGAGTTAGATCGAAGGGTCTGTTTACGTATTGTACATCTCTATGACTCTGTGACTCTAGTGGTCACAGCTGTCTTTAACTATTGTTGGCTTCATTTGAGTAGGAATGGGAGTTTTTGTCATGGACTCTGATTGGACACCAGTCTGTGTTCTAAGGAGTATCCCTCAAAGAGCTTGTCTCTGAAATTCCAATGAGGTGCCCCTGGTATAGCTTCTGAGAAAATGGCATAAACCCACTATTACTTGCAAAACACATTTGGACTATTGCCTTATGGAACCTTGTTCTAATGTTCAAATTGATGGGCATTTCAGGCATTAAGTAATGGTTAGTCTGTGTCAGAGAAGAAATAGTCAGCTCCAGTGATATGCCCTGATGGCACTTGTTCTGTTGCAAATTGACAACAACTTTCATTTCCCACTCTTACCATCCTGATAGCCTGTCTGAGTATCAGCTTTGAGCTCAGCCACAAAGAAAAACTCATGGATTCAAATTCACTCAGTGCCTGATTCAAACAGCTTAATTTCCATGGAGATGGGAAGATTTCTTGATTCACTGATGCCCTGCCCCCACACTGAGCCAATCCCAATTTTGTAAGGATGAGGAAGGATGCATTGTGGAATTCACACAAGCAGGAAACCTCCAAATCAGTTTGATCATTTGAACTTAGTGCTGGGTTTCAACAGACTCCAGTTTGGCTCTTGCAAAAGTCTGAATCATAGACCAAGAGAGAAATTGGTTGGCCTTTCGTAAATGCTTTCTAAGGGTGGTCTGATCTGTCTTGATCAGAAATATTTTTTTCAAAATCCCTTCTCTTTAAACCGCAAGAGAAAAAAACTAGCTCAGTGTCAGTGACTTTTTTTATACAAACACTCTGCTGAACTATTTTAGCTGGGGTAGCATCTGTTGGAGCAGTTTCAATAGAGATATTTGTTGAAATTTTCCAAAATGCAATTCATCATGAATGCTTCACTGAGTTTCAAATACTACAACTTTCCCAGCATGGAATCTACAATCATTGTTTGATTGACAGCTTAGAGCAGATATTAAGGGATTAGTTACTTAAATAGAAGTTTGTTTTTTATAAAAGATTAATCATAGAGTCATACAGCACAGAAACAGATCCTTTGGTCCAACTCATTCATGCCAATCAGGTTTTCTAAACTGAGCTAATCACGTTTGCCTGTGTTTGGCCCGTATTCCTCACAACCTTTCCTACCTATATACATGTCAGAATGTCTTTTTAAATGTTGTAACTGTACACACCTCTACCATCTGTCTGGCAGTTCGTTCCATATGCACACCACTCTCTGAGTGAAAAAGTTGCCCCTCAGGTCCCTTTTAAAAGTTTCTTTCCCCTTTCATATTAAACCTTTGCTATCCAGTTTTGGCCTCCCCTACCCCAGGGAAAAGGCCTTGGTTATTCACCTTTTCCATGCTTTCTTGATTTTATAAATCTCTAAAAGGTCGCCCCTCAGCCTCATATGCTCCATGAAAAAAAGACTCAGTCTATCAAGCCTCTCCTTATAACCCAAATCCTCCAGTCACAATAACATATTTATCAATCATTTCTGTACTCGTTCCAATTTAATAACATCCTTCCTGTACAAGGGTGACCAGAATTATACACAGTACTCCAAAAGTGGCCTCACCAATATCCTGTACATGATGTCACAATTTCTGCACTCAATGTACTGACCAATGAAGGCAAGCGTGCCACACACCTTCTGTCTACCTGTCTACCTGTGTCACAACTTTCAAGGAACTATGTACCTGTACCGCTAGATCAGATTCAAAAACTCTGGTTTGCATGAAGGGGAGACTCGCTTTCCATCATCAGGTCTGTACACTGAGAACTTAATTGGATTTTTAGAAAATATTTTTCATCTCCACAAGACTCATGGATGCTGAATGGGTCAGAATTGCTTTGGCACAAAGGGGTATGATGGACCTCAAGAGTAGGTGGAGGAGTGGGTTAATTTTGAGTTGACATAACAATATGAGGGCTGCATGGTGGTGGCGAGTGGTCTAGCCCATTTAATTTGGAATTCTCAATCCTGGGAATATATATCACTACAATACATGACTGACTCAATATCACTTTTTGAAATCTAAATTTATGCGAGTCCACTGAATTTATACCATCCTGCGTCTGCTTAGCTGTATCCGGAGATAGCAGGTTTAACTGCATCCCATGTCACATTAAGCGCACCACCCACACCCCATTTCTCCTTTACCCAGAGCAAAAGTCTTGGGACATTGGGTAACTGGGGCATTTTTTGCTAAGGCATACCAGTTGAGTCAGGACATTTCCCATTTCAAGCCACCTTGCCTGAAGACTGGAGACAGAATTTTTCATAGGGCAGTGTTTTCCACCCTGCTACCAGCAAACGTCAGTAGGAGGTGCAGCCCCACTCCGGACAGCCATGGAGCATTACTTAGCTGGATGAGAGACTGCTGCCCTTATTGGGAGGAAGTCCCATCTTGGAAATGCTCGTCAACTATATAAACTGGCAGCTCTCTACAACCAGCAGAGACACAGGTAATAGAGGCCTTTGCTGGGACAACACCAAATCCCACAGAAAGATCTGCCAGGAACCCTGGAAATTGGTACAGGATACGTGATGTAGCTCGGAAATGAAGCCTCAGTGGGGGAAAGGAGCTAGAGGATGAGAATTGTCATAATAATGTAATGATAACCAGTTCATCGGTGGTTGATTAATTCCATGAGTTAGTTTATTTTTTGTCAAAGTATAAAGTCATAAAGACATACAGCATTGAAACAGACCCTTCAGTCCAACTTTTCCAATCTATTACCACCTGCCAGCACCCACCCCATATCCCTCCAAACACTTCCTCTTTATATACCTATCCAGATGCCTTTTAAATGTTGCAATTGTACCAGCCTCCACCACATCCTCTGGCAGCTCGTTCCATACACGTACCATCCTCTGCGTGAAAAAGTTGCCCCTTAGGTCTCGTTTATATCTTTCCCCTCTCACCTTAAACCTAAGCCCTCTAGTTCTGGACTCCCCTTCCCCAGGGATAAGACTTTGTCTGTTTACCCTATCCATGCCCCTCATGATTTTATAAACCTCTATAAGGTCACCCCTCAGCTCTGACATTCCAGGGAAAACAGCACTAGCCTATTCAACCTCTCCAGATAGCTCAAATCCTCCAACCCTGGCAACATCCTTGTAAATCTTTTCTGAAACCTTTCAAGTTTCACAACATCTTTCCAGTGAGAAGGAGACCAGAATTGCACACAATATTCCATCAGTGGCCTAACCAATGTCCTGTACAGCTGCACATTATAAACTACGAAGCAGAAACTATAGCAAACCAAATGATTTCTATGTGTGCAGCATGCAAACTGGAGGAGACTGAGTCGCAACATTGTGTGTACATTGCACATGGAGTCCATAAAGATGAATTCTCTTAAGGGAACCGACAACAGGGGTTATGTTTGAGAAGACTTTAGATGAGATTTCCCAATCAGGAAAGAGTGCATGTGCGTGTGTGTGAGAGAGAGACAGGCAAACTTCCACCCCCACCCCGATACCCAAATAGGTAACAATGCTCGGTTCCCTCCACCACTATACCCTCCCCCATCAAAAGCCCCCCACCCCCACAACTGAAATCCTCCTTCCCACCAGCCTCAAAGTTACACTCTGACAGACAGCACTCTTAACTGGCCACTAACCGTCTGCCTAAGAGCCTCAGTCAAGGTGGGCAAGCTTCCCCAGTCTTCTGTCAAACCCATAAAATCACGGCCAGGTGGAAGACAGGTGAGGAAGGAATGGGAAGGATATTTGTAGATGTCTGCGGATGGAAGATTTGCACAATTCTGTCCTTTGTGAAGAGGTCGATGAAAAATAAAGAAAAAGTGTCACAGTTTGACCAATTCAATCTCATATAAACAGGAGGTTTATACTTGATCAGTTTAGATATTAACTCTCCTCTGAGAACTATAGGAATGATTTAGCCCAGAAAAGGGCCCTTTGGCCCATCTTTCCATGCCCCCAAAGGCATCCCATTTTCCTGCACATGGCCAATACCCCTGCAGCTTACAGCACTTAAGGTGCAGATCCAGGTACATTTTCAAAGAGTTTCGGGTCTCTGCCTCCACCACCAACTCAGGCAGTGAATTCCATACACCCATCATCTACTGCATAATGAAGTTATTCCCCATACCCCCCCTAAACTTTCAGCCACCCAGTTTGATTCTGGTTTTTGAAATCTCTGCCAAGGGAAACAGATTCCTCCTGTCTACTCTATCTCTACCCCTCACAATGTTGTACACCTCATCACGTCACCCTCCTGCCGTCTCTACTCCAAGGAAAACAACCCCAATCTCTCCTCGTCACTATACACTCCAGCCCCCGCAACATTCCAGTCAATCTTCTCTGCACTCTCTTCAGCGTACTTATGTCCTTCCTATTACTGTGGTGACTAGAACTGTACATAATATTTCAGTGAGGTGATGCACTTTGGAAAGAATAATAGGAAGACAGAGTACTGGGTCAATGGAAAGATTCGTGGTAGTATGGATGTGCAGAGGGATCCTGGAGTCCTTTACATAGATCCTTGAAAGTTGCCAACCAGGTGGATAGTGCTGTTAAGAAAGCATATGGTGTGTTGGTTTCATTCATAGAGGGATTGAGTTCCGGAGCCGCAGTATCATGCTGCAACTGTACAAAATGCTGGTGTGGCCACACTTGGAATGTTGTGTACAGTTCTGGTCCCCATATTTCTGGAAGGATGTGGAAGCATTGGAAAAGGTGCAGAGGAGATTTACCAGGATGTTGCCTGGTCTGGAGGGAAGGTCTTATGAGGAAAGGCTGAGAGACTTGAACCTGTTCTCATTGGTAAGAAGAAGGCTAAGAGGGGATTTGATAGAGAGATACAAGATGATCCGAGGATTAGATAGGGTAGACAGTGAAAGTCTTTTTCCTCGGGTGATGATATCAGTGTGTACGAGGGGGCATAACTACAATTTGAGGGGTAATAGATTTAAGACTGATGTCAGAGGCAGGTTCTTTACACAGAGAGTGGTAAGGGTGTGGAATGCCCTACCTGCTAATGTAGTCAACTCAGCCATATTAGGGAGATTTAAACAATTCTTAGATAAGCACATGGATGATTTTGGGATAGTGTAGGGGGATAGTGCAGGGGGATGAGTTGAGAATAGTTCACAGGATAGCGCAACATCGAGGGCCGAAGGGCCTGTTCTGCGCTGTATTGTTCTATGTTCTATGTTCTGGTTGTGGCCTCACCAGTGTTTTATACAATTTCATCATTATATCCCTTTTTTGCATTCCATATCTCTGCCAATGAAGGAGAACATTCCATATATCTTCTTTATAATCTTTCCTACCTGTACTGCTACCTTTAATGACCTCTTCCCTCTCAGTATATTCCCATTTATTATGTATTGCGTTTTACTATTTGACCTTCCTAAATGTATTACCTCACATTTATTAGAGTTGAACTCCATCAGCCACTTTCCTGTCCACTCCAACAACCAATCTTATCATTTTGGAGCTTGCAGCTCTTTTCTATCCATGACATGGCCAATTTTTGTACAACCTGCAAATTTCCAAATTGTGCCCCTCAAATCCAAATCTTAGTGTAGAAATCAAACATCAGGTTTCCCAACACTAAGCCCTGAGGAACACCACTTGAAACAGCTGTCTATTCACAAGGGCAGCCATCAACCATTAGCCTTTGTTTTCTGTTTCTCAGCCAATGATCCAATTTGACACATTACCGTGTATCCCTTGGGCTTTTACTTTTTTTAACTGGGCCTACCATGTGGGACCTTGTCAAATGCCTTACTAAATTCGATGTAGACACCATCCATTGCAGAACCCTCGTTGATCCTCCATGTCACTTCCTCAAAGAATTCAATCAAATTTGTAAGATATAACCATCCCTTCACAAAGCTATGTTGACTATCCCTGACTAGTCCATGCCTTTCTAAGTGACAGTTTATATGATCTCTCAGGATCGATTCCAACAATTTACCCACCACTAAAATAAGACTAATTGGCCTACAATTGTTTGATATTTCCTTTACAAACATGGAACCACATTTGCATTCCTCCAGTCCTCCAATACCTCACCTGTGTCTAGTGAAGATTGGAAAATAATCCCCAGATCATCTGTTATTTCCTCCCTGACCATCAATATGCCAGGGGAACAACCTATCTGGTCCTGGTGATTTATCCACTTTTAAGATTCCACTTCCTCTAATACTTCACCTCTCATTTTGATTATTTTGTCCGATATTTCACACTGCTCCTCTTGGATTCCTGTACCCACATGATCCTTTCCTTTATGAATACGGAGACGAAAAGATAATTTAAAATCCTTCCCATATTCTCTGCATCTTCACACAAGTTCTCTTCTTCATCTCTGATAGGTCCTACTTTTCCTTAACTATCCTTTTGCTCCTTATATAATGATAAAACATCTTTGGGTTTTCCTTTGTCTTGCTTGCTAATATTTTTCTAATAGCCTCTCTTTAATTGCCTTGTGTTTTACTTGATTCCTGTGCTTCCTCTAGGCTACCTGCAGTGTTGAGTTTTTTTGTGACTATCATAAACTCTCTTTTTCTGTTTAATCTTCCCCTGTATTTTTCTAGACAACCTAGATTTGGCAGTAGCATTCTTATTTTTGAAGGGGGCTTGTCTGCTTTGTGCCCTAATAATCTCATATTTTAGTGCCTCCCACTGGTTTTCCACTGAGTTTATCCTTTGGCAACCCTATCCAGTGCTCCTCAGTCAAATCACTTCGCAGTTTTGTAAAATTTGCCTTCCCCAAGATAAAACCTGATTTATCTCTGTCTACAATAAGACTAAATCTAACAGAATTGTGGTCACTATCCTCAATATAGCCACCCACTGTCATTTCACCCACTTGTGCAGCTTCATTTTCCAAAATTAAATCCACAATTGTGTTTCCTCTCATTGGGCTTGTCATGTATTCTTTAAAATAAATTTCCTGGACACAGTACATAAACCTTTCATCCTTAATGCCCCTTACATTGTTTAAAACCCAGTTAACATTGGGATAGTTAAAGTTTCCTACTATTATTGCCCTCTTATTCCTACAGGCACTTGTCCAATCTCCTCAGTAATTATTGCCTCATTAACTGAAATCACAAGAGCCACCAAGTTTTGCAGCATGTAATTCCATTATATAGAGAATGGCACGCTTTATCTCTATTGTCTCAGATGAAAGTTGTTTTGTCAAAAGCCTGGCAGTCACCAAATAGCAAAAGTCGTTTTAAAATAAGAGAGCAGCAGGACTTCAAGCCCACCCCCTTGCGATTAACTTTCACAAAGAATCCTTAGGAACCGACAGGAGAAGCTATCGTAATTTCTACTCACGTTTACAATTCTCAGGTTAATGCTCTGATCCTTACACATCACCGTATTGCAGGTTCATCTGAGATCAATAGCAGAACATTGCAGTTCTTAATTCATTCTTGCTTGCCCCAGGGGGCAAGGAAAGAGAGAGAGAAAGAACACTGCATCAATTTTCAATGAACAATTGACACTGTGAGCCACTGCAGTGAGATTGTTAGAGAGTTGTGGAGGAAAAGATTTTTTGCTAATTGCATTCTGGTTTTTCTCTGTCTTCGAAAGCAGTGCCCTCTCCATCAGAGGTGAGGCTCCACAAGTGATGACTGGAGGTGTGGTACCATCCTTCAGTGGTATGCCTAAGTGTATTATGGGCATTTGTCATGTGTGTGTGTGTGCCCAGAAAGAAAATGAATGTCCAATAAAAGGAAGAATGGGAATTATGGAGGTGGGACGATGGCTGAGTTGTTAGCACTGCTGTCGCACAGTGCCCAGGACCTTGGTTCAATCCCAGCCTCAGGCGACAATCTGTGTGGATTTGCACATTCTACCCTATGTCCTGTGGATGCTGTGGTTTTCTCCCACAGTCCAAACAGTCCAGGTTAGGTGGATTGGCTATAAGACCATAAGACCATAAGACATAGGAGCGGAAGTAAGGCCATTCGGCTCATCGAGTCCACTCCGCCATTCAATCATGGCTGATGGGCATTTCAACTCCACTTACCCGCATTCTCCCCGTAGCCCTTTATTCCTTGTGACATCAAGAATTTATCAATTTCTGCCTTGAAGACATTTAGCGTCCCAGCTATAGAAAATGCAAGGCTATTGGGTCAGTCTGGTGGGATACTGTTTGGAGGGTTGGTGTGGACTGGATGGGCTGAATGGCCTACTTCCATACTGTATGGATAAAATGGAACTAGAAGTGGACCCTGCCCTTCCTTAGATTATATGAATCAATCTGATTGTGGATTCCAGACCCAACCATTTGAACCCCTGAGCTACATTCTGAGGTTGGGGATCCTTTTGCCTGCACACTGCCAGAGTGATTTACTTTCCAGTTGTCACCCTGCTGTTCGCTCATCCGACCACAAGCCTCTGTAGTATAACCAACCTTGTCAGTTCTTTGTGATTCCATTTACCTTTCCCTCCAGCCCTATAACGCCTTCAATTAATAATCTTTCCCTCTCCCGTTAAGATCATTTCTGCGATTTAATCATCTCTTGCAGAATGTTCAAACACTTCATTGGTGTGTGCGTATGTGTGAGTGTGAGTAAGTGTGTGTGTGGGAGAGAGTGTGGTGTATTTGGAAGCACTAGCTTTCAGAGTGCTGCTCCTTCTTCAGGTAGTTGTGGTGCAGGACCATAAGACACAGAATTTATAGCAAAAGGTTACAGCGTCATGTAACTGAAATGATATGCTGAACAAACCTAGATTGTTGTTAAGTCTTTCATCTTTTAGAATGGGTTGCAGGTTTCAGTTCATTAATATGCAAATCCCAGAACTTCTTTTAAGTCACATTCTCGAGATTACGTAAGGTTTTATAAATGGAAGGTGACATTTCAGCTCAGACAATACATTAAAGGTATGAGGTTAGAGTCAGACTGGTTCTATTTCCAAAGTGGAATTTACAAAATATTATATTGTTTGAATTGGATGCATTGACTGCCTACAGATTGTGCATTTTTTGAGCAAAAAAGAATGTAGCTGCATATATAATTCTGCAAATACAAATTCACTCCATAGACTTATATCTGTATGTGTATGCTTGAGAGAGAGTGAGAGAGAGAGAGAGAGAGTGTGTGTGTGTGTATTTATATATACAATATCTTCCAGTCTTGGGAAAGGTCTTCAGCTGTAAAATCTATACCAGTTGATTCCCATTTTTCTTGTTTGGTTAGATGTTCGTGGTTAGGCCAGCATTTAGTGCCCTTGGAAGGTAGCAGTGAGCCGCCTGCTTGATATCACTGCAATCTACGTGGTGCAGGTACAACCACAGTGCTGTTTCGAATGTTAAAGGAACTTTGGTTAATTGCAGATAAAAGCAGAAGAAATAGGAGCTCTCTGTGCCTGCTCTGCTATTCAACCAGAGCACAGCTGGTCTTCTGGGCCAATCCCACCTTCCTGCACAATCCCTATGTCCTTTGATTCATTTAGTATCCAAACATTTATCAATAATTTTGCTAGACCTGCTAAGTGTGAGTATGTGTGTGCACAAAAATGTATGTGTTAACTGTTTTTACTTGGACTCTGTCCACGACCCAGTGGGGAAAAGTGTTAATTGAGCTCCTAATTTTCACAGTGCATCCTCTAATTCTCCTCTAGTTCTACTCTCACAGTCAAAGTCAAATAACCATCTCGCATCCACATTATCAGTGCCTCCCAGGATCCTGAAGACCTGAATTGTGTCCATTTTCCATCAGCCTCCCTCCATAAAAACCTGTTTCAGTTTCGAATGACTCAGCTACCTAAAGCTCTAAATACCAGCACCATCCTTTTCATTCACTGTTTCAAAGGAATTTTAATAAGCACACATCAGTGAGCCCTTTGATATAACCTGCTTAGTTCAGCAGGAAAAAGAAAAGGCATTTTAGCTGGGGAAAGATTTTGAATAAGTCATTTATGATGGAAGATAGGAATACCAAAGTTGAAAGTATTTTAATTTTGCTTGTAATTTTCAAGCCTGCGGTGCATTAGATCTCTCACTGCAGATCTGCATGAGGGAATGCCGCATTGTTTAAAATGATGATCATTGCAGTTTAATTAGATGTAAATAATTCAGAATGCTTTGGAAAATAACAGAGTCGTTTCTGTGAATTTTTTATGAGAGCATGGAGAAAAATAAGTGTGGAATAGCATTAAAGGTCTGTATTAACAATTACGCCAATTTGTTGTGAAGATCAGATTGTAAATTATACAAATGTCACATAAACTGAATAACAGCTTGACTTTGAAATCCAACCACATTTGGCACCTGTTTTTTTGGGGATCCAAGGGGCCTCTTAAAGCTGCAATATGACAGTCAGGAAGTGCATACTGAATACCAGCCAGAATTCCCCCACCCGCTACATTGAAGTAGGCAAAACAAGTTGGAATTTCAGGACCAACCGGAAACAAGTATTCAAGGATTAACATCTTTGCTGATACAGTTAGAGCATTTGTGCCCGTTTTGAGCCCCCAGTAAAACAAAGGTTGCACTGCAAGTTCTGTAAAAGCTCATATACATGAATCTTATTAAGTTATCCTTGAAAGGATCTCTACAGGCCGTGGTCTACAGAGTGAAATTGTTCAAAAACACACTTAGATGCAATCTCGTATGCCTTCAATGAAAGGCATCTACCGTCAAACTATGCACAGTAAGTGACCCTAAAGCTGCACTGTAACTTACAAATAAACGCCATAAGGAACCATCAAGTGTAATTTCAGGGTTTATGTCTGCAGTGATTACACAGTTCAATTGGATTGTGAATGCTGTATATTGTCCCAGACTATAGTCTTTTCAGCAGAGATTGAAACAGACATGATAAGAGCTATGAGTGCTGAAAATGTACTACTGTGCAATTAGAATGAATGATGAGTTGCAAAGCTGTCCAATTTGGATTCTTGTTATTGAGATACAGAGATGGCAGACTTCCACCATCCTCAGAAATTAGACACATCGTGACATTCAGCTTCTGTTGACCAGTGGTGTTCATTTTCTGAATTTTGTGATCTTTAGATCCCACAGCCCGCAGGACTGTGAAGGGAGTTCCATCAGCTCGCAATAGGTACTCCAGCCAGTGGACACTGAACAGACCCCACCCAACCGTATCTGCTCACACGCTAACAACTGACTGGAGAATGCCAACACCACATGTTGCGGGATCTGTTGATAAGGAAAGTGACAGCTACAGTGTCAGTCCATCTCAGGACACAGGTATTACTGCACTCTTGCACAGAAGCTTTCCATCATCCCTCCCCCAATGGAGGAAATCATTATCCAGTAGATGATGCTCGATGATTTTTCAAGAGTATAAAACATAGAAAGGGCGGTTGAGGGAGTTGATAGGACTTCCTTTGCATGCAGAAATGATAAATGAATATCAGGCAGCAAAATAATGGGGACCATATGGGCTTCCTGTCTTTTACACACAAGAAATGACTCCCCCCTGCATTACTAACAGGACGGTTTTTATGACTCATATGGACTATAATTTGAAATGTTTTCGACAGCATAGCCCAGTGCTGCTGAACAGACCGAGAGGTCAGCAGCAGCTGCAGCTAGTCTCATTATTAGCTCATTTACAGTGTGCTGAGTTTGTCACTATAATGCCACACTTCTCCGAAAACGAAAGTCTTACATTCTTATAGCATCCTTCACAACCACAGAACAAGTCACATTATCCTATAACCACTGCTGTACTTTTCTGAATGGCACCAAGTTCAAATCCCATTCCAAGCCACTGAGCACAAAAATCTAGATTGACATTGCTGTGCATTTCTTACTGAGTACTCAGCGTTGGAACTGCTGTATCATAACCCTCTGCTGTGCTCTCTCCAATGTGTTCACATCCTTCATATAGTGTGGCTCCCAGCACTGCACACTATATTGCAGCTGAGATATAACAAGTGCCTTATACAATTTGGGGTGGCTCAGTGGTTAGCACTGCTGCCTCACAGTGCTAGAGATCCAGGTTTGATTCCAGCCTTAGTTGACTATATTCATTGGAATTTAGAAGAATGAGGGGTGGTTTGAAAGAAACATATCAAATTATGAAGGGAATAGATAAGCTAGAAACATGGAGGGTGTATCCACTGGAGGACAGAACTAGAACTAGGAGTGTAGCCTCAAAATAAGGGGCAGCACATAGAAATAAGTTGAAGAGAAACTTCTTTACCCAAAGGGTTATGAATCTGTGAAATTTCCTGCCCAGTGAAGCTGTTGAGGCTATCTCATTGAATGTTTTTAAGGCAAAGATAGGTAGATCTTTGAACAGTAAAGGAATTATGGGTTATGGTGAGCGGGTGGGTAAGAGGAGCTGAGTCCATGAAAAGATCAGCCATGATTGTATTGAACAGCAGAGCACACCGGATGGACCAGATGGCCTACTCCTGCTGCTGTTTCTTATGTTCTTACGTACATGAACATAAGACATTTCAACTGGCAGGACAGGAGGAGAAAGTGGATAATAGTTTGTCTTGGGCTTTGTTAATAGGGACATAGAATAAACGAACAAGGAAATTATACTGAATTTAGAATCCCTACAGTGTAGAAGCAGGCTAATCATCCCATTGAGTCCACACCAACCCTTTGAAGAGCATCCTACCCTGACCCACCTCATCCCTGTAACCCTGCATTTCCCATGGCCAATCCACCTAGTTTGCACATCTTTTGACTGTGGGAGGAAACCAGAGCACCTGGTGGAAACCTATGCAGACACAGGGAGAACATGCAAACTCCACAGAGACCAGGTGCTCTGGTTTCCTCCCACAGTTGAAAGATGTGCAAACTAGGTGGATTGGCCATGGGAAATGCAGGGTTACAGGGATGAGGTGGGTCAGGGTAGGATGCTCTTCAAAGGGTTGGTGTGGACTCAATGAGATGATTAGCCTGCTTCTACACTGTAGGGGTTCTAAATTCAGCATAATCTCCTTGTTCGTTTATTCTATGTCCCTATTAACAAAGCCCAAGACACACTATTATCCACTTTCTCCTCCTGTCCTGCCAGATGTAATGTCTTATGTGCATGTACGTAAGAACATAAGAAACAGCAGCAGGAGTAGGCCATTTGGCCCATTCGGTGTGCTCTGCTGTTCAATACAATCATGGCTGATCTTTTCATGGACTCAGTTCCACTTACCCACCCGCTCACCATAACCCATAATTCCTTTACTGTTCAAAGATCTACCTATCTTTGCCTTAAAAACATTCAATAAGTTAGCCTCAACTGCTTCACTGGGCAGGAAATTCCACAGATTCCTAACCCTTTGGGAAAATAAGTTTTCCTTCAACTTAGTTCTATGTGCTGCCTCTAATTTTGAGGCTATGCCCCCTAGTTCTAGTTCCACCCGCCAGTTTCTATCTTTATCAATTCCCTTCATAATTTGGTATGCTCCTATAAAATCACCCCTCATTCTTCTAAATTCCAATGAGTACAGTCCCTGTCTACTCCTCATATGCCAACCCTCTCAATTGTGGAATACACCTAATGAACCTCCTCTGCACCCCCTCCTATACCAGTACATCCTTTGTCAAGAAAAGAGACTAAAACTGCACACAATACTCTGGATGTGGCCTCACCAGCACCCTATAGAGCCGCAATGTAACATCCTTATTTTTAAAAGTCCATTTGCCTTCTTAATTACCTGCTGCGCCTGCAAACCAAGTTTTTGTGATTCATGCACAAGGACACTCAGGTCCCTCTACACAGCAGCATGCTGCAATTTTTTTGATGAAGGGCCTATGCCCAAAACGTCGAATGTTCTGCTCCTCAGATGCTGCCTGATCTTTTGTGCGTTTCCAGCGCTACACGTTTTGACTCCAACCATTTAAACTTAGTCCATTTCTCTGCAATTCCTACCAAAATGGATGACTTCACATTTACCAACATTGTATTCTATCTGCCAGACCCTTGCCCACTCACTCAAACTATCTATATCCCTCCTCAGACTTTCAGCATCCTCTGCACACTTTGCTCCAACACTCTTCTCAGCATCATCTGCAAACTTCGACACACCACACTTGGTCCCTAACTCCAAATCATCTGTGTAGATTGTAAAATAATTGCAGTCCCAACACTGATCCCCAAGGCACACTTCTCATCACTGATCACCAATCAGAAAAAACACCCATTTATCCCCACTCTTTGCTTTCTGTTAGTTAATCAACCTTCTATCCATGCTAATACATTACCCAATACAGTGTGTACCTTTATCTTATGCAGCAGCCTTCTGTGTGGCACCTTGCCAATGCTTCTGGCAACCCAAATGCACCACAACCATCCGTTCCCCATTGTCCACCATGCTTGGAATATTCTCAAAGAATTCCAGTAAATAAGTTAAACATGACCTACCTTTCATGAACCTATGCTGTGTCTGCCTGATGGGACAATTGCTATCAAGATGTCTCGCTATTTCTTCCTTCATGCATTTTCCCACTACAAAAGTTAAGCTAACAGGCCTAAAGTTGCCCACCTTCTGTTTACCTCCTTTTTAAACAGCGGCATCACATTTGCTGTTTCCCAACCTGCCAGAACTGCCCCAGAGTCCAGTGAATTTTGGTAAATTACCAAGAGCGCATTTGCATTTCCACTGCCATCTCTTTTAGTACCTTGGGATGCATTCCATCAGGGCGAGGAGATTGGTCTACCTTTAGCCCCATTAGTTTGCCCAACGCCACCTCTTTAGTGATAATGATTATTTATAAGTCCTCACCTGCCATAGCTTCTTTGTCTTCAATTGTTGGTGTGTTATTTGTGTCTTCCACTGTGAAGACCGACACAAAATACCTGTTTAATGCCTCAGCCATTTCCTCATATTCCATTACTAAATCCCCCTTCTCATCCTTTAAAGCACCAATGTTTATCTCAGCCATCCTTTTTTGTTTTATATATTTGTAGAAATATTTGCTATCTGTTTTTATATTCTGAGCTCATGATCTATCTTAACTTGCTTTATATAATTTTTGTCATGGCTTTCTGTTGACCTTTAAAGATTTCCAAATCCTCAAGTTCCTCACTGATCTTTGCCACTTTGTATGCATTAGCTTTCAGTTTGATGCCCTTCTTTATTTCCTTAGTTACACGTGGCTGATTATCCCTTTTCCTGGTTCCTTTTCTTCGGTATATCATTTTGCCGATCATTTGTGAAAAATTGCTTTGAAAGTCCTCCACTGTTCCTCAATTGTCACACTACATAGGTTTTGCTCCCAGTCTACCTTAGCCAATTCCTCCTTCATCCCATTGTAGTCTGTTTTGTTTAAGCACAAGACACTGGTATTGGATTTTACCTTCTCACCCTCCATCCTTATTTTAAATTCAACCATACTGTGAGCATTCTGTCCGAGAGCGTCCCTAACTAAGAGATCATTAATTATTCCAGTCTCATTGTACCGGATCAGATCTTGGATAGCTTGCTCCCATGTAGGTTCCATTACATACTGTTCAAGGAAACTGTTGTGGATACATTCAATGAACTCCTCCTCAAAGCTGGGCGAAAGTGAGGACTGCATGTGCTGGAGTTTAGAGTCGAGAGTGTGGTGCTGGAAAACCACAGCAGGTCAGGCAGCATCCAAGGAGCAGGAGAATCAACGTGTCAGGCAAGAGCCCTTCATCAGGAATGGCCATTTGATGAAGGGCTTTTGCGTGAAATGTCAATTCTCCTGCTCCTCCTCCTCAAAGTAGCCCTGAATGACTTGATTTGACCAATCAATATGTCGATAAAAATCTCCCATGATAAGTGCCATTTTTACATGCATCAATTATTTCTTTGTTTATTGCCCACCCTACCATGATGTTATTATTGGTGGCCTATAGGGTATGCCTATCAGTGACATTTTCCCCCTTGCTATTTCTAATTTCCACACACATTGATTCAGCCTTCTTCTCTGTAGAGCCGATATCATCTCTCATGACCACCCTGATGTCATCCTTAAATATTACTACCTCCCCTTCCTTCCCATCTGCCCTTCTGATTAGTCAGATACCCCTGGATATTTAACTCCCAGCTGTGACCTCCCTGCGACCAAGTCTCTGTAATGGCCACTAAGTTCTGCCCATTCGCAATGATTTGTGTGGTCAACTTATTTACTTTGTTTTGAATACTGCGAGCATTCAGGTAAAGCGCCTCTATGTGAGTTTTGATACCTTCTTTTTGAATCCTAACACATGCCCCAGAAGAGCCTTTGTCTGTAAGCAATTTTTTTCTGTCAGTACCTGGTTTCCACTCATCTTAGTCTAACATCACTCAGCTGCCTCTTGCTTTTTATTTACTGTCTTGATTGTCTTTGTACTTAGCCGTCACCACTCTAGCTAGCTCAGAGTCTCCCTTTAGATTCCCATACCCCTGCCAAACTAGTCTCAATGCTATTGCAAACCCAGGATTCCAAATGAGTTATTTTGTTAACCTGTCCTACCAATTTCAAAGGTTTGTGCACAACATGAAGAGATCTATATCTCTCTGCACTCTCTCTAAAATTGTTTCATTCTCTCATCAACTTGACACAGCTCACCCCAGATCTAAAGCACCAGGTGCCATACTTGACACCCACCTTCCACACCAGACCCGATTTCTCCCAGCCCCCAAATCAACCCACAAACTCTGCATCACTTACCAACTTGTATCCTGGAAACCTACCCCTCAGCTTACATCCTGGCATCCTACCCAGCTGGCAGTCTGTTTCCTGATGCCCTAGATGCAGCCTATTTGGCATCCTACCCATGGTGCATAAACTCACTCCCCAGCTGTCACCCTACCTAGCTGGCATCATTCCCTCCCCCTACCCATCAGGCACCAAACCCTCCCAGCACAGTTACCACAAAGATATTTCCTAATCAACTTGTTTGTTTGTGTCATTATGCATCTGGAAGTTGATGGGACTTTTTTTTATTCATTCACAGGATGAGGGTGCCATTGGCTAGGCCAGCATTTATTGCCCATCCCTAATTACCCAGAGGGCAGTTAAGAGTCAACCACATCGCTGTTTGTCTGGACTGTATGCCAGACCAAGTAGGTACAGCAGTTTCCTTCCCTAAAGAGGATGAGTGGGCCAGATGTTTTTTTTTCCTCCCCTGAAATTCAACAATAGATTCATGATGATCTTTTGTCTCCAGAGTTTTTTTTTTACTGAATTCAAATTCCACCAACTGCCATGGTGGGATTTGAACCCAGGTCCCCAGAATGTTCCTGGGTGTCTGGATTAACACTTCAGTGATAATCCCACAAGGCCATCATCCCCCTTGGATCCAGGCCCCCTCTTTCAAAAGTAAGGACACCACCATGACCACAAGAGCTCCTCACACTTGCCTTACACTCTTTGACAGTAGCAGTGCTACAAAGGCATTGTCAGAATGGAAGTGCAACATTTCTGAGGAAAAGCCAAACAGAATCTCCTCAGAAATGTGGAGCTTCCTTCTTTTCTAAAAACAAAAATAAGGGCCGGAGATGCTTGAGATTCCAACTCTACAGAAACTCCAGCCCGATATTTCACTTTGGTCCAGAAAGCAGCCATTCATCACAAATTACCCCTTTGAATTGGTGCTGGGTCCACTGCTTTTCGTCATTTATATAAATTATTTGGACGTGAGCACAAGAGATATAGTTAGTAAGTTTGCAGATAACACCAAAATTGGAGATGTAGTGGGCAGCAAAGAAGGTTACCTCAGATTAAAATGAGATCTTGAGCAGGTAGACCAATGGGCTGAGGAGTAGCAGATGGAGTTTAATTCAGATAAATTTGAGGTGATGCGTTTTGGAAAGGCAAATCAGGGCAAGATGTATACACTTAATGGTAAGGTCCTAGGGAGTGTTGTTGAACAATGAGACCTTGGAGTGCAGGTTCATTGTTCCATGAAAGTGGAGCTGCAGGTAGATAGGATAGTAAAGAAGGTGTATGCTTGCCTTTATTGGTCAATGCACTGAGTATAGGAGTTGGGAGATCACATTGCAGCTGTATATGTCATTGATTGGGCCACTTTTAGTTTTACTGCATGCAATTCTGGTCTCCCTGTAATAGGAAGCATGTTGTGAAATTTGGAAAGGTTCAGAAAAGATTTACAAGGATGTTGCCAGGGTTAGAGGACTTGAGCTATAGGGAGAGGCTGAATAGGCTGGGGCTGTTTTCCCTGGAGTGTCGGAGACTGAGGGGTGACCTTATAGAGGTTTATAAAATCATGAGGGGCATGGATAGGATAAATAGACAAAGTCTTTTCTCTGAAGTGTGGGAGTCCAAAACTAGAGGTCATAGGTTTAAGGTGAGAGGGAAAATAATTAAAAGGGACATGAGGGACAACTTCTTCATGTATAGGATGGTGGAATGAGCTGCCAGAGGAAGTGTGAGAGGCTGGTACAATCACAAGATTTAAAAGATCTAGTTGGGTATGCAAATAGGAAGAGTTTGGAGGGATATGGGCCAATTGCTGGCAAATGGAACTAGATCTATTTAGAATACCTGGTCTGCATGAACAAGTTGGACTGAATGGCCTGTGTCTGTGCTGTACAGCCCTATGACTCGAGTAAATCTCCTGTAGACTCTCTCCAATGTTTACACAGCCTTTGCAAATGATTTCCAGAATCACACAATTTACAGCCAAGGCATATCCTGGGACTTACAAAGAGTTTAAAGCCCAATTTCCTCACTGTTTATTCTTTGGCCTTTGGGGAAAAATGGGGCAGAAATTGGGAATGTGAATACTGGCGCCTGGATTTTCACCACAGAGTTGAGAAGCTTACCTTGAGAAACCTAGCATATCCATCACTATGGGTATGACCCCATACATGTAATCTTTGCTCTGGACATGCAATTGGGAGCTGGGGTTGGAACTGTGACCTCCAGAGATAGCTCAGAAGTGAGGTAGCCTGGTTAAAAGAATTGCCTCCATTCTCTGGAACTTTGGACCCTTTTTATAACAGATTGTGAGGCACTTGAACATACCCCTCAGTCTCCGCTGTCTCTACCCTTCCAACACTCCCATGCCACCTGATGCCTGCATGCCACCTCCATGTCTATCCACTAGGGGCAGCAGATCTCAGGAATTAGATGGAGATGAGAAAGCATCTAAGAGAACCCTCTAACTTACACATTCCATCAGAAACTAACTTTCACACTGTGAAAATTGGAGTTTGGTTTTGTACTGAGTAATGTTCTCTCCTGTTAGACAGAGCACGCAGTAGCATGGTCTCCACAGAGAGTGCCTCCTCCACATATGAGGAGCTGGCACGTGCTTATGAACATGCCAAGATGGAGGAGCAGTTGAGGCATGCCAAGTTTACAATCACGGAATGCTTCATATCGGATACATCTTCGGAGCAGCTGACAGCTGGGACCAATGAGTACACAGACAGCTTAACATCCAGCACACCTTCAGAATCGGGCATCTGCAGGTTTACTGCATCACCACCGAAACCTCAGGATGCAGGAAGGGTTGCAAACATGGCAGTGCCCAAAGCACATCGACCAGGTATGTCACAGTGCCTTGAAAATGTACCTTAAATGTCTCACTATCTGCCAATGATTGGCAAAGGTTCAACAACAATAAGTCAATTAGCTTCAGCTTTAGTCTTACACCGAGTTTAAATGTTAGATTGAGAATTCAAACTTCAATTCACTTTCAAATTCAAATCTGCTGTTTAGTACTGATACCTGATCTCTTGTGGTATTAAGATGAATGTAGTTCTGATCTTCAATGAAATCTTCCATGGTGAATTAGTGACATACATCTGGGTATCCATGATGAGTTAGTGACGTACATGTGGGTATCCATGGTGAGTTAGTGATGGACATGTGGTTATCCATGGTGAGTTAGTGATGGACATGTGGTTATCCATGGTGAGTTAGTGATGTACATGTGGGTATCCATGGTGAATTAGAGATGTACATGTGGGTATCCATGGTGAATTAATGATGTATATGTGGGTATCCATGATGAGTTAGTGATGTACATGTGGGTATCCATGGTGAATTAATGATGATCATGTGGGTATCCATAGTGAATTAGTGATGTACATGTGGGTATCCATGGTGAGTTAGTGATGTACATGTGGGTATCCATGGTGAATTAGAGATGTACATGTGGGTATCCATGGTGAATTAATGATGTATATGTGGGTATCCATGGTGAGTTAGTGATGTACATGTGGGTATCCATGGTGAGTTAGTGATGGTCATGTGGGTATCCATAGTGAATTAGTGATGTACATGTGGGTATCCATGGTGAGTTAGTGATGGTCATGTGGGTATCCATGGTGAATTAGTGATGTACATGTGGGTATCCATGGTGAATTAGTGATGGACATGTGGGTATCCATAGTGAATTAGTGATGTACATGTGGGTATCCATGGTGAGTTAGTGATGGACATGTGGATACCCATGGTGAATTAGTGATGTACATATGGGTATCCATGGTGAGTTAGTGATGGACATGTGGGTATCCATAGTGAATTAGTGATGTACATGTGGGTATCCATGGTGAATTAATGATGTACATGTGGGTATTCATGATGAGTTAGTGACCTGCATGTGGACCATCCTTGGCGAACTAGAGAATTCAATGAGTTTAATCCGCAGACATCTGATGGAAATTTTTTGATGCCAAGTAGACAACTTTCCCTGGTGTGTAACTAGGATCATTCAGACTTCAGATCTGAATAATTTCAATCTTTAGATGATCAATTATTGTGCTGCACCAGAATTATTGTGCTCTCCACTCCCATTCCTTGACCTGACCAGAGTGGAGTGAGAATGAATGGAATTTAAACATCTGTAAGTTTTAAACAAACAAAGGGCTCAATATGATTACTGGGCATTACATAGCTATCAGGAGAGCAAGATCTAATTTTCTCACAGGTTTCTGGTCAGCACCTTTTGCCATCAGCAAAGAGAAAGAGAAGAACTTGTTTTTCTTCAAACACTGTTTCTGCTGTTGTCACATTGCTGTTGCAAACTCAGTCAAACAGTAGAGTCTGCAAGTACAACACTCACCTCAGGCATTCATGTTCTCTGCTGCGAAACTAATGATAGCCCTGTCTGTGGATCAATGTCTCTGAAGCAGTAGCAATGTTTGGCCATAAGGGTGTCATTAATGAGCATGTCACAATATATATTTTATCTATCAATCTTGCTTGCTTAACCTCTTTCAAAACTACTTCTCCCCAGAATATTTTAGTCATGTATTTTGTTGAAGTTATTTCCAATCTAATCACTTCACAGGGCAGTTACTCAGAACACACAGTGTAGCATCGAATTATACAACACACAAGGAGGCCAATCAGCCTTTGGTGCTTATACCGTTACAATTGAATCTAATTTCACTCATTTATGACAGTGCACCAAGTAAAATCATTTCTCCTCATCTTATCTCTGGTTTCTAATTGAAGTTCTCTCAAACATAAGAACTAGGAGCAGGAGTAGGCCATACGGCCCACCAAATTTCCTCCACCATTCAATAAGATCATGGTTGATCTTTTCTTAGACTCAGTTCCACTCAACCATCCTTCATTCCTTTACATTTTAAAAATCTATCTTTGCCTTGAAAGCATTCAATGAGATGACCTCAACTGCTTCACTGGGCAGGGAATTCCATAGATTCACAACCCTTTGCGTTCAGAAGTTCCTCCTCAACTCAGTCCTGAATCTGCTCCCCTTTATTTAGACGTTATGCCCCTAGTTCTAGCTTCACCTACCAGTGGAAACAACCTCCCTGCTTCTGTCTCATCTATTTCCTTTATAATTTTACATGTTTCTATAAGATCCCGCCTCATTCTTCTAAATTCCAGTGAATATAATCCCAGTCTACTCAGTCTCTCATTGTAGAACCTCCTCTGTACCCCCCGTGTATCCTTTCTCAAATAAGGAGACCAAAACTGTATACAGTACTCCAGGTGTAGCCTCACCAGCACCCTATATAGCTGCAGCACAACCTCCTTGCTTTTACACTCCAGCCCTCCAGCAATGAAGGACAATACTCCCTTTGCTTCCTTAATTACCTGCTGCACCTGCAAACCCACATCATATGGTCACTGACCCTCTCAGCAGTGGGAGTATTCTTTTCCTGTGTACTTTATCAAAACACCTTGTCATTCATTTGCAACTCTTGATTTCCTGTTAGGAGATATTTAGAAAGAGTTCATTTTTAACATTAGAATGAATTCAATATTAGAAAGTTCTTCAGTGTTAATGGAAGAGAAAAAACACAGCATGGAACGTGCAGCTCCTAATCTATAATGATACTTTATCCTGAGGGAGGACTGCACTTTGGGAATAGTTGTCAATTAGGTGAGACTTTGAACTGGAATAACAGAATCATAGAATAGTAAAGCACAAAAGGAGGCCATTTGGCCATCAGGTCTGCACCCACTCCTTTAAAGATCAATTTAGTTCATTTGTACTTTTCATCTTTCCTTGCAACTCTTTTCCTTTTGGTATTATCCAGTTACCTTTCCAAAATCACCACTGAATTTATTTCCACCACAAGTTACAAAGTTTATAGCCACTTCTTGCAGGAAAATAATTTTTCCCATCCACCTGTAGATATTTTGACTTTCACTTTGTGATGTTATTGTCAACCTAGCTCCCAGAATGTGTATCTACAAATAAGACTAACATTTATTAAGATCTCGTGAATTTTATTAGTGTCCACCTCCTGTTTTTCAAGGAATTGCTCGATTCCTTCTACAGCCTTCATTGAGTTGTCCTTATGTCTTTGAATGAGGAACTTGGTAAGATTTGAGCGATTACTCACCATTGACACTCAGCCAAATGCTACATTGTTGGAAGGGCCATTCCCTTATTAATTCAAATCCCTGTGGACATGAGATCAATTACAGAACTGATACAACAAACCATAAGACATAGGAGCAAAACTAGGCCATTCAGTCCATTGAATCTGTTGCATCATTCAATGGGATCACAGTTGATCAGATAATCCTCAACTCCACTTTCCTGCCTTTTCTCTATAACCCTTAGTTTCCTTAATGATTAAAAATCAGTATCTTAGCCTTGAATAGATTTAATGACCCAGTCTTAGCAGCCTCAGTGGTAAAGAATTCCACAGATTCACTACCAGCTAAGAGAAGAAATTCCTTTTCATCTGTCTTAGATGTGAAATCCCTGATTCAGAGATTATTTCCCATGATCTTAGATCTCCCACAAGGTTAAAATGGCGTTTCCACATCTATTATGTTAAGTCCCCTAAGGATTTTGTAGGGTTTCAATAAGTTGCCTCTTATTTTTCTACATACCAATGAATGTAGGCTCAACCTACTCATAACCTGTCCTTGTACCTCGCTACAAACCTGGAATTAGCTGAATGAACTTTCTCAAGACTACCTCCAGTACCAATATATCTTCTCTTAGATAGGGGGCCCAAAACTATTCACAGTATTCCAGCTGTAGTGTGACTAGTGCCTTGTCTAGCACCACTCTAATCTAGTTTTAGCAAACTGACTACTTTTATATTCCATTCCCTCTGTAATAAAGGCCAACGTTCCATTTGCCTTCCCTAATACCCACTGCACTTCAATGCTAGTCTTTTATGATGCATGGATGAGGACTCCCAAATCTCTCTGTTCTGTAGTTTTCTGCAGTTTTTCTCCATTCAAGTAAAATTGAACTTCTCTATTCTTCCTGCCAAAGTGCATTACCTACATTTGCCAGCACAATATTTTATCTGCCAAGTTTTTGCCCACATAATCTGTCTACATCCTTCTGCAAAATGTTTATGTTGCCCTCACCACTTACTCTCCCACTCCTTTTTCAAAACTAGCTTGCTCGAATTTTGTTAGGCAAGTGTTATTAAAGATTTGGGACCAAGGCAAAAGTGAAAAAAACAAGCCAACCATCTTCAAACTCAATGGTGAAAGAGGCTGAGGTGGCTGAACAGCCTCCTCCAGTTCCTAACAAAAACTGACGTTGCTGGAAAAGCTCAGCAGGTATGGCAGCATCTGTGAAGAGAAATTAAATTTGTCCGGTGGCCCTTCCTCAGAACACTCCTTTGGTTCCAGTTCTCGTGGCGCTGATAAAGGTGAAAGCTACGAGCTGAGCTCAGGCCAACATTCCTTTCTTAGCAAAGTCCATACTTGTTGATCATTCAACTCATTGTTGTGTGTAACCAAATGACTACAGCATTGTTTGTGAAAGAAAAACACACTTCACTCACATTAGCTCATTGTGAGAAGCATTTTGAGATCTTTTGAAGGCATTATAAGATACTACATAATTCCTTCCATTTGTTCCTCAAATCTAAGATTGCTATCAATTACTGACTTTATCAGCTAACCTCATTGACATATCAAAGGTGCATCTCAATGAGACAATCTTAACTCATCTAACAGCCATTTTGGGAAAGATTTGTCAGTTAGGACAGAGGTGGTAGAGTAATTAAAGAACCAGAATAGTTTGATGGATTACAGTATTTGATTTTCTTGGAAGTTTGCTTTATTGATGCTGCTGTACTTAAATATTTGTCCAATAAAGGGAGAAGACATTTATTAGCCTGCTAATGCATGCACCACTAATCCCTTCAGGGACCTGAGTCCTCTTCATTCAAACATTATTTTTCTCTCCATGTTTCCCATCCTTTTATGCTAAATTTCAGTAATCAGTCACATTACAGTTTTAAGAAACCATGAAGGCGCACTTCAGGAATCCAAATAAAATGAGTTCATTCTAAAAATATTGGTCTTTATTTCATTTCCAACTGTTCTTAAGATCTTTGCATTATAGAATATTGACTACACTGACACAGGAATACTGAGTCCAAAGTCACTTATTTTAATGTCTGACTGTAAAATGGTCAACATTAGATGAGTTCACGAAACCGCATAATTGTAATATTATGATCTAGTTAAGGACCATTAACCTTTAAAGAGAAACCCAAGCATCTTGTTTTAACTAAATAGATATACCCCACAAGATTGCTCATGGTTTCTCAAAATAAACTTAGTTGTGTATAAAACAAATCAATTTAGCAATATAGTGTCTAACAATGTATGTTATACACTTAGGTTTACCTCTTACTCTCCCCAAGGACTTCCCTGTAAAACACTTCAATCTAAAACTTACTTAATTCTGCCACCTATAAATAAGCCTCAACTGTCTGGAAAATTCTCCTTAGCACCACCTTCAGTTAGTTCAATTTGTTCCAAATTATCAAGAAAGAGCTGAAGGCACTAGCTATTGTAAAGTCTATGGGCCCTGACGACATTCCGATAATAGCACTGAAGACTTGTGCTCCAGATGTAGCTGTTATCTGAGCAAAGCTGTTGCAGTACAATTATGACAATGGTATCTATCCAACAATGTGGAAATTTGCCCAGGTATGTCCTGTCCACAAAAAGCAGGGCAAATCCAACTCAGGCAATTACCATCTTGTCAGTCTACACTAATCATTTTGTAGTAAAGAGAAGGAAGGGGTCATTGGTAGTGTCATCAAGTGGCAGTTGCAAATAATTAACCTACTCAATGACACTCAGTTGAGGTTCGCCAGGATCACGTGACTTCTGATCTCACTACAGCTTTGGTCCAAACATGGACCAATACATAAGAAACAAACGACAGGCAAGAGTAGACATTGGGCCACTTCAAACTGATGCTGGAAGCCTAGTGATGGGAGATAAGGAAATAGCAGGAGAACTTAATAAGTACTTTGCGTCAGTCTTCACAGTGGAAGACATGAGTAATATCCCAACAATTAAAGGGAGTCAGGGGGCTGAGTTGAGTATGGTTGCCATTACAAAAGAGAAAGTGCTAGAAAAGCTAAAAGGTCTTAAAATTGATAAATCTCCTGGCCCTGATGGGTTACACCCTAGAGTTCTGAGGGAGGTGGCTGAGGAAATAGCGGAGGCATTGGTTGAGATCTTGCAAAAGTCACTGGAGTCAGGGAAAGACCCGGATGATTGGAAGATCGCTGTTCTAACCCCCTTGTTCAAGAAAGGATCAAGACAAAAGATGAAAAATTATAGGCCAATTAGCCTAACCACGGTTGTTGGTAAAAT
>NC_057721.1:68991346-69033816 GCF_004010195.1 Chiloscyllium plagiosum | reverse complement strand
AATAGAAACTTAGAAGATAATACATGGCTTGGAGAGGGTGGACGCTAGGAAATTATTTCCGTTAGGCGAGGAGACTAGGACCCGTGGACACAGCCTTAGAATTAAAGGGTGTAAATTCAGAACAGAAATGCGGAGACATTTCTTCAGCCAGAGAATGGTTGCCCTGTGGAATTCATTGCCACAGAGTGCAGTGGAGGCTGGGACACTAAATGTCTTCAAGGCAGAAATTGATAAATTCTTGATGTCACAAGGAATTAAGGGCTGCGGGGAGAATGCGGGTAAGTGGAGTTGAAATGCCCATCAGCCATTTTTGAATGGCGGAGTGGACTCGATGGGCCGAATGGCCTTGCTTTCGCTCCTATGTCTTATGGTCTTATGGGCAAAAGAGCTGAACTCCAGGGATAGGTGAGAGTGACTGCCTTTGACATCAAAGGACTGTTTACCTGAATAAGGCTTCAAGGAGCCCTAACTGAATTGGAGTGAATAGGAATTGGAGTGAATAGGAATTGGAGTGAATAGGAATTGGAGAATCTCTTCACTGCTTGGAGTCATACCCAGCACAAAACAGGACGCCACCATCTCAAGAGTAATAAATGCTTGCTTAGCCAACAAAGCCCACATCCCTTGAATGAATCATATTTTCAGAAGTAAAGCATACATTTACATCCTCTTGACTTTAAGTGCCTCAATAATTGGTTAATTTTCAATACTTTCAAGCTAATCTGCTTATTATTTTCTTTGGCACAAGGTTCTGTTGTGGATCATTGTAGATTCTTGCACTAGTTTCCAAATAGGCATTCTTCTAGCTTCTGTACCCTCAAAAGATTTAAATTGAGATTAAGCCTCAGCCACATTCTGCACAATGAATATTGAAGTTAGTTTATTGCTCTGTCAACAGTAACAGATCTAGCTAACTATCATTTACTTTGGCTGTCTTCTTAAAGTGTGTCACAAACCACACCAGGTCTAAATCGTAACTTGTTTTCCCAACAAATACCCAGATAAATCAAAAGTAGAGACCATCACTATGCTCCATTCTTCTCCATGGTAATGTAGCCTATTCTGGGATGCCCTCAAACCATCTTTCACCTAATTATCCCTCATTTACAATTTCTTCTTTGATTTGATGAAGTAAATTGGTTTTATAATCTTTCATATTTTACTGACTACTTTTAAGCATCTCTAGGTTCCAAAACAAAGCATCTCTCCTAATGCAAGGATTATAAATATCATGCCTCCAATTTGTTAGCATTGTAAGGTGATTTATGATTTTACCTTTGCAGCTTTTAATCTTTTAAGTCAACATGGTCCCCAATGCTTTACACGTAATGGACCCCAAGCTGGCTTTAATTGCATTTTTCCTCATTTTCTGCAGTTAAGCCTTTAATTCCCAAATAAAAATCATGCATTAAAGCACATGAACTGTGAGCTAGATATTTGCAACAGTGACGTAATACAACTCAAAATTCATCCCTTGATTAACAGCCATAGATTGTGAGGCAGATGGATGACAAGAGCCACAAGATAGCCGCCACGGCTCAGTTAATTGTACCCATACCTCAGGGTCAGAATACCTTTTGGCCCAAAGCCCCTTCCAAATTCTTTAACATACATTTTCGCTTGTACTCTCATGTAATATTGAGGGGCACTGCATTGTCAGAAGATTTGTTTTTCATTTGGAAGCTAAAACAGTCACATCTTCTCTCTCAGATGGTATGTAAGATCTGACAGCACTGTTTTGAATTAGCCTGTCAAAGTTCTCAGATTGTCTATCAGACTGTTGTTTATAAATTGGCCACCCATCTCCTACATTAGAACAATGACAGTGTTGTCCCTAAGCTGCTTTCGCAGATCTTGAGGTTGCAAATCCTGTGTAAATGCATTTTGCTAAGGAAAATATCGTCTTGTGTTTTTTCTGAGGTTGGCAAAATACATCTTTGTTCTGCATCCATGCATAGTAAATATGACAGAGAGGATAACGTTGATGAAGAAGTGGAAAAATGTAACAGTGGTATTCTTACCTTGAAAGGTAGAAAACTCATTGCTAAATATCAGAAAGAGTGTGGTGTGTATGTGTGTGTAGACCATTTTTCTTGGCTCTCATATGCCTACAAAAGCAGGATGGAGATCAGCCTAATCAAATCTTCCTGCAGTGCTGTTAGTGGTATGGCACTGAAGGCTGGATATAATGCAGAACTACCTAGCCCATT
Source organism: Chiloscyllium plagiosum (assembly GCF_004010195.1). Taxonomy (NCBI): domain Eukaryota; kingdom Metazoa; phylum Chordata; class Chondrichthyes; order Orectolobiformes; family Hemiscylliidae; genus Chiloscyllium; species Chiloscyllium plagiosum. The sequence goes on along the minus strand of NC_057721.1, from coordinate 69,031,606 downwards.
TCTTTTTTCAGTTCTGAAATGTACTGGATTGTGCCCTTTCTCCCTCCAGCCATCATTTTTCTCAAAAATGTAAACTCGAAATGAATCCATGTAAGCTCATTACCTCAATAAATCAGCAAGCCCCCAGGAGGACTGAAATTTTAAAATTTTGAATATGCCAGAGGCCCTGTAATTTCAGTCTCTTGCAGTCAATCCTCTCTCTCATACACACATATCTCCTAACATGTCCTGTACCAGGGATAGATTGACTTGACCTGGTCTTTTCAGGCTTTGAGGACTCATTGAACAAAAAGGTCGAAAGAACTGTAGATGCTGAAAGAACCCAAAGAAGTGTAAACTCAGATTTCTCTCTACAGATGCTGCCAGACCTGCTGAATTTTTCCAGCAATTACTGTTTTTGTTTGAATTTGAGAGACTCACTGTTGTGTTTTCCTTGCTTGAGTGATTGGTCTGCAACCATACAAATGTCTAAAAACTGGGATTCAAAATAAATGATCATAAAAATATCATTCATCAAACAACTGAGACCCAATTATTCAAAACATGCTCCAACTTTCAAAACAAATGGCCGGAATTAGAAAGAAGAGAATGTAATATCATAATGAAGCCAGTTAAGCATCAGAAAAATCTTTATTGCTCTAATATTAACTATTAACTTTTAGCTATAACATCTGAAAAAATATAGCTCATTATTAATGGAGAGAAAGCAGAGTTTATGGATGCAGGTTTGCTCGCTGAGCTGGGAGGTTCATTCCTAGACGTTTTGTCACCCTACTAGGTAACATCTTCAGTGGGCCTTAGGCGAAGCGGTGTACATGATTCCTGCTTTCTATTTATGTGTTTGGGTTTCTTTGGGTTGGTGATGTCATTTCCTGTGGTTATGTCATTTTCTGTGGTGATGTCATTTCCTGTTCTTTTTCTCATGGGGTGGTAGATGGGGTCTAACTCGATGTGTCTGTTGATAGATTGTCAAAACTAACAGAGTTTATGTTTTCGAGACCAGTGACTGAAGGAGGGTCATGAGACTTGAAATGTTAAATCAGCTTTCTCTCCAAAGATGCTGCCAGATCTGCTTAGTTTCTCCAGAAACTTCTATTTTTGTTTTAAATTTTCAGCATCCAAACAGTTCTTTGTTTTATTGTAGCTTATTATTAATGCCAGTCAGTAGATTCAACCTGCAATCTTCTAACTAAACCGTACATCTAATTGTAATTGTTCCTTCATATTATATTTTTTCTATATACCTTTATGCCCTACATGTGTAAATATATATTCTATATATATATAATATACATAGTTACTTATTCTAATGTTCATCTATCAAATGTAATGTGTTCGATACTATTATAAAAGAAGTTATAGCATGGTTCAAGGTAGATGGGGAGAGTTGACATGGTTTTGTGAAAGGGAAATCATGTCTGACCAATCTATTGGAGTTAATTGAAAAGTTAACACATTATCACAGAGAACCAGTGCATGTATTATACTTAGATTTCCAAAAGGCATTTGGTGAGATGCTACATCAAAGGTTTTTTAGCAGAGGTTATAGAACCTAGGACCTTTTCCCTGGAGCATCAAAGGCTGAGAGGTGACCTTATAGGGGTTTATAAAATCATGAGAAGCATGGATAGGGTAAATAGACAAACTCCTTTTTCCAAGGGAGGGCAGTCCAAAACTAGAAAGCATAGGTTTAAGGTGAGAGGTGAAAGATTTAATTGGGGCCTGACGGGCAACATTTTCAGGCGGAGGGCAGAGCATGTATAGAATGAGCTGCCTGAGGTAGAAGCTGGAACAATTACAACATTTACAATACGTTTGGACAGGTACATGTATAGGAAAGGTTTAGAGGGATAAGGGCCAAACATAGGCAAATGGGACTAGTTATGTTGAAACCTGATCAGCAAGGATGAGATCGACTAAAAGGTCTGTTTTCTTGCTGTATGATTGTATAAAATAATAAATTCCTCATGATGTAGTGGATAATATATTGCCATGAATAGAAGATTGACTCACTAAGTCGTGAAGATGACATAGATATAAATTAGATATACCAGATATATATCATTTAGCTGAGGGGGCAGTGTATAATGTGGGAAAATATGATATTGCCCATTTTGGCTGAAAACATAAAAAGGAAACTGATTATCAAATTGGTGAGAAATTGCAGTGCTCTGAGGTGCAGATGGCTCTTCGTGTCCTCATGCATGAATTACAGCAAATAACTGGGAAATCTGATAGATGGTTATTTATCTCAAAGGGAATTGACTACAAACAGTCCAAAGATGTGCTGGTCAGGTGAATTGGCCATGCTAAATTGCCTGTCGTGTTAGGTGAAGGGGTAAGTGTAGGGGTATGGGTGGGTTGCGCTTCGGTGGGTCGGTGTGGACTTGTTGGGCCGAAGGACCTGTTTCCACAACTGTAGGTAATCTAATCTAATCTAATCTAATCTAATCTAGGTAATCTAATCTGTAGGTAATCTAATCTAAACATAAGGGAGGTTATGCTTGAGTTACACAAGGAACCAAAGAAACCACCTCTAGAGTACTATGTACATTGGCTTCTTACTTAAGGAGAGGTGCAAATAAATTGTAGGCAGTTCGGTGACAGTTTATCAGAGTAATACCTGCAATGGGAGGGTTGTCTCATGATTAGTCAAGCTAGGCTTGCATCCGCTGGAGTTCAGAGAAGTGAGGATGACTTTATTGAAACATATAAGATCATGAGGCATCTTTGCAGTGTAAGTGTGGAGAAGAATGTTTCCTGTTGTGGGAGAATCTAGAACTAGAGGTCACTGTTTAAAGATCATCCATTTAAAACAGATCAAGCAATTTTCTTTTCTCATTGAAGGTCATCGGTCTTCAAATTCTCTTCCTGAAAAAGTGATGGAAGAAGAGTTGTTGAATATTTTTAAGGCAGGGGTAGATAAACTCTTGTTGAGCAAGAGAATGCTACATTAGTGGTGGTAGGCAGGATTGTGGATTTGAGGTTACAATCAGATCAACCATAACATCATTGAATAATGCAGTAGGCTTGAAGGGCTGAATGCTTTATTGCAGTTGATTTTCATGTGAGCAAGCATACCGTTCTATCTATTCTAAACATTATGCTCCATCCAGCTCCGCTCCTATTCCCTGCATTGTCATTTCATCTTATGTAAAGGTTTCTCCTGCTACACCCACATGATGTCTTCTAATGGACTTCCATCCATGTTTTCTTTGATTTTCAGGTATGGTGTTACCTCATCCATAAATATGGTGTCAAATTTGCACATGCAGTATCCACATTTGTTTCTCTGATTACACCCTCTCTGGCTGCTTTATTATTTGAAATGAAATTGCAGATCAAGCAAAATGCCTTCAACTAAGTAAGACAAAAATCAATGCTGTATGTAGTGACTCCATTATTCATATCTTGGCCAGCGCCAGGCCTAATTTCTTCAACAGTCTCTGAAACTCATTCTTCCTAACCTTCCATTCCAATCTCTAGGATTTCACTTATCTTCACTGACTGAGTTCATTCAATTTCCAATGGTTCCCTCCAAAACAGCGACTTCAGAACTCTCATTCTCATCATGCACAATCTTGATCCATTAATCACTGAGGCTTCTTTTACCGGTAGGATCAGAAAGCCTAGTTGACCTTTGCCATTCCCAAACCCCCGATGGCTAAAGTTAACCATACCTGTGCTAACTGACTAAGACTGTCGAAACTGAGATTCCCGCAATTCTAGTTCAGCTTGATTAAATTAATCATTTCACAGGATGTGGTCATTATTGGCTAAGCCTGCAGTTATTGCCTATTCTTAACTGACCTTGAGAAAATAGCGGTGAGCTGCCTTCTTGAACAGCTGCAATGTCTGTCGTGTAGATATGTTCACAGTGCTCTTGAGAAGGGACTTCTAGGATTTTGACACAGTTTTTATTGAACTTCCCTAAATGTCCTTGAGAAATTGGCAGTGAGCTGCCTTCTTGAACAGCTGTAGTCCTTTTGGTATAGGTGCATCCAATGTGCTGTTAAGAAGATAGGCCCAGGACTCTGACTCAGTGACAGTGCAGGAGTTCCAAGTCAGAATCATGTGGGTCTTGGAGAGGACCTCGTAGCTGGTGGTGTTCCCATATATCTGCTCTCCCTGTCCTTCCAGATGGCAGAGGTCGGCTTGGAACATGCTATCGAAGGTACCTTCAAGCATTGCTGTTTGTATCTTTTAGATCATGCACAGTGCTGTCGAAGATAGTGAACAGACTGCTGATCAAGTGGATTACTTTGACTTGGAAGGGGTTGATTTGATTTGATTTATTGTAGTCGCATGTACCTAAGTAGCGTGAAAAGCTTCGTATTGCAAGCAATACAGGCAGATCATAGCAAACAAGGACATACAGGTCATAGGGTGCTTAGACAGAGCAAGGCATACAAGGTTACAGCTGGTATGTAGGAAGCTGTTCTTAAACCTGTTGGTCTGTGGGAAGCTATTCTTGAACTTCTTGGATGTTATGAGGCTGCACCCATCCAGGATATGGGAGCAGAAGGTAACAGTAGAATGGGGATATTCTGGACAATGAGGCTGCTCATTGGGGTACAATTCTACTCCTGATGATGGCTCAAATACCTCATGATTTGAGTTTTAGATCTACTTGAAATCCATCCATTTATCATCTTGATATTGCTACACAGCATGATGGTGGGTATTTTCAATGTAAAACAGTAGGGGTAATTAGCAGAAAGTTTCCCTGTCCATGTTGACCTGGTGCCATGAGACTTAATGGAGTCCATGGTCAATGCTGAGGGCTGACAGGACAACTCCTTCCTGAATGCAAAGCCCTGTCCATTCTGCCAGTAGGAACTGAAAAACCCAGGGATGGCGATGGTGTTGTCTGGGACATTGTCAAGAAGTTGAGTATTCAGTGAGTGTGACAATGTCAGACTATTGCTTGACTCATCTGTAAGCCAACTTACCCAATATAGCAGTATACACATTGCATCCCCCATCCCTTCCACTCCCGATATTAGTAAGGAGGACTGTGCAAGTTTTTGAGACCTTTTTATGAATTGATACAACTGATTCCAGTTGCCCATTTCAGATGGCAATTGAGAGCCAACTACATTGCTGTGGGTCTAGAATCATATGTAGCCAGACCAGGTAAGGAAAGCAGTTTTCCTGCACCAAAGGATATTCGTGAACAAGGTGGGTATTTAATAATATTCAGCATTGGTTTCATAGTCATCATTTGACTTTAATTCCAGATATTTGGTCTCCTTCCTACTGGAAGGATGCTGTGAAACATGAAAGGGGGTTCAGAAAAGATTTCCAAAGATGTTGTCAGGGTTGGAGGATTTGAGCCTATAGGGAGAGGCTGAATAGGCTGGGGCTGTTTTCTCTGGGGTATTGAAGGCTGAGGGTGACCTTCTATAGGTTTATAAAATCAAGAGGGGCCTGGATAGGATAAATAGACAAGGACTTTTCCCTGAGGTGGGGGAAGTCCAGAACGAGAGGGCATAGGTTTAGCATGAGAGGGGAGAGATATAAAAGGGACCTAAGGGGCAACTTTTTTCATGCAGAGGGTGGTGCATGTATGGAATGAGCTGCCAGAGGAAGTGGTGGAGGCTGGTACAATTGCAACATTTAAAAAGCATCTGGATGTGTAAATGAATAGGAAGGGTTTGGAGGGATATGGGCCAAGTGCTGGCAAATGGGATTGGATTGGGTTGGGATATCTGGTCAGCATGGACAGGTTGGGCCAAAGGGTCTGATTCCGTGCTGTACATCTCTATGACTCTATATCCTGATATTCCAACACTAGACTACAGCTCTATGCAGATATCCTAATATCCTGACACTTGGATACAAAAATGAAGCAGAACACAGAAATCCTCTCCTCCTGGCACATTGTGGGAACAAAGTTCGGGCATGTAAGGGCCTAATCTTGATAGTAGGGATTATTCCACCATGTTCTGAAGCTGCATGTCAATTCCATATAAGCCATAGGGAATAGGACTGAATTATGCCCCGTACTTTAGGAAGGATGTAGAATGACTACACAGTGAGATGTGGAAAGGAGATGCTATTCACTGGCCTCTTGTAAATCCCTGTGATTTCCCATTGTTCATAGTCACACCTACAGCAGTTGAGACTTTGTCTCTGGAATTCCAATCCTAACCCTCCAGGACTTTTTCCCTCTTTCCTCTTTTACAATGTGGCTCAGTGACAAAGTTTATGGGATAACATTCCTTCAAACTCCTTGGAACATTATACTATTTTCAACATGCCATATAAATGCAAGTCATTGTTGTTTTTGTATGATTCCATAGCATCTTGGAAAGTTATTGTTAATTTCTTTAAAGGTTACGAATTGTGTGTGTGTGCTTTTAAGTATTAATGCTTATTTTTTCTTCTTCTGTTAACCACTCTTTATATTCTCACATCCAGACCAGATGCAAATAAATAAATAGAAGGTCCAGTGGTAGAGCTCTATCATAAAGGATTTCTTTTGAGAAAACTCTGTGGATAAATTTTTAAGAATGATAGATCTTGCTTGGAAAGTGCCCTTTCCCTTTAACATAGAAGCGGCCAGAAAATAACTGATCCTTTTACTCTTTTGGAAACAAGATACTGGGCTAATTATCTGCACCAGACTGATGCTGGAAGGTTTCTGAAATGTTTGTGTTCACTAGAAAGTATCATGTTGGGACATTGGTGGGTGGGAGCGAGAATGGGATCTTCAGCACCTGTGAAAAATACATGAGGTGGATTGTATTCCGATACTTTATAGACAGTTAACCGTTGTTATGTCACATTGCTAATATCATTCCTTCATCTTTTATTCAGACATTTTCCAAGTTGAAATGTTGGAACTGTTAAGTGATGTGCATCTCACTTTTATTACGCCTTCAGCAAACATTATTTTCTTTACTTAATTGTGTACACTGTAATGTTAGAAGTGATAAGCTTGCTGCTTTGTAGCCCTCTGTGGCAAACAGTTGGTATGAATATCTACACTGATGGTTCTCTAACTAAATTTAATAAGAACCAACTGAGGATTACAGGTATTGAGAGTTTGATGCAGTGTGGTCACAGGATAGGGGAAATGGGGAGAGATCAGCAAACAGGGAGGGGAGGGTGGGTTGTTGGGGGGGGCTTAGACCTGAAGAGGGAGTCACGGTCTTTATGGAAAGCGGATAGGGATAGGGAGGGAAATATATCTCTGGTGGTGGGGTCTGTTTGTAGGTGGTGGAAATGGCGCCTCCTGGGAGCAGATATGGTGGAGGAATTGGGAATAAGGGATAACATTTTTGCAGAAGGCAGGGTGGGAGGAGGTGTAGTCCAGGTAGCTGTGGGAGTCAGTGAGTTTGTAGAAAAGGTCAGTGATGGAGATGGTGAAGTCCAGGAAGGGGAGGGAGGTGTCAGAGATATTCCAGGGAAATTTAAGGTCAGGGTGTTGGTGAACTTGATGAACTGTCCAACCTCCTCGTGGGAGGACGAGGTGGCACCGATGCAGTCATCAATGTAGTGGAGGAAAAGGTGGGGAGTGGTGCCGGTGTAACTGCGGAAGATAAACTGTTCCTCGTATCCAACAAACAGCAGGCATAGCTGGGGCCTATACAAGTGCCCATGGCTACCCCTTTCATCTGGAGGAAGTGAGAGGATTCGAAGGAGGAATTGTTGAGAGTGAGAACCAGTTCAGCCAAACGAATTAGAGTGTCAGTGGAAGGGTACTGGAGGGGACGTCGGGAGAGGAAGAAACAGAGGCCTTAGAGGCCCTGGTCATGATGGATGGAAGTGTATAGGAGCTGGATGTCCATGGTGAAGATGAGGTGTTGGGGGCCAGGGAACCAAAAGTCTTGGAGGAAATGGAGGTCATGGATGGTGTCCTGAATATAAGTGGGAAGTTCCTGGACCGGGGGGAAAAGACAGTATCGAGGTATCCATGCCCTCCCAACAATTCACCCTCTCCTTCCAGCACCTTCCCCTTCCACCGCAGGAATTGCAAAACCTGTGCCCACACCTCCCCCCTCACATCCGTCCCAGGCTCCAAAGGAGCCTTCCACATTCACTAAAGTTTCATCCGCACTTTCACACATGTCATTTACTATATCCGTTGCTCCCGGTACAGTGTCCTATATACTGGGGAGTCAGGATGTCTACTCGCAGAGCGCTTCAGAGAACATCTCTGGGAAACCCACACCAACTCCACCACCCCATGGCCGAACATTACAACTCCCCCTCCCACTCTGCTGAAGACATGCCAGTCCTGGGCCTCCTCTATCGCCACTCCCTTACCACCTGAAGCCTGGAGGAAGAACGCCTCACCTTTCGCCTCGGGTCCCTTCAACCCCATGGCATCAATGTGGACTTCACCAGTTTCTTCATTTTCCCATTCCCCACCTTACCCCAGTTCCAACCTTCCAACTTAGCACCACCCTCATAACCTGTCTCATCTGTCCATCTTTCTTCCCACCTATCCACTCCACCTTCCCCCTGACCTATCACCTTTACCCCCACCTCCATCCACCTATTGCACTCTCACCTACTTTCCCCCCAGCCCCACCCCCTGAGGCTCCCAGCCTAATTCCTGATGAAAGGCCTTTGCCCAAAATGTTGATTTTCCTGCTCCTCGGATGCTGCCTGACCTGCTGCGCTTTTCCAGCACGACACTCTGGACTCTGATCTCCAGCATCTGCAGTCCTCACTTTCACCACTTCGCAATGGGGTTAGTGCCCAGGATGGTTGGATGAGGCCCTTAAATAGTCCTTAGTTGACCACTTAAATGCCTCACATGGCAGCAGGGTTGCAAGCCTGGGGGTCTCCACCCTCCCCCAGAGTCCAGCGGAGCTGGGATGGCAGGGTGTCTCAGGTAAGTCACTGCTGCAGGAGACAACATGACCAAAAGGTGCTGACAATGTTGGTAAGTTGCTATAGTCCATCCTCCAACAACAATCCACCACAATTTTGTGTTGGTTATAGAACTCAGTGGTAATTGTATAAAAGTGTAGCATTAGTGACTAGCAGGTGGTCAGTTTAATCAGCACACACAGTGTTGCTCCATAAATCAGGAACTGTTTCCATTTTAGCAAGAGGGCTTACTAAATTTTTCCTCTTTTCAAGGGCTCTTGAGGCGCGGTGGTAGTGTCCCTATCTCTGTGCCAGGAGACTTGGGTTCAAGTTCCACCTGCTCCAGATGTGTGTTGTAATATTTCTGATCGGATTGGGCAGAAAAATACCTGCACGCAAACTCAATGGGAATTAAACTGTAATAGCTATAAAAGGCAATTCAGATGCTCACATTTGTACAATACTGATTAGGCCTCAGATGAATTATTATGTCCAATTCTGGACACCATACTTTGGGAAGGCTGTCAGGGACTTGGAGCGATCGAAGAGGAGGTTTACCAGAATGATAACAGTAATGAGGGCTCTCAGTCATAAAGAAGAACAGCTCTCCTGGGAGCAGAGAACATCAGGAGAGATTTAATAATGATGGTGAAAATCCTATAGAGCAAATCAAGCAAATTAATTACACAGACGTAAGGGTCAGTAAGCAAAAGACAGAGAAAGAGGTGAGTTGAGAAGAAATTCTTTTATGCAATTTAATGCAGAATTATTGTTATCTGTTATGAGAGGTAGTGGACAGTGAAGACGATTATCTCAGAGTTCAATGAGACCTTGTTCAAATGGGCAGAGGAGTGGCAGGTGGATTTTAATTTAGAGAAATATGAGGTGCTGTATTTTGGAAAGGCAAATCAGGGCAGGAGTTATACACTAATGGTAGAGTCCGGAGGATTGTTGCTAAACAAAGAGATCTTGGAGTGCAGGTTCATAGCTCTGTGAAAGTGGAGTCACAGTTAGACAGGATAGTAAAGAAGGCATTCAGTACACTGGCCTTTATTGGTCAGTGCATTGAGTGTAGGAGTTGGGAGGTCATGTTGAGGCTGTACAAGACATTGGTTAGATCACTTTTGCAATATTGTGTGCAATTCTGGTCTCCCTGCTATAAGAAAGATGTTGTGAAACTTGAAAGGGTTTAGAAAAGAATTACAAGAATGTTGCCAGGATTGGAGGGTTTGAGATATAGGGAGAGGCTGAATAGGCTGGGGCTGTTTTCCCCAGAGATTTGGAGGCTGAAGGATGACATTTATAGAGGTTTATAAAATCATGAGGGGCATGGATAGGTGAACAGCCAAGGTCTTTTCCCCAGGATAGGGGAGTCCAAAACTAGAGGGCATTGGTTTAAGGGGAAGGTGGGGAGGGGAGAAGATTTTAAAATTATCTAAGAGGCCACATTTTCACGCAATGGTGGTGCATGTATGGAATGAGCTGCCAAGAGAAGTGGTGGAGGCTGGTACAATTACACTATTTAAAATGATCTAGATGGGTACATAGTAGGAAGAATTTAGGGTAATATTGGCCCAATGCTGGCAAATGGGACGGGATTTATTTGGGATATCTGGTCAGCATAGATAAGTTGGATTGAAGGGTCTGTGCTGTACAACTCCATGACTCCATGACCCTATAAGAGTAGTGAGGGAGATTTAACTCTCTTAAGAGAATTATATCAATACTTGAAATGGAGCAAAGTTTCAGGGACCAAGAACAAGGGATTAGCAGCAATTGGAAGACACTTTGAAAGAGCCAGCACGGACATGATGGGCCAAATAGTTTTCTTATGTGAGTTTGCATGATTTTGTGACGTTGTTATATGTAGAGGAATGATTCGGTTGTGATTGTCTATACAGGTGACCTTATGCATCTTCCGCCATACCTAAGGGTGGACTTCCTGATTCACAGAGGGGTGGCAGGTCCAAGCAGAGACCTTGGTCAAGGGCATGCCTGTCTGGAGCCACAGAGAAGGAGCACCATGAAACGCACACAAGTCATGGAGCCAATCCCAGTGGAGGTAGCTTCCAGGGACACACAGCAATGGCAATCAAGCACCGCGTCGACATTACCTCAGAGGGAGGGACCAGACCGTGGCAAAGCTCCCAAACTGAGCAGCTCCCAGGAATCTCTACTGGACAATCGTGGTCACTTGAAACAAGGAAACAACCCTTACGCAAAATCCTACACCCTGGTATAACAACCGCATGTCTGTACAAGGCTGTAAATAGTTCGATTTAAAGCTACCTTTTTTTACTGATTCCAATATTTATAATCAAAGATTTGCCAAAATATTTAAAAAAAAATCAGATATTGCAAAGACTTTGTTGTGATCCAGGGTGTGACATGTCTGAGCAACTGAATGTCTGTGCATTTTTTTAAACAACAGCCCCCACCCCTCCACCTCCATCCCCACCCCTGATTGTCTGATATGCACAGATCATTGTGTTTTTACTTGTTTCCTATGAAATGCATGGAGGCGGATTACGAAGACATTGACAATAGCAAAAAAAAACACAAGGAGAGAGGAGAAGGAACTTCTGTCACCCACTTAAACGGGAATCTCAATGGTTTAACTATCGCACAAAAAAAAAGACAGAAAAGCTACATTTGTGGTTGCAACAGCGATCCCTGATTGATTGACGACTTTGAAGCCAAGTATGCACGCATCCTTTACAGTTAACTAGAAGTAGAATTGTAGAACAACACAGCACAGAAGGAGGCCCACCATGCCAGAATCCTTCAATTCCATTTTTTCCTCTTGTCCATTAGGTTAGGGACTAACATTACTGAATATTTTTTCAAATGTAATTAATCTATCTAAAGTGACATTACACTAAGAACCCATAAGGCTGGGTATCAAAGGGAAAGCTTCTCAACATATTTCCTTAACTTGATTGATCTGCAGTCCATATATATATGCATTACCTGTACTCATATGTGTATGCATACTTATATATATAATATATACACACACACATACAGAGTGCACGTGTATATCTGTGGTTTACATACATATAGTATACGTACATGCATATATATTTGTCTAAGTGTAAATGTAAATGGGTCTAACTTTATTTTAGGTAAATAAACGTTGAGAGAAAGATGGACAACCCAATAATAACTGATGTTCCAGCTACATGTGTGTCTACCTCCTGAAGCTTGCATTGGTCAGACAGGTTCTGGCTTCAAGTTCTAACCAAAGTTTGGTGACCTTTAATTCTTTGCTACATAGTGTGTTTGTGTGTATTTTATGATGTTAAATTTTAACAGTTGCCTCATGCAGAACTTTTCAGTCTTGTTGTTATAATAAAAAAATTTTGAACAACAAAAAGAAAACAAAAATATATTATATAGATACGTATATATGCACTACTATACAAAGGGTACTGGCGATATAAGGAAACAGCTGCCATGAGAGGATGACTGATAGTTTTGTTTGATACTGAAAAGTTTTCTTTTTGTGTAAGTCACTGGTTGCTGCTTTTTTCCAGAAACAGAGCCAGCTACTGTGTAATGAGGCGCCATCCAAAAGCAGAATCCCACAAAGCAGATGTTACTTATTCAGAAATATCCGATTACCCTAATTATAAATGGTTGAAATTGCAGAAAATGAAGCAAAAAGAAAAATAAAAAAACACTGGCCAAGTTCCTGTGTAACAAAAGCAGAATGAACTTGTTTAAGGAATTATAAACCAATGACCGTGATGTTTGCACCTTTCAACCAGAACTGAGTTAGGAATAATTTACAGTGCATTGGTATACGCTCACACATCTTGTCAGCTGGAAATGAGAGTGTTCCAATCTTTCAAGAGATTTAGATATAAAATCAATAAGCTTACAGAATCTCCTTCCTATTATTGTTTTGATGAGGCTTGCTACCCTCTATGTTTAGGAGATAGTGAGGTCTGCAGATGCTGGAAAATCAGAGTTGAGAGTGTGTTGCTGGAAAAGCACAGCAGGTCAGGCAGCATCCGAGGAGCAGGAAAATTGATGAAGGGCTCCGGCCCGAAACGTTGGTTTTCCTGCTTCTCGAATGCTGCCTGACCTGCTGTGCTTTTCCAGTAACACACTCTCAACCCTCTATGTTTAGTTGAGGTAATTTGGCTTTTTGAGTGGGCTGTCTAAAAATTGTAAAGCAACAAACCAGACACTCATAGTGTACTTTTAAAATGGAAGTTAAGTTTTCACCACACTGCTTCTGATGTCGAAGCATCAGATTTTACAATGAATTTTCATTGAATTGCAAACATGAGAAAAGTTTTAATCCTGTACCGTTTGCTCAATGCAGCTTTGGTCTTGGGAAGAGATGATGTCAATGAATATGTTGACTCAAGAGTAAATTCTATGTAGATTAACAATAGCAAGTAGTAGTTTAATTTGTTATTATTTGCCATCTGATCCTCTGTTAAAAGCACAAGCAAAGACAATTTTGAAGATTGTTGAGAGTTTTGCAGAAGATTTTAATCTGATGAAGTTAAACTGTCAGACTCCAAAAGAAAATTCAAATAATCTAATGGTTATCTAATATGGTATGTTTATAAGGTATATCATTCATCTTCTGGTTGAATACAGAATGTGTCTAAAGAAGCTTCAGCCTAGCACAATTTCTTTTGGAATGCATTGACAGATTCCAGCATCAATTTTAATCATGTTACAGACAAGTTCATGACCGGGAGATTGTGGGTGCTTTGGCAGGATGAACTACATGGACCAAATTACCTGCCTAATTGGAGTTTATCTCAATATGTTCTAGAGACAATTGGTCTCACTGACAAGTGGAGCATTCAGCTGCTGGTCAGACAAGATTTATTGAGTACGTTTAGATACATAATATAAGTGCATGCACCAGTTTAACTGAAGGCATAGACAATGAAAAATATTACAGAGTGGTACCAACTGCAGTGACAATTATTGTTCACTTTGGCACCATTGTTGCAAAAGTGAAAGCAGGGGAATGGTAGAATTGACATAATTCATTCCTATAATGATTCTTGAATCGAATCTCAGGTCTGCAGATAATGGTATGAATCCTCTTTATATCACCTGCACTGCACAGTTGATGAACAGTTCACTACTCAAGCAAATAAAACTACTGTTCTGTGCAAGGCAACCTGGCTAATTGGTGAGATGAGCTGATATTCACTTGTCTGCCATGGATGGATAATGTAGCCAAGTATCTGGAGATAGCAGATTGGCATTTCAATACAATGTGCAGTGGAGTGATAGGTAATAGTCTGTGCATGTGATTCCCAAAGATGTCAAGTTCTCAATCTCAAATGTACCAATCAACGCAGAGAAAGTGCTTTCTCACAAAAAGAAGCAGAATCAATGAATGAATCGTCTCTCAAATCTTCTTGTGGCTAAGTTCAAGCACTATTGGAAACATACTTAAGTTCCCAATGGTGCCAAAAAATGTGATAAGGAGAATTCTTGTTTAAATGCTAAGAACTGAGAAGTTCTTTAAATGATATAATATACATATCCCCTACAATGAGCCTATATGTATTAGATCTGCAGGTTATAATGCCCACATGTGCCACAAATATTACACATTTGAATGCTATCATTTGCACCATGTGTATTGTGCCTTCTTTCATATGTTCCAGGTGCTGCATTGATAAGATCACAGCTTGCCAGTTTATATTGTACTCTCAACAGCATCGCATTTCTTGCTGAGCACAAATATGTGAATGCAACAGTTTCTGAATCACAAATTCTGTGAATCTAGTGCCTCATTCAGTGCTTGCAGTCATTGGATTTTCATCAGATTTCAAACTAACCATGATGGGCTCCTCACCTAAATCTCTCAAGGTCTAAATCATAAGATCGTGAACTACCAGTTACAAAGTCTCAAATTAATAACTTCAAGCACTTCATATAATTATCACAAGTCAAAAATAGCAGTTGTTCACGCTATTCACAATAAGTTCTTAAATAAGTTTTAGCAACTGCTCAAATTAATCAAGCAGTCAAAGTAACCTTTCCAATATGTGAACTAATCATTGCATATTCTCAAAATAGTAGTATTACTGTTCAAATTAACCATTGTAAACACTCACACTTCAAATTGTCCAGGATACACACACAGAGACTCAAAATGGCAGATCTCCCTGGGATATGTTTTGAAGTTAGCTTTTATTTTGAAAACAAAAGCTATTTTTGTATTTCTTTCTTCCGCATAAGAATTTGGGGAAACATTTGAAAGAAAATTATTGCCAAGATATGTTCTCCTCTTTAAATCATGTGAAAGCATAATACTGATAAATATTATTCATGGATATTCTTTCTACATCTATACTGAATACAAACAGCACCACTGATGACTCCCATTTTAACCACTTTATAATAAGGAATGACAATAGAAAATATACGATAAATTCTATTTAAAATGGACGTGTTGTTTAAATTTAGACAAGATAAATGTTCACTTGGCAGAAAACACTCAGGCTCCCAGATTGGGAAATTATCTCGTGGGTCGTGCAAGATGTCCAATTGAGAAAGAGAAAAAGAGGGATGCAGAAGGGGGCTCTGTTGTAATTTTAAAATTGACAGACCATTCGTATCAGAATTTAGAGACCCTTTGTCATCCAACCTTTCAGGAATTAGAATCATTGCTCTGTCCCACAACTCTTTTTACATCAGTCAGTCTGATATTGATCGCTGTTTGATTGCAAATGGTTTAAAAAAAAGATTTTTTTCTTTATTTACTGTTTGTGGGACATTCCACCAATAATTGTGCAATAAAAACATAATTTTTGCTGCACACCAATGTTGAATGTGTACTTTCTTATAGAACTGAATGTCACGTGTTCAGCGATGCATGACGCACGTATGCCTTTGTGCATTTCATTGGGTTTTGGGATGAGGATGGTGCTGACAAAGGTGGTTACCATGAAGAGATCAGTATGCGCTTTCTCCTTGAATTGTGTGAGGAAGGTTTTCTCATGATAATGCTGGATTGACACTATCAAGATACTGATGGAAGAATGGTATTTGACGAAACATTGCTGTGTTTGGTCACCTGGTTACAAGTAAAATAGGTTGAAATTACATTGGTAAGTACCTGATCTGCATCATATAGAATGCACAATGAGCAGATACTGGAACTTGGGAGATAAGAGCCAATTGATCTTGGTTGTAGGGAGATCAATTCAGTAAATATCTCTGTTCTGTGTTGAACGTCTTGAGTATCATTGAACTGCACTCACCCATAGGCAAGTGATAGGTGAAATAACTGCACAAAGGTCCGTATCCTGTCATCAAGTTATCCTTTATTTACATGTACATAGTATATAACACTGCCCCAGCTAGCTCAGTGTCAGCTCCTAGGGTGAGCAGAACCGCCCTAGGATTGGACCAGGTTAACATCCCCAATCAAGGAACTCAGATTCTATCAGGTCCACCTGGCTGACCTCATTCTAATCACTACAACAGGTATTCCCACCATATTCTTTGAAGATAGTAAATAGCTTGGAGTAAATATCAGGAGATTAATCAGTCAGTCTCTACCCTGTTCTTATAAGGCACAGTTCTGATCAAGTAGATCCAGGTCAAATTAAATGGGAGTTTACCTGTTTCCCCTCACCCTCTCCCCTCCCCCCAAATCCCAAAGGTGTTAATGATGGGAAGTTCAGTATTAATGGAGCTGGTACATTCAAGGGGAGATGGCAGCACTATTTGAGATGGTTGTTACCCGGCACAAATATTATATGGCATTTATTAGATCATGATGTAGCCTGGTATTGACTACTTCATTTGCAAAGTGTTTGAACAGAGCTGCACACTAATTTCACACTGTAAAATTAATGAGGGTTTAGTTTTAATTCTGAACTTAAAAGAAAATGTAGCATTAAACCTTTAAGTTAAATGTTAGCAGCTGTATCTCTTCCGCAAAGGCATTTCTTTCCCAAAATCTGTTGACTTTGATGACATTCTGGTGCCAATGGTTGTGTTGCTAACCCATTAATTTACAAAATGTGGTCAATTCATTTTGACAACTTGCTGCATTAAAACTTGCATGGATCTCTTCCCATAACCCATCTATAATTGCAACAATCATAGACAACTATAGAGCTTAATTACATCCTACACATCTAGACACCAAAATTATATTTTCACGTAATAGTATTATTTTTCATTACATGAAAACCTTACATATTCTGATCAGCAATCAGTATGTCCCCCTGAGTTAAAGGGTCAGTCACATGAGGACATTGGTTCAAGATGAGGGGCAGGAAGTTTAGCTGGGGGATGTGAAGAAAAACCTTTATACCCAGATGGTAGTGATGGTCTGGAATGCACTGCCTGGGAAGGTGGCAGAGAGAAGTTGCCTTACATCCTTTAAAAGATACCTTGATGCACATTTGGCACGTCGTAACATTCAAGGCTATGGGCCAAGTGCTGGGAAATGGAATTAGGCTGAATGTCAGGCGTTTCTCACATTTCAGTGCAGACTTGATAGGTCAAAGGGCTTCTTCTGCACTGTACAATTCTATGATTCTATGGTCTTCCTATAGACAAATGGGAATAATGCAATGGATTTCTACCTAATCCAGTTTAGGATGAACATCCAAAATGGAATGACTTCATCTCAATCAGATCTTCAGTGTGAATGGTTGCTCAGAATTGAATTAGTTATTGTTTCTAAAGATGCATTTCTGAAGTACACAGCCACGTTAAAATAACCGTATCAATCACTGGATTCGAATTAGCTGATGTTGCTAATATTAGCTAATGCCTTTTCAAACATATTCAAAACAAACATAGTTAAGTATGAGGTGTCAAACAGATGAGAATGAATTTCTTCACACAGCAGAATGTGAAAT
Source organism: Chiloscyllium plagiosum (assembly GCF_004010195.1). Taxonomy (NCBI): domain Eukaryota; kingdom Metazoa; phylum Chordata; class Chondrichthyes; order Orectolobiformes; family Hemiscylliidae; genus Chiloscyllium; species Chiloscyllium plagiosum. Next base: position 69,013,910 of record NC_057721.1, on the reverse strand, counting down.
CTTCTATCCCAGAGAAATCTAATCGATCATCCACCATTATATTGAAGAAAAGATATTCTCATTCATAAGAAATATTTCCTAGATTTCCATTCCTTAAACCAAATTAAACCTTGCAAAAGGAACATTTAATTTGAAATTTATAATCGCATTGAAAGAGTCCATAATCACTGGTTGTTATCAATCTAATCCTGAAATGGGAGGCAGTCCACTGTGATGATAGATGGTTGTGAAATCATTCACACGGCAACAATCCAGTAATGGAAACGTTCAGGCATATAGTAAGAGTAACAATAGTAAGCAGTGATTTTTTAATAATAATATCGACTTTTAAAGATTTAAATAATTGGTCTTTTAATGTTTTGACTGTTTCCTTTGAGTTTATGCACTTTTACACACATTTGTGCCTATTTTTAACCACTCCAAGGTGCATCTGACCATATAAAAAGGAATCTTACCTCTCCAAAATGTGCCCCAGGACTATATCCAAAGGGGTAGATTAATTTTCCAAAGGAGTAACCAAGCTATCCAAGCAAATTCACAAAATTGAGTCATAGATTTACCAAGTTAACTCTGCACATTTTGAGTATCACATCTCTCGATTACTAAAAACTAAGTTGAGTGGAGAAAGCTGCTGAATTAAATGACCAGCTGTACCTCCTTACATGTGTGAAATATGCATTGCCCTCATTGCTGCCGCTGAGAAAATGGGAAAGGAAAATGTTATGGATTCTGAATTTATAACTTTAGTAGGAAGGCAATTCACAGTTCACACATGTAAGGAGGTACAGCTGGTCATTTAATTCAGCAGCTTTCTTCACTCAACTTAGTTTTTAGTAATCCAGAGATGTGATAGTCAAAAATCAGGGTATTTTTAAAACAGAGGGGCATGAGTAAATGCAGAGCAATTTGAGCTTCCTTGTACATGAATCATGGGAAATCAAATTATTTTACAGCACACTATTTGGAATATGAGTGCATACTAATTTTTATTTATCGTAAACTAGGTGGAGTTGAAAAGTAAGGAAGTCTTTATGCAATTATGGATTTTGTGAGACCTAGATTATGAAGTGCTTTTTTTTTGTTCAGCAAGGTTGCTCAGTGGTTAGCACTGCTGCCTCAGCGCCAGATTCAATTCCACACACGGGTGACTGTGTGGAGTTTGCACATTCTCCCTGTGTCTGCGTGGGTTTCCTCCGGGTGCTCCGGTTTCCTCCCATGGTCCAAGAATGTGCAGGATAAGTAGATTGATTTTGGGAAATGCAGGGTTACAGGGATAGGTAGGGGAGTGGGTCTGGGTGGGATGCTTTTCAGACTTGATGGGCCAAATGAGCCTGTTTCCACACTGCAGGGATTCTCATTGCCTGAAGAAGGATATACTTGCCTTAGAAGGAGCACAATGAGGTTCCACTGAAATTATTCCTATGGCCTAAGAGGAATGGTCCCATAAAGAGACATTGAATGAGTCTAAATTCTTTAGAGTTTTGAAAAGTGGGCAGTGAATGCACTTAGATATTTTTAATCAATTAAGAGATGCTATTGCACATCTTTGGAAGCAGCTGGGACTTGAAGATGGGCTACTTACTTCAGAAACAGGATCAGTACCACTGCACAGCAAGAGCCCTCTATGAGCTCATTTATACATATTACATTTTTAGATGGGTACAGGGCTAGATACCTGTTCTTCTGGATGGAGAATCTAAACCAGTGGTCAACATTTTAAGACAAAAAGGTCAATCATTTGTTGCAAGTTTCTTCATGTATCTTTGGAATTCTGCACTTGGCAGAATTCAAGAGAGAAATCAAGAGACATATGAATGTTAAGGAAACTACAGGATATGAGGTTGGAACAGAAAGTGGTTTTGATGCAGGAGGTCATCTACTATTTTCTTAAATGGCCTACACCTACCCTTGTTTCTTATGCTCTTCTGTCCATTTTGTGTCATAACAAAAAGAAATTGCTAAATTGCCAGATTATTGCAGAAACACATCTAGGTCTATGATCAGTTAGATATATCTGCTCTGGTCTATGTGAACTCCTGATCCAGATCACTTGATTGACACCCAAAGTCTTCAGGGAAATAATTGCTCATTCATCATTCCTACTCATATTTAAATTTTAAAAATTCTTGCTGTCGTTCAACTGGACCCACAGTGCAAGTTATGTTATCTGGCTCTTCCAGGAAATCAATGCAGCTCCAGGAAAATGTTGTTTAATGTACAAATGTATTCCACGGACTGCAGAGAACATTTGTTCAGATCTGTTTCTTAGAATTTAGTAGGCTCGTAAAGGCATTAAAAACAAATAATTTATTTCACATGATAAAGTGAAGTGAGTTTTCAAAACAGCTCAAAAAAATGATGCTGAAAACTAAGACAAACCACACTCTGAAATTTAGCCCTTCCCTTCTATCTGGAATTCAGAGAATATTCAACCCAAGCTTGGAGGTAACTGACAATGTTGGGATGCCATGGCCTCATGGTATTTTCATTAGACTGTTAATCCAGAGATCCTGGTAACGTTCTGGGGACCCAGGTTTGAATCCCATCACTGCAGATGTGGACTTTAAATTCAATGCAAAAACAAAATCTAGAATTAAGAGTCTAATGTGACCATGAAGCCATTAGCAATATTCGGAAAAACCCATCTGCTTCACTAGCATCCATTAGGGAAGGAAACTGCCATCCTCACTTGGTCTGCCCTACTTGTGAGTCCAGGCCCACAACAATGTGGTTGGCTCTTAACACTTGGGAAATGGGTTTTAAATGCTGGGCTAGCCAGTGACACCCACATCTAATGAATGAATTAATCAGATGACAATGACCTGAATTTATTTCCAGGTTGTGGATTGAAGCCTTGCTCTACAGACAAAGAACCAGTCTGACACTCCACTCCAGTAGTGAAAGATTATTGCTTTATTGGATGATAAGGTAAACTTTGTTAAGGAGATCTCCAAAATGCTCCTTCCTGTGAGTGCTGACTATTTCTTCATCCTTCATGAGCACCTCTCTATCCTTGACCAGCAATGGAGTGGGTCTTTGGTTGTATGAACTATAGGAAGTCTGCACTGCACTAAACAAACCACACTCATTGTGTTTGTCAGCTAACATTTGGATGTCCTGCACTTTCTTCACCCACCATCTGCTCTTCAGGCTGAAGGTGTTTTTGCTGGACATCCACCTTTAGCAGGTTGTATCGATGCTTTCTAGTTCTCAAGTTCCATGTTCAGAAATGGCTTGTCCTTGCAGCTTATCAGCTTCATGAAATCCTGGCCATTCCAATAAATCCAATCTTGGTGCTTCCTGGTTAGGTCACTGAGCACTACTTTGCAAGAAACCAAAAGCTCCCGATGCTGGAAATCAGGAACAAAAAACAGAAATTGCAGGTCTCACAGTAGCTGTGGAGAGAAATCAGAGTTAACATTTCAGGTCCAGTGATCCTTGATTAGTTGTGAGGAAGAACTCTAATTTTATAATTTATAATCATCTGGAAAAGAATAATTTGATTAGAGATAGCACGGTTTTGTGAAGGGTAGGTTGTGCCTAACTAACCTTATTGAGTTCTTTGAGAAGATGACAAAACAGGTGATTGAAGGCAGAACAGTTGAAGTGGTGTATATGGACTTCAGTATGGCGTTTGATAAGGTTGCACATGATAGGCTATTGCGCAAAATACGGAGTTTCGGGATTGAAGGTGACTTAACGAATTGGATCAGAAATTGGCTAGATGAAAGAAGACTGGTGGTTGATGGGAAATGTTCATCCTTGAGCTCAGTTACCAGTGGTGTGCTGCAAGGATCTGATTTGGGGCCACTGCTATTTGTCATTTTTATAAATGATCTGGATATGGGCGTAGAAGGATTGATTGGTAAATTTATGAATGACACTAAAGTGGCAGAGTTGTAAATAATGCCAAAGGACATTGTGGGTTACAGAGGGAATAAATAAGGTGCTGAGCTGAGAAGTGGCAAATGGAGTTTTATGCGGAAAAGTGTGAGATAGTTCACTTCGGAAGATATAACAGGAATGCAGAGTACTGGGATAATGGTAAAATCCATGGCAGTGTAGATGAACAGAGAAGTCTCGGTGTCCAGGAATATAAATCCAAGTATATGAAAGTTGCCACCCAAGTTGATAGGGTTATTAAGAAGGCATATGGTGTGTTGGCATTTATTGGTAGAGAGTTTTGGAGCCACGAGGTCATGCTTCACAGGTACAAGGCACTGGTAAGGCCACACCTGGAATATTGCATGGCACTAAACAAACCACACTCATTGTGTTTGTCAGCTAACATTTGGATGTCCTGCACTTTCTTCACCCACCATCTGCTCTTCAGGCTGAAGGTGTTTTTGCTGGACATCCACCTTTAGCAGGTTGTATCGATGCTTTCTAGTTCTCAAGTTCCATGTTCAGAAGTGGCTTGTCCTTGCAGCTTATCAGCTTCATGAAATCCTGGCCATTCCAATAAATCCAATCTTGGTGCTTCCTGGTTAGGTCACTGAGCACTACTTTGCAAGAAACCAAAAGCTCCCGATGCTGGAAATCAGGAACAAAAAACAGAAATTGCAGGTCTCACAGTAGCTGTGGAGAGAAATCAGAGTTAACATTTCAGGTCCAGTGCCAAAGGACGTTGTGGGTTACAGAGGGAATAAATAAGGTGCAGAGCTGAGCTGAGAAGTGGCAAATGGAGTTTTATGCGGAAAAGTGTGAGATAGTTCACTTCGGAAGAAATAACAGGAATGCAGAGTACTGGGCTAATGGTAAAATCCATGGCAGTGTAGATGAACAGAGAAGTCTCGGTGTCCAGGTATATAAATCCAAGTATATGAAAGTTGCCACCCAAGTTGATAGGGTTGTTAAGAAGGCATATGGTGTGTTGGCATTTATTGGTAGAGAGTTTTGGAGCCACGAGGTCATGCTTCACAGGTATAAGGCACTGGTAAGGCCACACCTGGAATATTGTGTGCAATTCCGGTGTCCGCATTATAGGAAGAATGTGGAATCTTTGGAAATGGTTCAGAAGATATTTACTAGGATGTTGCTTGGTATGGAAGGAAGGTCTTATGAGGAAAGGCTGAGGGAACTGAGGCTGTTTTCGTTGGAGAGAATAAGGTTGAGAGGTGACTTAATCAAGTCATATTAGATAATCAGAGGGTTAGATAGGGTGGACAGTGAGAGCCTTTTTCCTTGGATGGTGAAGACTAACATGAGGGGACATAGCTTTAAATTGAAGGTGATAGATTTAGGACAGATATCAGGTACTTCCTTTACTCAAAAATTAGTAGGAGCGTGGAAAGGCCTGCCTGCAACAGTAGTAGACTCACCGACGTAAAGGGCACTTAAATGGGCATTGAACATACATATGGATAATAATGGAACAGTGTAGTTTAGATGGGCATCAGATTAATTTCACAGGTTGGCGCAACATCGCGGGCCGAAGGACCCGTACTGTGCTGTAATGTTCTATGTTCTATGTTCGAGATGCTGCCAGAACTGCTGAGTTTTTCCAGCAACTTCTGGTTTTTGCTTATCACTTAGCAGGTGTTGATTCTGGAGACCTTAAGGACAGAGCAGCCTCTGTGGACAGTCTGGATCACTGGGCATCATCAGGTTGGTAGTCAGGCACTGACTGAATATAGCTCCCTTATCAAGGTCTTTGTGTGCCTTAGCTTTGATTTTCTTTGGTGCTCGGGACAACACTGACATTATTGACAGAGAACATTCGGTGATAGTTGCCTGTTTTTGTTCTTGACAATGTGGTCCATTTTTCTGCGAGTCTGTCTTCAACATGAGAATTCTTGATTTCATCCTGCAGTGTGCTACTCACCACCATTTCAATACACCCTAAACCCATTGGAGGTAGAAAAGACCATTTGACCTTAAGAACTAAAGTAGTACCAGGCATCAGGAACAGATGGAATCCCAGGGGAAGCACTAAAATATGGCAAAATCACATTGCTAGTGAGTTCATGTGACCACATTTCCTTCATCTGGAATGAGGAGAGCATGGCAGGAGATCTTAGAGATGTCATAATAATAACCTTCAAGAAAAGAGACTGATTCAACTGTGGCAATGACACAGGAGTTTCCCTGCAGCAGACCATTGGGAAAGTCAACACAAAAATGCTCTTAAGTTGGTTTCTCCCTGCAGCTGAAGAGCCCCTTACAGGGGCACAGTGCAGATTCTGCCCTCTAAGGGGCAAATCAGACATGATTGTCACTGCACAACAACTGCAAGACAAACATAAGCAGCCGCACCAACCCATGTACATGGCCTTCCTTGAACTCCCAAAGGTCTTCAACACTGTCACGTGGGAGAGATTTTCAGAGCATCCTCCTCCATTTTCGCTGCCCCCAAAAGATTGTCTCCATCCTCTGCCTGCTCCACAGCATCATGCAATCTGTGGTCCTAAGCAACAGATTCATCCCAGACCCAACTCCTGTTCAGACCAGGGTCAAACTCAGGTCATTACACTAACGCTCTTCTTGCTCTTCCCTGTTGTAATGCTCCACATTACTCTCAACAAACTGACCAGTGGAGTGGAGCAAATCTCCAAGACAACTAGGAACCAGTTCAACCTCTGTCACTTGCAGGGAGGTTTCAAAGTTGTCTCATTGAATTACATTATCTAGACAAGGTTTGTATCAGTACTCTCTCTGAGACTGACCTCCAAGCTATTACCAACATCTTCACTGAGGTGGAAGACAGGATGTCCCTAACACAAAACATTCATAAGTCAAATGGTCCTCCATAACCTAACCCCCACCACGCATCACTCACCCCCATCCCTCAACACCATTTATCCAATTTCATAACAAGGTCTTGGACAATGTTGATACTTTCAATGTTTTGGGACCATACTGTCAACAGGAAGACATTGATGAGGAGGGTCAAGATGTCCCTCAGTGTGCAACCTTTGGTTACCAGAGGAAGAGAGCAGGACCTCAACTCCAGCATCAAACTCATGGACTACAGAGCGGTACAGAGACATATAGCAGGCGCCTCAAAACCTGGGGAAATACCAGCAGCAGTGTCATAGACTCATAGAGATGTACAGCATGGAAACAAACCTTTCAGTCCAAATCGTCCATGCTGACCAGATATCCCAACCTAATCTAGTCCCATTTGTCAGCACTCAGCCCATATCTCTCCAAAACCTTCCTCTTCATATACCCATTCAAATGCCTTTTAAATATTGTTATTGTACCAGCATCCACCACTTCTTCTGACAGCTCATTTCATACACACATCACTCTCTGCATGAAACAGTTGCCCCTTTGGTCCCTTTTCCATGGGTGGCACAGTGGTACAGGGCGGCACACTGCTGCCTCACAGAGCCAGAGACCCGGGTTCAATTCCGCCTCAGGCGACTGACTGTGTGGAGTTTGCACATTCTCCTCGTGTCTGCGTGGGTTTCCTCCGGGTGCTCCGGTTTCCTCCCACAGTCCAAAGATGTGCAGGTCAGGTGAATTGGCCATGCTAAATTGCCCATAGTGTTAGGTGAAGGGGTAAATGTAGGGGTATGGGTGGGTTGCGCTTCGGTGGGTCGGTGTGGACTTGTTAGGCTGAAGGGCCTGTTTCCACACTGTAAGTAATCCAATCTAATCTAATCTAAATGTTGCCCCTCTCACCCTAAATCTATGCCCTCTAGTTCTGGACTCCTCCAGCCCAGGGAAAAGACCTTGTCTATTCACTCTCTCCAATTCACCTTGCCCACACACCTTTGGACTGTGGGAGGAAGAGGGAGCGCCCAGAGGAAACCCAGACATGGGGAAATGTGCAAACTCCACACAGACAGTTGCCTGAGGCTGGAATCAAACCTGGATCCCTATTATTTATGTTAAACTTCATCTGCTATACCTCCTCCCATTGGCCCATCTGATCAAGATCTCATTGCATTCTCAGATAACTTTTCAGTCACCTGAGAACTTGTTTTCAATGTGGGTGCAAGTCATCACCAGGAGGGACTGCCCAAACAGAAGAAACTGTTGATGTCTGCCCTCTCAGGCCAATATAAAAGATCTCATGTCATAGTATTGAAGCAGAGCAAGATGAGATATTGAGAGCAATCATTATCTTTCAATCAATATCACTAAATAAAAGGTTATCTTGTCATTATCAAATTGCTGTTTGTGTGATCGTGTGAGCACATTAGTTACTATGTGGCCTATATCAGATTGGGGATTACATTTCAGAAGCATTTAATTGGCTGTAAATACCTTTGGGATGCACTACACTTCTCAGAGATGCTGTGATAATGGAGGGTCTTTCATATCTTTCTTGTTTTACTCTGCTTTCTGTCCCGACTTGGTGGTATCCTCAATGATCAGCATTTTGGTTTGATCATAGTTTCTCAATTAACATGCAACTTTTGTTCTTATCTTCAAATGCGTGTTCCTATTTTACTGTGCACACTGCATTGCTCAGTCTCAGGCAGAGCGTGTGACAATCTGTTCATTAATCTAGACTGTCTGCAGTGTCAGATGACTTTTCCCACCAGTTTGTGTTCGATTCGAGTCTCTCAGAATGCAATGATTGCTTTTGTTGCTATTTGCTGACTGGCAGAAATTGTAATTGGTTGCTGTGTGTAACTGATAGGAACGCTAGCTTTCACTAGAGAATTCCTACTGCAACCTGAACCAATACTTGCAAGTTTTTTTCTTCGGCTAACCCAGCGGGAGCTGTACAGATTGGCTTCCTTTGTACTTTTTCTAATCAACTTGCTTAGAAATGTTATTATAGACCATTGGTGCAGATAGGATTGAAATCAGGCCTCCTGGCACAGAGGTACAGACACTATCACTGCACCCTGGTTTACTTTGTAAATTTTTATTTAACCTATTTTTCTGTTCAGAATTGGAGTCATAGAGTCATAAAGCTGTACAACATGAACATAGGCCCTTTAGTCCAACTCATCAATGCTGACCAGATATCCTAAACTCATCTAGTCACATTGCCAGCATTTGGCCCATATCCCTCTAGATCTTTCCTATTCAAATACCCATCCAGATGTCTTTTGAATGTTGTAATTGTACCAGGCTCCACCACTTCCTCCGGCAGCTCATTCCATTGATCCAATTTCTCCCATACCAATCTAATCTAACCACTGCATCATTTACCTGGCTCCCTTGCCAACTTGCACCCTGATACCCTAAGCAACCCAGCATTCTACACCCTACTCACTTGGAATCTGATTCAATTTGCAGCAAACACCTTCGCACCGTACCACCTACTCAGCTAGTAACCTACCCAGCTAACACTCTACTTACCTGGCACCCTATCTCCTAATGTTATATCCTTCCCATTTGACAGCAGCTCTCAAAGTGGTTCTCTGTGACTCTGAACATTTAAATTTCAGAATGCGGCAGCTGACTGTTGTGTATAAGGGGCATAGTTTGCCTTCTGCTGAGAGTTCTGCACTGTCAGAAAGAACTATCAGAATGGAAGAACGTTTCTGCGTTTCCAAGGCAATCCCCTCTCAGAAATGCAGAGCTCATGTAAAAGGAGTGAAGTGACACTTTGCGTGAGATTTCCATTCCTCAGAAAATCTAGCCTAATGTTAACCTGGATTGAAAACACTCAATATCCATGTCTAAATCTTTGCTTCAAACAACAAAATCAATTACATTTGGTGCCACATGAATTTCTCTGCATCTGTGTCTAAAGTGATATTGAGTTTATTTGGCTCACAAGTCAATGCTGTTGCATTAGCGCCACTGGATACTTCCTGTGGTTCCATCTCAAATAAACTAAGATTCCTGGTTCAATATAATCATCCTCAAGGTATGATAAGAAACATTTTCCCACACATCTGCTTTCAGGACGGTTTCCTTACTTTCAATCGTAGTTGCTGTGTAATCACAGTTGCTTCCCTAATATCGGATCCCTCAAATTGGACGAGAAGCCAGGTTGATTCAAGTAGCTGTGCAATGTTTGTGTTAAAATACAATACTTTACTGGAACACCTATTGTCCTGAACTATCATATCAGATCTAAAACCTATTTTTGAAGGCTCACTTTCTAAGTGTCCACTGTGTTTGAGAGGCTACAGCATTTAAACTTTCTGAACATCCAACTCTTTCAATCCCACAGTGGATCTGCTTCATCATAGTCACCCGGGGTTTCCTCTACCTTAAAACCTGTCTCAAGCACTTTGGAAAATACTGATCATTCCTGATTATAGTTTAACAGATCCCCATTGGATTTTAAAGGAGAATTTTAGCAAAAGATCAACAATCGTTTAGCATTCTGTTGTGTTTTTTTACATAAATGGGCCATCTCTGTATCATTAATCCTACCCTCACTGGCAAGATTGTCAATTTCAGAACATGTTGTGAAAGATCTGGATATGATGCTACTGTGGAGATTGTTAAAGAATGTTCAATTATTATGTACAATCAATTGCACAGAGTTTGCCTGCATTTCCTTATTCTTCTGCACAGTGGGCAAAATTATTATTCCCTGAGCACAGTAATCATGGTTTAAACCCGATTGTATTGATGCATCTTTTATACAACACTGAACAGTTGTTTCATATTCTTCTATCCCATCAAACATTTGTTGTGCATCCTTTTAGGGCAGGGTTATGTAGTTCCAATGAGATCTCCCCTCAATCCTCTAAACTCCATCAAGTGCAGCCCCCGAGTCCTCAACCGCTCCCTATAAAACAAGTCTTTCATCCCCAGGATCAATCTTGTAAACCTCTTTTGGACTCCTCTATGTACATCTTCCCTTAGATGCAAGGGCCAAAACTGCTCATAACATTCCAATTCGATCTGACTGGAGCCCTATACAGCTTCAACAGTATATCCCTACTCTTGTATTTTAGCCTTCTCAGAATGAATGAATTTGCCTTCTTAACTGTGAACTGAGTCTGCATGTTAACCTTAAAAGAATCCTGAACTAGGACTCCCAACTCTCTTTGTGCTTTGGATTTTTGAAGTCTTTCCCCATTTAGAAAATAGTCTACGCCTCTCCGCTTCCTAACAAAGTGCATAACCTCACATGTTCCCTTATTGTATTGTATCTGTCACTTAGTTGCCCACTGTCCTAGCCTGTCCAAGTCCTTCTACAGCCTCCTCACTTCCTCAACACTACCTATTTCATTAGCTATCTTTGGCTCACTTTGGATATGAACAGGGGACATTCACTTAAGCAGAGAATTATTGGTAAAAGCATCGCCATTGACATTTTTAAATGTTGTGTTTTTTTTTCACTGTTATGGCTGGGGACTGTGGCAGGAGGTTCAAATAATAAAAGAAACAGTTGATACAGAAATCCACCTGCATGAACCCTTCATTATCTACCAGAGAATAGGAGTGTGTGAATGGGTGAGGATCAGTACATTCCCCAAACAGCTGCAATGATATTGGAATTCGAGCTCTGCAGTCTCATAGGGTGGCACACTGGTTCAATGGTTAACACTGCTGCCTCATAGTGCCAAGTACCTGGATTTAATCTCCAGTCTTGGGACACTGTTTCTGTGGAGTTTTTGCCTGTGTGGTTTTTCTCCAGGTGCTCTGGTTTCCTCCCACAGTCCAAAGATGTAAAGGCTAGGTGGCTAGCCATGGGAAATGCAGGGTTACAGGATAGGGTAGAATAGAGTGGAGGGCTGTGGGCTCGGGTGGCATACTGTTTGGACAGTCAGTATGGACTTGATGGGCCAAATGGACTTTTTCAACACTGTTGGGATTTTATAATCTGAACTCAGAAGTGTGTCAGTGAGTTGGGTGAACTGCCTACACACAGAAGATAGAAACGATTTCTGTTTGGTGCGTATGCACTGTTCATGCAACAAAATCCTGTAAAGTTTCAAAATAAGTAAATCCTTTTACACTGTGTAGTCTCTGAATGGAACAACTGCAAAATAATGCTGCTTCTGAAAATCTGAAATTAAGGTTGTACTGGAGAAGCTCAGCAGTCCTGGCAGCATCTGTGGAGAGACAACAGCCCTTACTTCTGTCTTTTTCACTCCACCCAGAGTTTGTGTGAGATTGCTGCTTGGCCAGTCAGAAAGTAATTGTTATGATAGTTGTCTGGATTGAATGTTCCCCAAAATTAACATTGTTTCATAAGCATCATTTAGCTTCACTAAGAGTCATAGAGTCATACAGCCTGAAAACAGACCCTTTGGTCCAACTCGTCCATATTAACTAGATTTCCGAAATTGACCCATATTTCTCTAAACCTTTCCGATCCATGCACCTGTCCAAATATCTTTTAAAGGTTTTAATAATACCTGCCTCTACTACTTTCCCTGGCAGCTCATTCCATATATGTACCACCCTGTGTGAAAACGTTACCCCTCAGTCCTCTTTTAAATCTTTCTTCTCTCACCTTAAACCCATGCCCTCTAGTATTTGACACCCTTACCCTTGGGAAAAGACCTTGGCTATTTTATCCTATCTATGCCCCTCATAATTTTGTAAACTTCGATAAGGTTATTGTACCAAGCTGCAGCAACTTCTTTTACAGCATTGCCTTTTTAAAACAATGTCCATTTTGCTCACTGTCAGTCCCTCATTAAAAAACAACACCTCATTTCTAACAATCGGATCACTAATTAGAGGTTTCTGTCTAAGACACACACCATCCTGATTTGTAACCATACAGTTGTTATTTCAATGCTCCTGGTTAAAAATCCTGGAACTTCCTGCTTAACAAGACTGTGGGTGTTTTTATGGCACATGGACTGTGTCACCTCAAAAAGGCAGCTCACCATCTCATTACAAGGGCAATTAGAGATAGTCACTAAGAACATAGAACATTACAGCCCTTTGGCCCTTGATGTTGTACTGACCTGTGAAACCAATCTGAAGCCCATTTAACCTGCACTATTCCATTCTCATACATATGCCTGTCCAATGACTGTTTAAATGCCCTTAAAGTTAGCAAGTCTACTACTGTTACAGGCAGTGCGTTCTACGTCCCTACTACTCTCTGAGTAAAGAATTTACCTCTGACCTCTGTCCTATATCTATCACCCCTCAATTTAAAGCTATGTCCCCTCATGCTAGCCATTGCCATTGGAGGAAAAAGGCTCTCACTGTCCAACCTATCTAAGTCTCTATCTAACTAAGTGTTGGCCCAGTCAGTTATCCTCACACACCATGAATGAGCAATTTTTTAAAAAGTCAGGGTATTCAACCAATGTGAAAAGTGAACAAAGGTCACCTATATACATTTATGTCTGCTGTTGCTTGCCATCAAATGCAATTGAGGACTTTATTCAGTGGAGAAAGGTTTCTATTATATTTTAACCTGAAAAAGTAATGTTCTTTGGTCCTTTTAAAGCTATGATAAATCACTGCATTGAATAAATGCTAATATCATCATTTGCATGATAAGAAGTTATTAAGATTTACCTGGCACTGATGTTCTCAGACCTCTCAGGAACACACTTGCCTCCATGAACATATCATTTGCAGGGAAAAGTAACTTCTCAGCTGGCATTTAAATAGCAATCCTAACATTAATTTAAATGAGCATTTGTTTTACGGACCCTGCAAAATTCCTGGCAGGCAACAAGAATCGGAAAGCATCCCTCCCATTTCATCCTCCCATCACTCGTTTGCTCAGCATCACGAGTTGAAAATTCCATCTAAAGTCTTTAATTAAATATCTCTCCTTGGAACAGAAAAGTTATCAGTCAGTTAACTAATCTGTTATTAGCTGAACAGCAGAATATTGTACCAAGCTATCATTTCACTGCCCACTACACAAAGCTGAGGCGGGGGTGGGAATTAATAGGTAGGAGAGAAATAAGCTGTTTGATTGCAGAATTATAAACACAGAAATACATTACTCTCTTACATTCTGTCTAAATCGTTTTCTGCTTTGATTAAAAAAAGGACAATCATTTCATTGCTTTCCAGAGGGCATCACTGATTCAAACTGACAATAATGAGCTGTTAGAAGGGATGTATATCGATGGCTGTTCATTTTTTTGACTTCTCACTTCTTTGATATGTTGAACACACAAGACAGAAACAGACTATTCAGCCTGACCATCCTATGCTATTATCATGCCAAGTTTAATCTTTCATCATTCCTCCCACAGAGTTACCAGTTTGATTCCCTTCTCCCTCCCAAGCTTATTGAGCTTCCCATTAGCTGCATCTAAACTGCTTGATATATGGGAGTTTGTGAAAAGTGACCTGGTAGCTTTGACTCTCAGTAAAATCTTGGGACAGTTTGTTTCATTGCCTTGGTATTTATTTTGTGAAGCTTTGGAGCATGGATTTCCATTGGACCATGCTTATAGCCAAGAGGTTTTGCTGCTGCCTTCTGTGGGATTTGCTGACCAGGAAACTTTCCCAGTTTTCCTGCTGGCCACTGGAAATTAAAGTGATATTCAATCTGAGAAAGGGTCACTCAACCCGAAACATTAACTCTGATTTCCCTCCAAAGCTGCTGCCAGACCTGCTGAGTTTTTCCAGCAATTTCTGCTTCTGTTTCTGATTTACAGCATCCACAGTTCTTCCAGGTGATCCTCAACCTGTATGGCCATGCTTTGGACATACCTTCTATGGCCAGGGAGTTCTGATGAGGGACTGGACCCTATGCACCAGTGGTAGGGACACTGCCCACTACACCACAAGGTCTGGGATTATGAATTATGAACTATTGTTTTAACCTGCTTTATAATGTCACAGTTATTCTTGTTCCAATTTGAATTTCTAATACATTTTTCTTTCAGTTAAACAATTTGAAGATTTAAGTCACATCAAGTGAAACTAGAGAGATAATATGTGATTTAAATGCTCACAATTACCATTAAGACAAAAAAGACTTAAAGCCTCAAAATATTGAGCTCAAAAAAAACCCTTTAACTCAAGCCTAAAACATTTCAAAACTGATTCATCTTGTGGGACTTTTACTTTGTAAATTGTACACTCAGCATTTCAACATTGGTATCGTCGAGGGAAAAATAAAGTACATAAAAGCATAGTTTGTAACAACAACTTACATCTAGCGTTCTTTGTTGTAAGAAAACATTGCAGCAATAGTAGATTTAAAATGCCAAGATCAACCGGGGATGACCTATTTATGTTACAGACAGCTAGCAATATACTATTCTTGCCACTTTATTTGATGTTTTTTCCAGGGTTTAGAATATTGCTGTCATTCTACCCTCCTGCATGTGGGAATGATTCCCTGCAGGATTCATTTTACTTTGGTGTAAATGACATCAAAGCATGTAAGACTGGATTTTATGCTCCCTCACCTTGTCAAACATTTTCAGTGGAGGATGGGCACATAAGAAATGTCAGGCCCACCACCAATCCAGCCCTATAATTCCAGGGAGTAGGTAAGGCACCCATTAGGCTGCCTGTCCCTAGATCCTTGATTATTGGACATCTAAGTCTACCACTGTCCCTATAATACCTGGTTGACAGAAGCCAGACTAGAGAGGAGTTGTGGTGAAAAGCAAGAAGGGAAGAGGTGATCTCCTTTTAAGGGTATGCTGGGTGGGTGTTTTCTGCCATATATTTGTGCAGCTCCCCTCCCCCACTCACATACCCATTTCCCCCCACCCCACCTCCCCACACACACTCATATATCTTTATGACTCCCTCATCTGGCTTTCAAAAGCCACCACACTCACTACCCTCTCCAGACTCCATGAGCTGTCCATGCCTAGAGTTCCAGAGTCTGGTGCCTAGCTCTTCTTTTGACCCAGAGATTGCTTGCAGTTCCAACAGTGCTCACCAATCAGCACTGGAGCTGTTGGGACTACTACAGCCCAGACCAATTAGGTTAGCTGGCCTTCGTAGAGTGGAGGGGAATGGCTGAAATCTACCTGAAGCCTGAACAAGGCATCCCACAGTGTTATGGTTGTGGTACAAGAGTCTGTGTGCTCCCCTCCTTCTCTTCTGTTACGTTCAACCCAATAATGCTGAATCTGAATGGAAAAACTTTGCATTGAGTCCTGACAATAAAAGCCTAACATTATGTTGTAGCTCTGCTTAATCTCTGCATGAATATATTGGGGGGGTGGTGTTGAATCCAGTTCTACAGCACAAAACATTTGGAATTTAAAAACTGAACGAACTGCAGATCCTGTAAATCAGAAACAGAAACAGAAATTGCCGGAAAAGCTTAGCAGTTCTGAGGAAGGGTCACTGGACCCGAAACGTTAACTCTGATTTCTTTTCATAGATGCTGCCAGACCTGCTGAGCTTTTCCAGCAACTTCTGATTTTGTTTCTGATTTACAGCATCTGCAATTCTTTCAGTTTTTAACATGCGATCCCAAACATTTCGTAAAACTGGGTTCACATTGCCCTATCCCACCACCACATATTTGTGCAGAGATTAAGCAGAGCTATAACCTAATATTAAGCATTTATTGTAGGGGCTCAGTGCAAAGTCTTTCAATTCAGATTCAGCATTGTTAGGTTGAATATTACAAGAGAGAAGGAAGGGAACAAACAGACCACAAGCATAACACTGTGGATGGGCTTTTTCCGACTTCAGATGGAGTTAGCCATCCCACCATTCAGTGAGTTCTTAGGAAATGTCACTGGAACCGAAACGTTCATTCTTATTTGTCTTCATAGATTCTGCCAGACCTGCTGAACCTTTCCAGCAACTTCTGTTTTTGCAGTTGAATTGCATGTTGCTGTGTTCTGACAGCATCGCATACTCTGGTTCTGGCATCTAAAGTGGCCATGTGAAACATGTGTGAGGTTCTTTAAATATTTAAATCAGGGCCTTATGTTGACGATAGGCCACTGAGTATGAAATTCAGTTGTGAAAGGAGCAAAGCTTACACCACAAGTGCTCTGTCTAACTCTACTAGAAACTGTGCACCCTGATCTGTGATCTTTAAGTGAAATACAACGCAAAAAGGCCAAGGAAATAATCTGTTATTATGTTCCAGGGATCCTGTTTTTTGCACAATCACACAAGCACATGTCATCTCTCCTGCACCCCACAAACCCCACTTACGTTGTTGGTTAGCTGACTTTCTACTTGCATGGCACCAGCAGCTTTGTGCCAACATTTTAAGGTGATGCCCATCAGGTTTAAGTCTCAGGTGGTGTGAATTAGTTAGGGGATTCACCCCTCTTCCAACATGAAATTTGTGACTTCCATAAAACATTTTAAAGTCACCTAAGAATGAGATGCACTTGTTTTCCAATGATATTATTTTGTGTAAACATTAAGAGAGAGAGCCATTGAGGTAACTATGGAGGATTATCAATGTCCTAAAGTTCACTATCTTTGTGAAATTTGCGGTACACAGCACTGCCTGCCTCAGGAAAATCAACCATTGAGTCTGTGTAGCTCTCCTAGGATTTTTCTGTCATTGTGTTTACTTATTGTTGCAATTTGTTTGTGGCTTTGTACATCAGCTATGGCTCAGTTTGTAGCTTCTGAAGGTTCACACCCAACTCCAGACGTTAAGCAAAATAACTTAGGCTGACACTCCAATTCAGTACTGAGGGAGCAACTGATGAATTTTAAACTCAAGCTTGATCTGCCTTCTCAGAAGGACACAAAAAACTCCTGTGGCTCTAATTTTAACCAGAACAGGAGGGACTTATTTATCCATCGCAGACAAGAGAAAAATCACATTGTCTGGTTATTATTTAATTACTGTTTGAAAGAGTTTGCTATGTACAAATTGATTAACATGGTTTCTACATAACAACACTGACACTGCCTCAAAAGTATTTCACTGGTCGCAAAGTGCTTCTTAACAACCAATGATCGTGAACGATGTGAAATCAACTGATGAATATTTGTTTTCTTTCATCACTGACTAAAAGTGGAGTTTGCAAATCAGGTCAGGGATTCACTGGATGTTCTATCACTTAACTTCCTGCATCCAACTCTCTTTCCCAATCAAACAATCTTTATTTTCCCTATCACCAATACTTTTACAACTGATAGATAAAGAAGTTCAGAAAAAAGTGAAGAAAAATTATGCATTCAAATTTGCAATGATTTTTATTATCTTAGACTGTCTGATATTCTGGAGATGAATATTTCATTCCTGGACATTCCAAGACAACCTAAATTTGCAAGTGAAAACAGGTGAATAGAAAAAACTTCAGTATGAATCACAGAATCCCATCCATTAAACATATATTTTGGCATATTCAGTCCCTGTAAATCAATGTCCTTATTTCAATTCTTGCTGGTATATACCAGTAATTTTAGACTCAGTTGCATATTATGGAGGTTATGCAGTCAGCTAAAGGTGAACTGTGAGCTCCCTCATTGTAGTTTAATGTAGTGATTAGAAATTTAAAATTTTACCTCCTCCTAATGCCTCTAGGTCACTTATGGCTGGTTATTTCCACAATCACTCAGATGACACCTCTTCTTCCCTCACCCCAACTATTGTTAACATAAGCAGTATTTTCAAAAAAATATAATTGTATCCTTTCAGAAACAACTTGACATCATGTGAAATTAACTGGTAATTAACTTCCATAAGCACGTTACTGCAGAAAAACATTTCAAACATAGGAAAAGTACAGCATTTAATGGAAGAAGGGTCAAGGCATGTTTTTCAGGGGAATTCAATATGTTGTGAAGCTTGACTAAATGTAAGTGAAGTGAAATCAGAATATACGCAAAATCTAAAAGTATTTCTTCTTTTGTAAAAAGGTAGAAAGCGGATGAGGTCAGAAGGCAGCAGGTGGCAATGCCAGAGACCAGAGTAAGGGAGAGATTGAGAAGGAGACAAGATCAGGAGACAGCTGAGAAAAAAATGGCAGACGTTGGATACTACAATAGTCAGAAGATAACATGTCCCCCCCCAGACTTCCCTTTTCCACAGAAAGGATTTTTTCCTTATACCTCCTTAGGTTGCCACCATTGGTGAATCTATTTTTGAGTTTTCTTCAGGACCCATATAACATTTTTGTAATGTGCAGATCAGAACTATGCACAGTATATCATGTGTGGTCTTATCAGGATCTCGGATTTTCAATGCAGTGCTTCTTGAAATGAATTTCCATGTTGATCAGCACTATCCTGACGCACATGATCAGCTCTTCCCTCAGTAAACAATGATGTAGCCCTTTCCAATGCTGCTCATGAGGATTATTCACTGCGATCAACCTGAATACTAGGCCCATTTCTTTCTCTTCATAACTACCGCTTCGGTCTAGAACCATAAAACCATAGAAATGATACAGCACAGAAAGGGACTATTTGGCCCATTTTGTGCATGCAAACCCAAAGACACCCAGATACTATTTCTAATCCTAACTTCCGGCACACAGCCCACAACCCTACAACACTTAAGGTGCAGATTCCAGTACCATTTATAATAATTTAAGGTCTCTGTCTCCACCACCAATTCAGGTAACAAATTCCAGGCACCTACCTCTGTCTGTGCAAAAAAGCTATTCCTCACAAATCCTGTAATTCTTCTGGCACTTAGCTTGAATCTGTGATGTCTGGTCTTTGAACTCTGTGCCAAAGGAACCAGGTCCCTCCTGAACACTCCATCTCTACCCTCACAGCATTGTATACCTCAATCCTGCCATCCTTCAGCCTTCTCTGTTCCAAGGAAAACAACCCCAACCTCTCCAATCTCTCCTCAGAGCTGTAATTCTTGCAACATTCTAGTCAATCTGTACCAAGATTCTGTACCTAAGTATTTTCGTAACTAAGATGGCACCGTGGTGGCAACTTGCAAAGCTTTCACTGTACTCAGGTGAGTATATGTGAAAATAAACCTAATTCAATCTTCTCTGCACTCTCTCCAGAGGAATTATGTCCTTCCTGTAATGTGGTGACCAGAACTGTTTACAATACTCCAGTTGTGGCCTCACCAGTGTCTTATACAGTTTCATCATTATATCCCTACTTTTGTATTCCACATCTCTGCCAAGGAAGATTAGCATTCCAAATGCCTTCTTAACAACTTTCTCTATATGCAATGCTACCTTTAGTGAACTATGTTAAAAATCACACAACACCAGGTTATAGTCCAACAGGTTTACTTGGAAGCACACTAGCTTTCGGAGCGACGCTTCTTCATCAGGTGATTGTGGAGGGCTTGATCGTAGTGAACTATGCACTTGAAGCCAAGATCTCTCACCTCATCTACCCTTGTCAGTATATTCTTGTTTACTGTATATTCCCCTTTACTCTTTGACCTCCCTAGATGCATTACCTGAAACTTATTTGCTGAGCTTCATCTGCCACTTTCCTGCCCAATCCACTAACTCATCTCTATCATTTTGGGATATAAATCATTCCTCTACACTATCCACTACGTGGCCAATTTTTCTGTCATCTGCAAATTTCCCACTTGTGCCCCCCAATTCCAAATCATTAATGTAAGACAGGGGTGCCAACACAAGCCATGAGGAACACCACTTGAAACAACTGTCCATTCACAAGGGCAGCCTTTAACCATTGTCCTTTGTTTATTGTTTCCAAGCCAACTTTGGATACAATTTGACACATTACCCTGTCTCCCATGGGCCTTTACTTTTTTGGACCAGTCTGCTATGTGGGATCTTGTCAAAGGCCTCACTAAAATCCATGAAGACACCATCCAGTGCACTACCCTCATTGATGCTCCTTGTCACTTCCTCAAATCAAATTCAATCAAATTTGCTTCCTTTAATAAAGCCATGCTGACAATCTCTGACTAGTCCATGCCTGTCTCAACAACAATTTATCCAATCCCTCAGGATTGATTCCAGCAATTTGCCCACCACAGAAGTAAGACCAATTGCCCTATAATTGGGTAGCACTTCTTTTGTACCCTTTTCAAACAACGGAATCACATTGACATTCCTCCAGTCCTCCAGCACCTCACCTGCGTTGGGGAAGATTGGAAAATAATCCTCAGAGCATCTCTTATTTCCTTCTTGATCTCTTTCAACATCCCAGGGAACAATCCATCCAGCCCTGGCAACTTATCCACTTTCAAGCATTCCTACTCCTCTAATGCTTCCTGTATGACATTGCTGATGAGTGTTTCCGCATTAACCTGCATAAATTCACAAGTGAGGTTTGGTCCCTGGTCATGAAGTAGCAAGCTACCCTTTGGAGTGACATTCCAGCAGTGGTCAGCACCTTCAGAAGAGGGAGAAAATTGGCAAGTAAATTTGCTGTGCTACTACTTTCAGATTCTGATTGTAGCTTTGAGAAGGAAGATTACTGGAAATGTGTCAGGTACAATACTGACTTTATTAAGGTATGAATAATAATAGGAACAGGTTACAAGTGAATGGCTAAGGGTAGTATTACATAAGAATTTTCGGGAATTTATTCAATACGCACACACTAACGGTGTTTCCTTTTCTGCATGCACCAATAGAAGACAGCTATGAGTGAGTTGACCTGTTGTGTGCTGTTTTTCTCAGCACCCAACGGAAAGCCTAAGAAGGGTCCTGCTTTTTCTTCTGGAATTTTCTGAACTGACTTTGTATGGCGACAGCAGCCTTCTCTGTCTCAGGGGCATCCAGGTCTATGTCAAATTCCTCGGCATCCTCCTTCGAAGCTCTGGCTGCGTCTACAAAACAAAAAGAGTGTGTGAAACGCAATGTAGAACTGTGGGTGCTTGAAGTCTGAAACCAAAACAAGAAAGGGCCAGAGAAACTCAGAAGGTCTGGCAGATATTGTGGAGAGAAAGTAGAGTTAATGCTTTGGGTCCAGTTAGGAAGAAGGATCACTGCACTCTTAACATTAACTCTGCTTTCTCTTCACCAATGCTGACAGGTCTGCTGAGTTTCCCTAGCAATTTCTGTCTTATTTAAGAAAAGTGTGCGATCACCTTTGGTTGCTTTACATCCATTCTGGCAGCATTCCAACCCAGCACCCTCCTCTCCTCGGGGCATTGATTTTCACTAGGGAGCCCTCCATGATCCTTTGACTGGGATGAGGAGGGATGAAGAGGAGGAAGCAGGGCCAAAGGTCTGAGGGCACTGGTACCTGCTAATGGATTCCTCATTGCACGAGATTGGCAAGATGAACATAGCCAGATGGCCCATTGGTTTCACCCATAGAGTGGTCCAAAAAGGGGAGTGGACGAAATGGGGAATGGTGGAGATTGGGTGAAAGAGTATATGATCAGGAGGGAGGGGACAAAAAATTCAAACAAGGAATTTCTTTGCGGAGAGGCAGAGGGCTTGGTCATTAACAGCCAAGGGAGTGCGAGTGATGGTGAGAATGTCCCCACAGTAATCTGAGACGGTCAGTGATGGGGAAGGGTCGAGTGATAGTGATGGATAGAGGTGAATGGTAGGGATTGGGAGAAGTCTGTGATTGGCAGAGGAGGGAAAGGATGATTGGAAGGGGGAGAGGGTGGTGATAGAGGTTTGGAGAAAGAAGGGCAGTACTGGGGTGGAACAAGGCAAGAACAGCGATGGAAAGGGGAATAGTGATAGAGAAGGGAACAATATAGGAAAGGGGAACAATGAGGGAAAGGGAAACAGTGAGAGAAGGACGAACAGTGATGGACAGGAATACAATGATGGAGAGGGAGGCAGTGCTGGAGAGGGAGACAGTGGTGGGAGGAAGTCAGTGATGGAGAGTGAGGCAGTGCTGGAGAGGGTGACAGTGATGGAGAGGGAGACAGTGGTGG
>NC_057721.1:68972109-68987075 GCF_004010195.1 Chiloscyllium plagiosum | reverse complement strand
GAGGAGGGGGACAGTGATGCGGAGGGAGGACAGTGATGGGGAGGGGGACAGTGATGAGGAGGGGGCAGTGATGGGGAGGGGTACAGTGATGAGGAGGGGACAGTGATGCGAAGGGGGACAGTGATGAGAGGAACAGTGATGATGAGAGAGTAAGGGAACAGTGATGTAGCATTTCGAGGGATTTTAATAAGAACAGGAGAATGATGAGGAGAGGGATGGGAAAATGATCGGTAGAAGAAGTGAGGTGGTGAATGAGAGAAGGTGTGGGTGTGACGAGGAAAAGCATAAAAAATTCCCGACTTTACCTTCCAGAATCCCTTTAAGAGCTGAGAGGCCTCAAACAGAGCATATTTTCTAAGGCCATGCAACTGCATTCACTTCAGCTCAATGCTGCCAATGGAGCTTTAAAATACCATTAGGTTACTTATTTGTGTGTTCCTAATCCAGGAATGACTCCTGATCCAGATTTGGACAGCCTTCAGCAATATGCTGTGAAGGGCATAATTAACAAGCTGGAAGCTCCACCATTATCCATTGTCATTATTTTTGCACCTGAACACTGCGAAGCAACAGGATGTGGAAAACCCAATCTTGAGTTGTTTACAACAAGGTACAGATATATAATCAATCTCTAATGTCTGATTTTTGACAGGCAGAGTCTGTCTGCTCATCAGTTGCCTGCACTAAAAGTATTGATTCGGCGAATTAATTTCCATGTGTTGAATAAAGTTCTGCTGCATTGGGAGGCTTGGAATTTATTGCCTTGGGATGAAGGAGATGTGTCATCCCTGTGATATACATCTTACAGCTTCAAACTATGATGTTTCTATTCACAGTTGCAATATTTTCTTCATTTGTTTTTCCTTAACATTCCCCTTCGGCATTCTGAATATAGGTGCCATCAAGTCCCAGGGCTGAGGATTCCTATAATAACTTCATCATCATCATCATCTTCCAATCACTGGAGAATATTCTCTATCTTATGCAGAAATAGCCTTACTTATCTGACCTTGAACCATCCTTCAACTGCAATGTATTGAAACCATTTTGTCTCCTGTGTTACGTTAGTCTTACCCAGAATTGCAAAAATGTTCATTTCACAACTATTCTTACGACCTAAACCCCTCAGCCATCCAGTGATCTGTCAAGATATTATTAAATTTAATATTAAATTCTCATGTTGCTGTGTTACTGCCATTACTATCATATAGTGAGCTGATTTCCATCTTTTTCTGAATATATTAACTGAGAACATAAGAACATAAGGACTCAAGGGTCTGAGTTATAGGAAGAGGTTGGACAAGCTAAATCTTTTTTTCTAGGAGGAAGTGAGGACTGCAGATGTTGGAGACCAGAGTCGAGAGTGTGGTGCTGGAAAAGCACAGCAGGTCAGGCAGCATCCGAGGAGCAGGAAAATCGACGTTTCGAGCATAAGCCCTTCCTGATGAAATGGTTTATCCCGAAATGTCGATTCTCCTGCTCCTCAGATGCTGCCTGACTTGCTGTGCTTTTCCAGCACCACACTCTCGACAATAACACTTTTTTCTTTTGAGGGTAGGAGACTGAAGGGGTGGGGGAGGTGGGCCTTATAGAAGTGTATAAGATCATGACAGGCATAGATTGTGTGAATGCACTCAGTCTTTTTCCCAGGGTAGGGGAAGTGAGCAAAAGAGGGCATCAGTTTAAGGTTAGAGGAGAAAGAATAAAAGGAAACCTGAGGGCCAACTTTTTTTACACAGAGGGTGGTATTAAATGGAATGAGCTGCCAGACAAAGTGGTTGAGGCAGGTGCATTAACAACAGTTAACAGGCATTTGGACAAATACATAGATAGGAAAGGATTAGAAGGATATGGGCCAAATGCAGGGAAAGGGGATTAGTGTTGATGGACACTTTGGTCGGCTTGGACCAGTTTGGGCTGTAGGGCCTGTTTCCATGCTGAAGGACTCTATGACAGTACAAGAGATAGGATCAAAAATAGGTCATCTGGCCCCATTCTGTAAGACCATAGCTGATCTTTGCGTGGACTGAGCTCCACTTACACAACCTTCCCCACCCCCACCCCCCAACCCCTGCCACTTGCCATAACCCTTAATTCTTTCACTGTTCGAAAATATATCTATCTTTGCCTTAAAAACATTCAACGAGGTGGCCTCAACTGCTTCACTGGGCAGAGAATTCTACAGATTCACAACTCTGAATGAAGAGGTTCTTCTCTGAAGTTTACTTCACCAGAAACTGAATAAGATGGCGTGTGAGGATTGAGACAAGGAAAAAGATGCCAGATTTTATTCTTTAATCTGTTTCCTCTTTAACATTGTTTCCAAATAAACGCTGCGAATTGAGAGGGCACTGCTCACAAACCCTGTCCTTGCCTTTCAGCAATCTTCTACTTAAAAGAAATTAAGAATGCAATTGCTCAATCCGTGCTAGCAGTGCATACGTGGAGACACTGGTGGTGGGGAGGGAAGGCAGTAGTTGAACTCCCTTCTGCTATCTCTCTGGTTGACATTGTATTGGCACTCTATGTCTAGTCTGAAGTGTGCGTTGACTTTACATCCAGTGTAATATGTCTCCAAGGAGCAGAATGTCAAATCACAGCAAGGTGTCAACTTCATCAAGGGAGGAGAAGCTGAGGTGGAAAGAGAGGACAGAAAAACAAAAAAGGATCCAATATTTTAGGTTGAGTGACTGATTATACACTCAGTCTAGTTTGTTTCTTTTTAATGAAGGTAATAACCGGGGTTTCAACGTGATTAAATATAAGGTTTTTTTTCCACATTGAAACAGGCAAATGAAGGTGGAAAGTAAAGATGGGAGTCAAAGAGTCAAGACTAAAGCTTTTATTAACAAAGACAAAAGATGCAGTGGGGATCATCTTTGGGACATCACAGTGAAGTTGTAAATTGATCTTCTAAATTACTGAAGCCTCGTGTGAAATATTGATGGGTTTTAAAGCTGCCTGATCAGCAGAAGCAGGATGATGCTACTCCCCGAGACTGCCTGAATCTCAGCACCTTCTTCATACCAACAGTGTCAGGCACACAAATTTTGCCCAGTTTCCACTGGCAGCTCGGTCTATTTGTGGGTGGGGGTTTGTTCTAAACTGGTTGATAAACATTGATTGCAATGATCATTGAACAACTCCATTATCATTATGTAATTTGTAAGCTGTTCTAGGATGGATGAAATGCACCTTGGTTTTTGATGGGCTAGCAACTCTTTTCAAAATAATCTTCTTTTCAAAATTCATCCCAAATTGTGGACAGTACTGGTAAGGTCAATATTTATTGTCCATTTCCAATTGCCCTTGAGAAGGTGCCCTTTCCTATGCTGTTATACCCTTAGGTAGGCTCAAGAATAGCACCTGATCTGCTGTGGAACCTAAGAGGTCAGATAATTCACACATAATTTCTGTTTGAAGATGATTGTAGAATCTTCAGCCTTTTCCTTCCCACTCATATGGTGGAGTCTGCAATCACTGAGGATGGACTGTCCACCTCCAGGCGGCAATTAAGAGTCAACCACATTGCTGTGAGTCTGGAATCACATAGAGGTCAGACCAGGTAAGGATGGCAACTTCTTTCCCTAAAGGGGATTAGTGAACCAGATGGGTTTTTCCAACAATGGATTCATGGTCATCGTTACACTCTTAATTCCAGATTTGATTTCCCCGTTGAATTCAAATTCAACCATCTGCTGCAACAGGATTCAAACCCAGGTACCCAGAATATGATCTGGGTCTCTGGATTAGTAGTCCAACAACAATACCACTAAGCCATTGTCACCCCCTAGTCCTCCCCCATCGGGATTATTGACCTTAGTGTAGGAACATGAGGTTGAGTAGAAGATTTACCATGACCACATTGAATCGTGGTGCAGGCTCAAAGGGCCAAATGGTTTACTCTTACATTTTATGTTCTCCTTTTTTTTAATTTGCCCTCTATCATTCTTGATCAATTTCTTGCGGGATTACTCAAGACTGTTTACTATCTTCATTGCTCTCTGAGGAAAGGAATTCCAAATGTTAACAATATGTGAGAGAAAACATTTCTCTTCAAGTCAGTCTTAAATAGAAGGCACTAACTTTTCAAACTGCATCCCAAACTTCTACAATCTCCCACAAGGAGAGCCATCCTCTCAGTATGCACCCTATTAATATGTTGAAACTATGGATTTCCATAAGATCACTTCTTATTCTTCTAAACTCTAATGGGTATTGGCCCAATATGTTCAACCTCGCCTTAATAAGATGGGCCTTCATTCTGGTAATCAATCAACTGAACCGTTTCTGAACTCTTTCTAATGCAATCATATATATTTTGCTTAATTAAGGAGACCCAAACTATATACAGTACTCCAGATATGGTTGAACCAAGGCAATACCTTTATTTTAATTTCCCCTTTCAATAAATGTTAACAACCTACCTGCTTTCCTAATCACTTTCTTTACCTGATGCCAGCAGGTAAAGGGACCACCCGTTCCCTCTGAATTGTAAAATTCTACAACCAAACATCATTCCTTGGCCCACTCCCTCCCCATCCCCAACCACCCCCATTCTTATTATATTTTCTATTCTTCCAGGCAAAGTAAGCAAGTTTACATTTTCCAACATTGTACTTCATTTGCAAAATTTCTTCTCACTCACTTAAATCATCTACATTTCTTTGTATCTCTTTGTGTCCTTTTGATAATTTACAGGGGAGGCAATAACCTAGTGATATTATTATTGAACTTTTAATTAGACACACATGCTAGGGACCCAGGTTCGAATCCCACCATGGCAGACAGTGAAATGTGAATTCAATTTAAAGAAACATCTGAAATTAAGATGATCATGAACTGATTATCAATTGTTGGAAAGGCCCCTTTGGCTCACTAATGTCCTTTAGGGAAGGAAACTGTCATCCTTACCTGGTCTGGCTTACATGTGGCTCCTGACCCACGGCAATGTGATTAGATTAGATTTTTAGATTTGGATTAGATTCCCGACAGTGTGGAAATGGGCCCTTCGGCCCAACCAGTTCACACCGACCCTCCAAAGAGTAACCCACCCAGACCCATTTCCCTCTGACTAATGCACCTAACACTATGGGCAATTTAGCATGGCCAATTCACCTGACCTGCACATCTTTGGACCTGGAGGAAACCCACGCAGACATGGGCCGAGGCTGGAATTGAACCTGGGGCCATGGTGCTGTGAGGCAGCAGTGCTAACCACTGAGCCATTGTGCCACCTGCGGTTGACTCCTAACTGCCCTCAGAACAATTAGGTGTTAGCAGTAAATGATGACCTCACCTGTGACATCCTCATCCTGTGAATGAATAAAAAAAACTTCCCTATCTATTTCTGAGTCATCATCAAATTAGGCTAGTGTTCATTAAGCACCTGCATCCAACTATTGATACAGATTGTAAATAACTGAGAACCTGACATTGATCCTTTGACACTCCACTAGTTATTGCCTGCTAACTTGAAAATTAGTCATTTATCCAACTCCCTAATTTTGTTAGCTGACAGATCGTTTTACCATATTAATATAAGCTTTGATGTGGCATCTGATCGCATATCCTTTGGAAATCCAAGAACACAACAATAGGTTCCCCTTTATCCAGATTAAAAGGCTCCAGTTAGGCAGTCAAACATGATTTTCACAAAGCCATGCTGATGCTTCCTGATATTCTGCATTTACTCCATAATAATAAATTCTTTGCACCCCTATGACAAATGCTTGGTAAACTGTAAAGGATATACTGGGCTATAAAGTTACAGCTTGTGGTTGATTGTATAATTCTGTTACTGTTAATGGCTTACAGTGCCTCATAATTACTAAGTTTTGAATGGCTAAATCTGTTTTGAATCCATCCTATTTAGAACAGTGACAGTGTCAAACCGAAGTTGGCGTCCACTACAAGATTGGACTTTACCTCTACAAGGATTCTGTAGAGGTCGTTCCTATCAATACAGTATGAAATAGATGGATGCATCCATCACTGCAAATTGATGAGAGGAAAATCTATTAGGGTTTTTCCACATGTTGGTTCACTCACCACCTGCAACAGGTCCTATCTGGAAGACATATCTTTCAGAATTTGGTCAGGTCAATTAGCAGTTGAGCTACTCTTCATAATGGGCATTGAAATTCCTCTTCCAAAGGCACATTCTATGCCCTTGCTATCCTTCTAGCCCAGTGGCATTACTACCATCCTACCATACTCCATTTCGTTTGCTTTCAGACAATGTAACCGAGGAAACTCGATTATCTGAAAGACATGGGCGGGGAGTATTTTATCAGATAATCAAATGTTCAGATAATCAAATGTCAGATAACACAGTTTAACCAAGCATCGAGACCTTGCGATCTTGCTGGATAATCCGAAATTAGGATAATTGAATGCTGGATAATTGAGGTTCCTCTGTACTATGTCCGTGTAAACCATGAGAATTTGCTTTGTCAACATCTTAAATTATATTTGTCGCTTCAGTCTTCACTGAGTCTTCTGAAAATGATTGCTTCCCAAAATGAAATGAGGGGAAAAACTAAGCGTCCAAGATTTCTGAGCTTTTCTTTTTGTAATTCAGTTATCTAAGTCAATATAGAAATAAAAATAAATACCTTTTCCATCAGATGTCTTCTCTTTCCCATATTTTGCTCCAGTGTTTTTTCTCTGAAAAGAAAGGGAAATATTAATTTCCTTGCATTATTCAAAGGTCTGTTTTATCATTGGAACATCCTGTTAAGTACATTACGTACATAATTCTTTGACGTTTGCCTCACATATAGAGGTGGTTAAAAAGGTGTTTGGCATGCTTGCCTTCATTGCTCAGTGTGAGTTGGGAAGTCATGTTGAGATCGTACAAGACATTGGTGAGGCCTCTTCTGGAATACCTCACCCAGTTACGGGAAGGATATTATCAAACTGCAGAGGGTTCAGAAGAGATTACCAAGATGTTGCCAAATATGAAAGGTTGAGTCATAAAGAAAGGCTGGATAAACTGGGACGTTTTTCGCTGGAGTATAGGAGGTTAAGATGCGATCTGAAAGACGTTTATAAAATAATGAGGGGTTTAGGTAGAGTTAAACGTAGTTGTCTTTTCCCTGGGGGCACATTTTTAATGTGAGAGGAGAGAGATTTAAAAGAGACATGAGAGGCAATTTCTTTGTATAGAAGGTGGTTTGCGCGTGGAATGCACTTCCTGAGGGAGTGGTGGATGTGTGTACAATTACGATGTTTAAAACACATTTGGATAGGTACATGAACAGGAAGGGTTCGGAAGGATATGGGCCAGGAGCAGGCAGGTGAGACTAGTTTAGATTGGGATTATGCTCGGCATGGACTGGTTGGACCGAAACATCTGTTTCTGTGCTGTATGACTCTATGACTCTAAGTACCATTGCCTTTAAAAATCTGTTGTATCAGCCCCAGTGAGGATAGTTAAACAGTTGGACACTTCTGCAGATGTAGTCACTTCCATTACTTGGTTTGTCCCATTACAATGGCGCAAGGAAAGGTTAAAGAAATTAGTACTGTTCAAGACCTTGGAGAAAATTACTTTCTTTACATCAGGAGTAAAAGTGGGTTCAGAGGGAAACAAATAATTAGATCAGGGTTCAGAGTTTTACAGACAGTTCTTATTTTTAATCTATTCTTAAATCATAAATCTTAATAGTTGAGTAGAAACTCTCTATACAAACCTGCTACATTGCATATGCCTTCCCATCATTGGAGCCAACATGTAATTACTACATGACAGGTTTACACAAACAGACTCAGTTCAGTACCCGATAGCTCTGCTAAAATCTGCTGGAGTGTGTTTGTATCTGCAAGCTAGATACTGAATGCAATTCCAATAGTACTATTTGAAAACAACAATGCTGAACATAACAGACGGTCAGACAGCATCCATAGAGAGAGAGCAAGCTAATGTTTCGAGTCTAATGACTTCGTCAGAGCTCAAGTGAATTGTAGAGGAGACAGCATTTATGTGTAAAGAAGAGCTAAACTTTTTGACGGTAGGCATTCCTCAAAGAGATGTGACAGTCACCTCCAAATTTCACTTCAGCTCTGATGAAGAGTTATCTAGACTCAAAATGTTAACATGCTGTCTCTCCATGAATGCTGTCCTGATGCATTGCGATCTCCAGCATTTGGTGTTTTCAGTACAGATTCCAGTATCTGCAGTACTTTGCTCCTCCAATAGCATTGTACCTGGTAAAATAGCCTGCCAACTTTACAATAGCCCTCCTGATGAAGGGCTTTTGCCCGAAACATTGATTTTACTGCTCCTCGGATGCTGTCTGAACTACTGTGCTTTTCCAGCACCATTCTAATCTAGACTCTGCCAACTTTACAGTTCAAATCCTACTCACCATTTGAACTGCTGCAGCACGAGCTATTCTTGCTCACTTTCAGTCCTCTAGAACTTTCTGGCAACAATGAGTGAAACTGCACACAACTTTCCTTCTGTCTGAAAAATGGATTGGACACAGGACGAAGCTTTCTAAAGTATACTTTGGAGGATTATTTGATACTTTATCTAGGGCCTGTCTCATGATCATTGGTAGAGAATGCACCATCTCAGAATCTTTCTAGGAGAGGCAGTGAGGCACTGTTCTCAGTTAACATAATTTTTTATTGTGTATTGGAAATAAATACAGTGCCTTCCACACTCAATGCTGGCTGCAGCAAGTCCTTCCTCTGGAGAAGAGCCAAGCAGAACAAACTCAAAATAGTAGTGCAACAGGGCACAGAGCGTACATTTCAGGTGCAGTGCTGAACACTCGAATGCAGGAGGGACACAAGTAGAGTCAGCGGTCCCTTTCCCTCAGGAGACTCTCCAAACAAGACATTAAAGAGGCAGTCGCTACCACAAGGGATGAACTCAGATTTCTTCAGTTTCCTCATTTCCCCTCCCCCCACCTTCTCTCAGTCAAATCCCTCGAACTCAGCACCGCCTTCCTAACCTGCAATCTTCTTCCTGACCTCTCCCCCCCCACCCCACTCCGGCCTATCACGCTCACCTTGACCTCCTTCCACCTATCGCATTTCCAACACCCCTCCCCCAAGTCCCTCCTCCCTACCTTTTATCTTAGCCTGCTGGACACACTTTCCTCATTCCTGAAGAAGGGCTTATGCCCGAAACGTCGATTCTCCTGTTCCTTGGATGCTGCCTGACCTGCTGCGTTTGTCCAGCAACACATTTTCAGCTACTCATATTGTTATCAATCAAGACTCATTATTCACAAACCTCACACACTTAGCACTGCTGAAGGCTCACATGCACATTCTAGAGCTTAATAGTACCAAACATTCAACTCTCTACCACTCAAACAATTGAACCATACTCACTGATACCCTTCCATTTCATTTACAGAAGAAAATAACTGCAGGATGTTATGTCAATGTGGCAGAGTATAGCATGGTTGCATGTACTATCCCCATTGAGGAATCAGCTTTCACCTTCACCTGTATGAGAGTTATTACTGAAATGATTGAACATGTAGGTATCTACGTCTGCTTCACTCATCATCTGAAATTTTTTTCTAGATGAAAGTGAGTACTGCAGCTGCTGGAGATTGGAACCAAAAGTGTGGTGCTGGAAAAGCATAACTGGTCAGGCAGCATCTTAATGAAGAACTTTTGCCCAAAATGTTGATTTTCCTGCTCCTCGGAGCACCACACTCTTGTTTTTTTTTCTAGAATCTTACCTTTTGTAATAAATCTGACAAAGACTCATCAGGAATTCAGACAACAATTTCATTTCTTATGAATTCTGAGTTTGAGGTGCCAAAATTGCATTTTCTACTCAGCTGCAGAGACCATCAATGTATAATCATCAATGGATCCCCTTGTATACTGAACTCTACCATTAAATCTTGCTCTTTCAAGAATTTGATTTGTTCTGAGATTAAAGTAATTGAGACTTTTAATATTGCTTCAAAAATATCTGCTGCTTTTCCCATATATTGGCAATGATAACTTTCTTATTCACCTGGAAGTGTATTAATTGTTCAGCTTCTGATTTAGCTGAGAATCTGTTCTGTTATTTTTTCACGCAGAGGGTGGTGAGTGTTAGGAATGAGCTGCGAGAGGATGTGGTGGAGGCTGGTACAATTACAACATTTAAAAGGCATCTGGATGGGTACATGATTAGGAAGGGTTTAGAGGGATATGGGCCAAGTGCTGGAAAATGGGATTAGGTTGGCTTGGGATACCTGGTCAACATGGATGAGTTGGACCGAATCATCTGTTTCCATGTTGTACATCTCTATGACTCTATCTTAGGAATTGTTTTCTCCAAGTCATCTGATTCTGTGTTAAATTGAACAATATCTGTAAATAAACCTTCCTGGTAATACTGTTTCTGATGCTATGCCTTCTTACTATGGGTGTTTATTTTTGTTGGTAAATGCTTTTTATTTTGCAGTAATCAGAGTGCTGCTTCTCTGTCCAAATGTTGTGTAATGTTTTCCTGGGTTTTGCAGCCAAGTAGAGGATTTCTTTCCACTAAATAGCAGCATTTCTATCTTTTTAGTAGATTCACCAGATGAATACTACTATTCACGACTTCAAGAAACAATTTGATTGCTTAATGATTTTACTGAATGAATTCCACTGCCTGTGGCTTAAATAAACAATTCCTTCTCTAATCACACAATTGCTGCTTCTTCATCTGATGAGGAAGCAATGCTCCGAAAACTAGTGCTTCCAAATAAACATGTTGCACTCTAACCTGGTATTGTGTGATTTTTAACTTTGTCCACCCCAGTCCAACACCGCCTCCTCCAAATCATGCTCTAATCATGACTTTACTGAACAACCCTCACTGTTCGCAGCCTCATTGGTTCAATCTCACTTGTGTAACTATATTTTTCTGCAAGATTCCACAGTCTTTGAATCTATTGATGTACTTTAATGGCTTGTTCATGGATAATTCCCATTCCCTGCAGTCTAACTAAGTGCTTCATATTGTTAATGTAGCTTACATGCAGGGTCTTCCACTATTTCTGCAGTCTTAATGAATTCCCCAGTGTCCTCCAAGGTTGCTTCGGCTTTCATGTCTCTTAGGCCCCAATCCTGGCTCTGTACTGTCCCTGGGCCTGTGATCTGGTTTAAATTGCTTTTGTGGCATTTTATTTCCTTTGCTGCAGCTTTGCCTCCTGGTGCCTACCTCCTGTGGCAGTGACATGCTTCTGACTAAAATTTTCTTTTACTTTCTACTTTCCCAACCTCTCGCACTGAGCCGATTGTTTCTGTGTCTCCCAGCTTTCATCTTACATTAGACTTTGTTGGTTTCTAAGTTGTCCCTTTCTCTCTTTCATTCTGGCTTTGTCACTTTCCCAGGCCTGCAATCTCTTCTTAACTTTTTTTAAATTCATTCACAGAATGAGGGTGTCACTGGCTAGGCCAGCATTTATTGCCCATCCCTCCTATTTGCCCAGAGGGCAGTTAAGAGTCAACCACATTGCTGTGTGCCTGGAGTCACATGTAAGCTAGAGGAGGCAAGGATGATTCCTTCCCTGAAGGACATGAATGAACCAGATGGGTTTTTCCTGACTATTATCAATGGATTCATGGTCATCATTAGACTCTTCATTCTGTTTTCTTTTAACTGAACTCAAATTCTACCATCTGCTGTGATGGGATTTGATTTCGGATCCCCAGAACATTACCTGGGTCTCTGGATTAACAGTCCAGTGATAATACCACGAGGCCATTGCCTCCCCTTACTGCTGAGGCCCTTGGTATCCTATGCTAAAGCCACACCTTGTCGTGCCCACTTGCAATGGTGCCAATGCTCGACCTAAGCTGGAAATTCTGCACTCATGACCCAGCCTGTAAATTGCACCATTCCTTAACCTTTCCCCTCTTCCGATATTCCTTCCCCAGCTGACTGAACTCTGACTGCAATTGCTCGTACAGACCATTGCCGCATGATGGTCTCTCTCTTGGAATAATTCAGAATAATTAATTCTCCTTGTCCAAGACTCCCTTGCTGCAGCCCATTCCTTACTGGGTCTGGATTGCTTGTAGCATTAGCTACAGATTCTCACCATGAAATCTCACTGTTAGGATTTCTTCTGTCGGGTTCCTCAGTCTCCAGCTCCTTCAGCAGCTGACTCTACCTGAGCCGATGACGCAAAGTCTGAAAACGCTGTGAAAATTTTTCGACATCCACCACTCCCATTGAGCTGTATGAGGCAGCTGAATGAAGTTTGCCCAGCTGCTCACCATGACTGAACAAGAGTTGGATTATTGCACATGAGTAACTAGCCACAGGGGACACTTATGTAAGAAACATTGGTGTACATTGAAGGAGACTTGGATTCTAGACCTTGTTGTCTGAGATCCAAAACTGCTCAGCACAAAAGTCCATATTGCGTCATCATATCGGATTGTACAAATGACACTCTTCAGTATTAACTCTTTCCAATCCACATGCAATATTTCTCAGTCTGGAAGTGGGAGCCAATCCCATTGGCATACTGTACACCCAACAGTAAAAGTAAAGTTGCCATCATCTTACCAGACCGTAAGGCTGCTCTCCCATTAGAGAGAGATATAACTGAATATGTTTTAACCTGAGGGTCACCACATCTCAGGTGAGAGGAGAGGTTGAGATAAAAGTTCGTCATGGTAATCTCAGCCAATGCAGGATTATAAAACCATAAGACATAGGAACAGAAATTAGGCCATTTGGCCCATTGAATCTGCTCCACTATTCAATCATATCTGATAGGTTTTTCCCATTTTCTCCCCATAACCTTTGATCCCCTTCTGGGAGGAGAAAGTGAGGTCTGCAGATGCTGGAGATCAGAGCTGAAAATGTGTTGCTGGAGAAGCGCAGCAGGTCAGGCAGCATCCAGGGAACAGGAGAATCGACGTTTCGGGCATAAGCCCTTCTTCAGGAATCCCCTTGGCAATCAAGAACTTATCTACCTCTGTTTTAAATACACTCAATGACCTGGCCTCCACCATCTTCGGTGGCAATGAATTCCATAGATTCCCCACTCTCTGGCTGAAGAAGTTTCTCCTTATCTCCATTCTAAAAGGTCTACCCTCTACTCTAAGGCTGTGCCCTTGGGTCCTTGTCTCTGTTGCCAAATGAAACCCCTTCCCAACATCTACTCCATTCAGACCATTCAAAATTCTGAAAGTTTCAAACAGACTGCCGCTCATTGTTCTAAACTCCATTGAGTGTAGTCCCAGAGTCCTCAAATGTTCCTCATATATTAAGCCTTTCATTTCTAGGCTCATTCTCATGAACCTCCTCTGGACCCACTTCAAGGCCAATACATCTTTCCTGAGGTGTGGGACCCAAAATTGCTCACAGTACTCTAAATGTGGTCTGACCAG
Source organism: Chiloscyllium plagiosum (assembly GCF_004010195.1). Classification (NCBI taxonomy): domain Eukaryota; kingdom Metazoa; phylum Chordata; class Chondrichthyes; order Orectolobiformes; family Hemiscylliidae; genus Chiloscyllium; species Chiloscyllium plagiosum. Next base: position 68,973,716 of record NC_057721.1, on the reverse strand, counting down.
AGTCTTGTAGAGCCTTAGAAGTACATCCCTGTTTTTATATCCTCGTGCTGCTCATGATGTCAAACTGCTGTTGTCACTCAGCATACAAACCAGCCATAAGGCGAACTGAGCTAACCATCACACCCCATCCCAGTAACTGCAAAGAGGGGTATCATAGAGGATGTCTCCACCCTTACTGCAACACATCAGAACAGAGGCTCAGACTGAACTTAAGTGTTTGCCATGTGAGATCAGGCTGCCACCATCATAGTTGCTCATACCGGAGTTCAAAGTGGTTTCCAGGGTCTCGAGAATTCAGCAGTCTGTTCTCCATGGAAACAGTGTTACCTTTGAATGAAAGCAAAATACCAAGGATACTGGAAGTCTGAAGCAAACACAGAGAATGCTGGAAAAATTCAGCAGGTCTGGCAGCATCTGTGGAGATAGAAACAGAGTTAACATTTCAAGTCAGCTATGACTCTTGTTCAGAATGTGGGTCTTCCTGTCAGCCAGCCAGCAGCGATTGCTGCCTCACATGTCAGTGCGGTGCAATATGGTGCTGGATCATTCAGTGAGGTTGTCCACAGTCTTTGACACTGAAAGTCAGCAGCCATCTACCAGCCATTGGGATTGCAATCTCTATTATCATAGTAATCACTGTGGTGGCTGCCTCCTTTATTCGTCCAACTCTTTGTCCACTCTTCATCCTCCTCATTGAGACCCATAGATCTTGGATTCAAAAATTGGAAATATTTGTGATTGAAGTTGCCATGAACAGATTGTAGATGGTAGGAGCAATCTTGATGATGTTACAAATGAGAGACGGTTATATTTTAAGACGGTTATATGTTAATTTAGATTAGAACATAATATCCAGGGTGATGATGCTGTTCCTTTAACAAGGTTATGTTGTCTTTTCTTTTCAGAGGGATCATAAGCGTAGAGACTCCAGGAGATCTAGTTTTTATAGGTTTTAGGGTCAATTTGATTACAGTTAACAGATATTGCCTCAAGCTAATGACATTCAAGTTTTAAAAAAGAACACTTGTAAAATGAAAGGGGAATGGCCAGTTCTCCCAGCTCAGCGTTTCTCTAGTTTGGTTTGGTTTTAGCAGTCTGGTTGTTAAGAACAAGCAGTCAGTCAGTTTTCAGTCTGCTGGTCAAAGAAACAGTTACATAGAAGAAGGTATTCCATGCTAAATCTCTCTGAGTTCTGTCTCTCTCTCCTGTAAGACATCTTGTTTGATTTTACCCTTTTTGGTAAGCGGTGTTTATGGGGATTGTTGCAGGAATTTGGATCAGCATCATTAAGTTGGAATAGTCTGTTGGGCTTTTGGATAAGTTAAGTTATTCTATAGGTAAAAACAATGACTGCACATGCTGGAAACCAGATTCTGGAGTAGTGGTGCTGGAAGAGCACAGCAGTTCAGGCAGCATCCGAGGAGCAGTAAAATCGACGTTTCGGGCAAAAGCCCTTCATCAGGAATAAAGGCAGAGAGCCTGAAGCGTGGAGAGATAAGCTAGAGGAGGGTGGGAGTGGGGAGAAAGTATCATGGAGTACAATGGGTGAGTGGGGCAGGGGATGAAGGTGATAAGTCAGGGAGGAGGGTGGAGTGGATAGGTGGAAA
>NC_057721.1:68954895-68969473 GCF_004010195.1 Chiloscyllium plagiosum | reverse complement strand
GGTGGAGTCATGAGCAGGGGTGGTGTTCCCCTCAGGGTTCTGGGGGGACGGGGATGGTGACAGTGGGGTCTGTGGGGGGCATGTCAGCAGAATGCAGTTGAGTGGCGCTGGTGGGGGCAGAAGTGATGGCAGACACGGCAGTAGGGGTGGCGGAAGTCACTGAGCGTGTGACATCAGCGATGATGTGAGGGGCGGAAGTGATGTCACGTGTGATGCATGAGGAATTGTGAGGGGCGGAAGTGGTTGTGGGAGTGGCCATGATGGGGGCGGAAGTGACATAATCAATCATCGTGGGGGTGGCAGCTGCACCAGCCGCATGGCTAATGGCGTCCAAGTAGTTCCAGAGGCCGGGGGAATCTTCTGGAATGTTTGAGGAGCGCTGGTTATGGAGGTTATTCTATAATCTAAGTTATTCTATAATCTGTTCTCTTTCGTTTGTGTTTCATTTGGTAATCTTGCAAATAAATTCTGTTTTGTTTAAAACTAAGTGCTTGGGCTAGTTGCATCAGTCCTGGAATATCCACTCTACACCTATTTAAAGCAACTCACAAAGTTAGGGTCCAGGCAACTTTCTTAAAACGTTTTGAGGGGGGTCTGGTCTAGTCCACAACACCCAAAATGGGACTTAGTAATCTGAACTCTGGCCATGTGATTTGGTTTCCATGGGGACAGAGGTCTTAATTGAAACACCATTGAAACATTTCACCGGTTGGTATAAAAGAAGACAAGTGGTTTAGTTGAACACAGACATGCAGTCTCAGTCAGACAAGAGCGGAAGACTGAACAAGTAACTGTTGCAGATTGTTGGTGAGAATGGGTTTGGAAATCTATTTGAAGACTTGTCCTCATCGGCTCTTAAAGACCAAGGAGTTACTGAAGGATGCCTCAATCATTCACTTTCATGCTCAATTGATTGAGGGTGAGGACTTTTGAAAGGAAACTCCACGAGGGATCAAGAAACAGCAAAAAATACTTGTTCAAGAGAAAAGTGGAAGGGGCAAGAGTTATTCAGACTGAAATTTCTGAGCATTTCAGCCAAATTCACAATAATAAACAAAATGATCTAAATCTATTGTCCTGGGCCAATACCTAACTCCCAAAAAATGTGGCTAAATTTAGCAATTTCACTGTTGTTGCTGGGAGCTTGCTGTGTGCAAACTGGCTGCTATGTTTCTCTGAATTACAATAATACTTTCTCAGTTTTAAAGCTGTTTAAGATATCTTATAATTGTGAAAAGTGCTATTTAAATACAAGCTGCTTTTTCTTTAAAAGAAACTAATATTGGAGTACTTCTGCTCCACAAATAAAAGAAGATTTTCATCTCTCTTAAAGAATAATTCAACATAAAGCATTGAGTGATGGGACTAAAATCAGCAATTTCTGCTGTCCTTGGCTATGATAAACTTCACTACGTTTAGTTCATTTCATGTGAAAGCAGAATGGGCTGCCTCTGTAATTTACAATTGATAAGAGCTTAATGAGTTATGGTTGTAATAATGGGAGATCGGTGCAAACAATCACTTTAAAGTCTTTTTTCCATTAACTTGTGGGGAATCTGAATGCTTTCCCCCCCTGCAGTTAAAAGTGGATCTAAGTATAGAAATGTTCAGTTGTTCAAACCATTTATTAGTGAGAGCGAGTGATGATATACTGTCATGTGTTTCTATAGAGATAGGAGTTCCTATTCAATACACTGCATTTTTAATGCTGATGAAAATGTTTAACCCCAGTATCATTTACTAGCCACTATGATTTTGACAGCATCTAAACAAAATGGTGTATTGTAAGGTGATGTGACTCGTTGAAATAATAGCCTGTAGACGTGGATGCCCTATGCAAACGCGCACAAAATTCAATAGGGCAGTGACAGAGTGTGACAGAAATGTACCACCATCTTATCACCTGACATTGCACTAAACACACCCATCCCACTTTTGATGTTTCTTTTGTCTACTTTCCACATTCCAGAATTACTATGGAAACAGTAGCTGAAGCCCCCAGAAAGTGACAGTAACAATGCTGAGCTTCATCTATGGAGGAGGATCATCTCACAGCAGCCTCCTCTGCCCTTCTGTCTAGTTTTTCCATTGATTATCTTGGTCTATGCTGAAGCCAGCAAGACTATAGCTCTAAGAGGTGAAAATGTGTTCCTGGAAAAGCACAGCAGGTCAGGCAGCATCCAAGGAACAGGAGAGTCGACGTTTCGGGCATAAGCCCTTCTTCAGGGCTTATGCCCAAAACGTCGATTCTCCTGTTCCTCGGATGCTGCCTGACCTGCTGCGCTTTTCCAGCAACACATTTTCAGCTCTGATCTCCAGCATCTGCAGCCCTCACTTTCTCTTATAGCTCTAAGAGGGTTTGGAGACTTCTGTCCAGTCTTCCTCACTTGTGTCACTGTAGTGGGAACCTCGTTATGGCTACGATATCCCAAGCATTTCCTTTCGAACAGTGGAAGGGCTCTCACTTGGCAATAGGAATCCTCATAGGCACTTTCCATGAAAAGTAACCCCAACATCAGAAATGAGTCAGTGATGTGACAACATCAGGAGGTGAGTGGGGGGAGTGTGTACAGGAGTTCCACATTCCTGTTATTGTGAAGGAATCTTCAGCACGTTATGTGCCACCCATATTGCTTAACACTCATTGATCTCATGATCTTTTCAGACAGGGTGCATCAGATGGAGGAAAAATGAAGCAGAAATTATTAAAGAAAGTTTGATCCAACAACTCCAGAACAGGATGTGAGGAAGCCTAAATGTAGAATGCACAACACAGCAAGTGTAGGCTATCTGGAAGAGGTCACAAAGGGTAGAAATCAAAGTTTAATCTACACCTCAAATCAAAAGCCACATTGAGTTCAGTGATTTAACTCCAATTCCAATCCAACATAGAATCCCAATTCCCTAGATTACTTGGCATTGTTAAAAAATTCAGATCCAACTACCAGAGTATGGAGCCAATTGCATTTGTAGTGAGTGATAAATATTTTCTCATTTTAAATTACAGTTAACGACAATTACACTGGTACAGCAGGAAGCATGGAAGAAAGTAGCAAAATATCGGAAATGGAAATATTGAGCAGGTCTGGTAGTTTACCGGACAGAGAAAAAGAGAGAATTTTTCAGGTCCTCAATTTTCATTAGTTCTGATGAAGAATCACTGATCTCTGTCTGTCATTACAGGGTAGGCCACACTTGTTGAGCAAGTTTTAGAAGTTGTCAACAGAAGTTCTATCAAACAGCAGCTATTCAGTAATAATCTGCTCAATGACGCCCAGTTTGGGTTCTGCCAAGGGCCATTCATGTTCCTAACCTTACAGCCTTGGTTCAGACATGGACAGAAGAGCCAATTTCCAGTGGTGAGGTGAGAGTGACAGCCCTTGACTTCAAGGCTGTGTTAACCGGGTCTGGCACGAAGGAACTCTGAAAACACTGGAGTCAATGAATATCAGGGGCAAATACTCCACTGATTGAAGTCATACTTTATACATAGGAAGATGGTTGTGGTTGGTAGATGTCAGTCAACTCAATGCGGCACAGTGGCTCAGTGGTTAGCACTGCTGCCTCACAGCGCCAGGGATCTGGGTTCAAGTCCAGCCTTGGGTGACTGTCTGTGTGGAATTTGCACATTCTCTCCGTGTCTGCGTGGAGTTTCATCTGGGTGCTCTGGTTTCCTCCCACAATCCAAAGATGTGCAGGTTAGATAAATTGGCCATGCTACATTGCCCATAAAGGCTGTAGAGATTCTATGATTCAGTCATCTCAGCTCTAGGACATCTCTGCAAGAGTTGTGTCCTTAGCTCAGCCATCTTCAGCTGCTTCATCAATGACCTTCCCTCCATCAAAAGCTCAAAAGTGGGAATGTGCACTGATGATTGCAAAATCCTCAGATACTGAAGCAATCATGTTCAAATTCAGCAGGATCTGGAAAATATCCATTACTGGGCTAACAAGTGCGAAGTAACATTTGTGCCTCACAGATGTCAGGCAAAGCACATCTCCAACAAGAGACAACCTAACGAAAAGTATTTGACATTCAATAGCACTACCGTCACTGAAGCCCTGAGATTACTATTGACCAGAGACTGAATTTGACTCATCATATAAAAACAATGGCCACAAAAACAGGTCAGAGGCTAGTAATACTATAGCGAGTAACTGAACTCCTGACTCTCCAAAGCCTCTCTTCCATTTAAAAGGCACAAGTCAGAGGTGTGATAGAATACTCTCCAATTGTCTGGATGGGTGCAGCTTCTAAAGCACTCAAGGAGTTTAACACCATCCAGGATGAAGCAGTCTGCTAGGTTGGCACTACATTCAAATGTTTCCACCTGCCTCCACCATTCAGCAGCAGCAGTGTATAGTATCTACAGGATACACAGTAGAAATTCACCAAGGCTCCTTCAACAGCACCTTTCCACCCACAACTACTTCCATCCAGGATGACAAGGGTAGCAGATACATTGGGATGCCATCACCAGCAGGTTTTCTCTGAGTCATGCTCCATCTTGACTTGGAAATATATCACTATTTCTTCATTGTTGCTGGATCAAAATCCTGGAACTGCCTCCCTAAGGGCATTGTGGGTCAACCTACAGCACATGGACTCCAGTGGTTCATGAAGACAGTTCACCACCACCTTCTCAAGGGCAACTAGGGATGAGCAAAAAACATTGGCCCATCACTGCACCCACATCCCATGAGTGAATTAAAAAGAATTCAATACTTTCCAATTTTATTTGAACAGTAATAGTCCCTTTAACAAAACACAGATTCTTTTGGGTCTCTCATTCTCGTTCAGCAAGGAGCCCAGAAGCAACTGTCTGAGATGGCGCTTGGTAAAATATTAAATATGAATTTTGAAAAAAATTACAACTGGTAAGAAAAATGTATAATGCTATGTCAAAACAATAAATTGATCATTTTTTAAAATTACTCATTAATAAAACTGGCCATTAAAAGATGCCCAGCAGCAGAGTGAACTAATAAAACCTTTATTGGTTTTTCATTTAAGAAACTTAGCTCAAAAGAGGGATGCTTGCTCTAAGTGTTGGTCACCAGGGAAGGAGAGGGCACCAGGGCCAAGTGAACGAGTTGGGTGTAACTTGCATTAGCCATCAGGCATCATGGCTCACCATCAGAAGGGAGGCGGTCAGGATCTTTGATCAGAATTGCCCAGAGCAGCACTATGGACACCAATGAAGTCAAGAAGGTCATCTCGGATAGGAGTGAGATATTGAATACTTTATCTGACATTGCACTCCTGGACTTTTGAGCAAGATACAACAGACCTATCCTGAATCCCAACATGTGAGCTGCTCAAAAGGAGTAACAAATACCCCAGTTTCTTCGTAGCCAATGTTCAGAACAATAGCCATCATTAGCCACTTAGCCTTTCAATTGGACTATCTCCAGATCTGATTGGGTTAATTTGAATGGTTACTTGGTCAATGGGCCTGGCCCGCCTACAGGCCCTGGCTCTGATGATCAGCATTGTGCATATCTCCTTATCCCAGGCCCAGGTTAAGGGGCATTCCTCTACATCGGGTATGATGTAAGATAAGGAGGCAGGCTCCTTATGTCATCACAGCTGATACATGGAGTGACCCTGGTGCTGCTGATGTCATTGTACACCACACTCTAGCTATCAAAACTAAATGGCTCCCACATCTGATGTATTTTGTGTTGTTATACTCCTTCGTCACCTTTTCAAAGAATTCAATAAGGTTTGTGAGGCACGACCTGCCCTTCACAAACCTTATATATCAGGAAAAGATAAAATACACGCTGAGTGTTGGATTCTTGATGGGACAGATGCCTTGTAGTTTATTAACAACACTATTAACATGGCCAGAATATCACAGCCTTACAAGTGGCCTGGACTCCGTGCTAACTGATGTTACTGTACATTGCACACATATAAATGACTGACTGAACACACCATACCGACTCCATTGCAGTAAGAACACAATTGAAGGCAAGACAGGCATCTTTATACTGGAACATCACATATCATGATATTGTGTGACTTTCTTAAGGAGACAGGTCATCCAACCTGGAATCTCTACCATAATGGAACAACATCTATCTACTCAGTAAGAAGTCCTGATCTATTTTTCTTCACTAGAAATGTTACAGCTACTCTGCCTTCAAGGGAAGAAAACACAAGTCAGCCAGAGTTGCTGGATCTGATCACTTGTCAGTGTGCCCTGCTGAAAAGGTCGCAAGTGTGAACATTGGGTGGTGACAAGAAGTTCCTCATATCCCACCCTCCCTCTTTTTGGATTGTCTCCTATACCTCACGGTGCAGACAAGCTAAAACCTGATGACTGTCCTGTTGGTGAATACTTCCATTAACCTTTAAGGATCTATGCTGAGTAAAATCAGGAGGAAGGGTGGGGAGTGACGAAAATCAGGATTAAAAGCTGTCTAATTTATTTTCAGAAAAAGCATTCAAGCATCAACTACTCATTGTGAGATGCAAGCTGAAACCACCATCACTTTTGTTCAAGTATAATTTATTTTCCCAATCAGCAACGTGAAGGCTTGCAAAGTGGCTGCTCATAATTACAACTGATATATAATCGAGCTGAGCTTCGGATTGAGGCACAGTGTTTTCTGGGAATTTCAATTACGTGTTTATCAGCATCAGACTGTGCCGTCCAAGAAAAGTGCAGGATGGCATACTCAGCAAAGCAAGGTTAATATGCAGGAGAAGACCCACAGATCGATGCAAACGAAATGGAACAAAATTACAGCACGTTCAGGTATTTGCTTCATGCCACCTAAAAAGTGCAAATGAGTTTTGACATTTAAATAGAAACTGTTGTGTTATGTATCAGAGTCAGTATACATTTAAAGGATAGGATCAGTCACTAGTTGGTAGCATGCAACCTAAGGGTATAAAGATCTTACACCCCCTCATAACTAGGATCACTTGAAGCTTGACACTGTAATAGAAATATGCTGCTCTTTGTAGGCCAATAGCTGAATGTGAGCTCAGACACCTGATGTGCCTTTGAATGTAGCAATTATGTATATTAATGAGACACAATAAATTTCCGTTGGATTCTTCACTGCCACATTATTCACATCTAGTTACCAGGGATAACATAAGCATTTTGCATCAGGTAATATACACTGCTGGAGGCAAAAACTGACATCAGAGACTGGCGCTTAGTCACTTGGAATCTATCCAGAAATTCCAATATAATTAACACAGGTCTAAATGCTGCTAATATATTGTAATCTGGGCAGTATTTGTGGAAAAATTGAAACACATCTGTCATGCATAAGCACTAATACCATGAACTTGTACTGAATGGTAAAATACTAGATTTTCTGGAGGTTTTTTTGCAATACTTTTGTACATTTCTAAAATATTGTTGCTGTATCCTTGTTTCAATGAAGCAGTACCTGATTTTCCCAAGTCCAGTGATGTGATCTTGCTGCCTCACTAACATTGATACTCCCAAGGCCCATAATTTAAATTGCTGAGAAAGCATTGCTAAGATTTGCCGGATGTGTTGTCCCATGGTTGGTAAATAGAAAGGGCAAAAACACTTGCATTTAAATAGAGCTTTACAAAATATCAGGATAACACAGAGGACTTCACAGCCAATGGAGTATTTTTGGCATGTAGTCACTATTCTAATGTGGAGAGCATTCCACTCAATCTGTGCACAGCAAGATTCCACAAAGAGCAATGAGATAACAACTAAATATTCTACTTAATGCTGTTGATTGGGGATTAATATTTTCCAGGTTACTGCCACTTCCCTTCAAAATAATGCCTCTGAGTCTTTTATGTTGACCTGAGGGATCAGAAAGGGTCTCGTTTTAAGGGTTCGTCCAAGTGCGCCGCACTCCTTCAGCACATACTTTTTTCTGTTATGTCAGCTTGAAGGTATGCAAATGTCTGAAATGGGACTTGAATACCTCCCCCTCTCCCCAGCCTTCAACCTCAGGTGCTAGGATACATTGACAAAAACTGCCATTCAGTTTAGAAATCTTAAAAGGTGATTTTGCAAATTCATGCTTACACCATGGGCGGCAAGGTGGCACAGTGGTTAGCACTGCTGCCTCACAGCGCTAGAGACCTGGGTTCAATTCCCGCCTCAGGTGACTGACTGTGTGGAGTTTGCACATTCTCCCCGTGTCTGCGTGGGTTTCCTCCGGATGCTAAATTGCCCGTAGTGTTAGGTAAGGGGTAAATGTAGAGGTATGGGTGGGTTACAGCGCTAGAGACCTGGGTTCAATTCCCGCCTCAGGTGACTGACTGTGTGGAGTTTGCACATTCTCCCCGTGTCTGTGTGAGTTTCCTCCGGATGCTAAATTGCCCGTAGTGTTAGGTAAGGGGTAAATGTAGAGGCATGGGTGGGTTGCGCTTCAGCGGGGCGGTGTGGACTTGTTGGGCCGAAGGGCCTGCTTCCACACTGTAAGTAATCTAATCTAATCTAATAGATGGAAAATCATGAAGGAAGGCATGCTGGTTGGTTAGTGAATCTCCACCACTTGGGCACTGAAAAGGATTTAATGACTATTAGGGCATGGGAGGGTTCTTGCTCCTTAAAGTCATACAATGACAAGTGAACGAGGAGTATATTTTCCATTGGACTGCATTCCATAGCTGAATTCAGTGAGTGATCAATATATTTATAACGTGCATTAAACATAGAACTGTACATCACAGGAACAGACCCTTGGGCCCATGATGTTGTGCTGAACATGACACCAAGTTAAACTAATTCCTTCTGCCTGCCCTTGGTCCAGATCCCTCCATTCCTTGCATATTCATGTGCTTATCTGAAACATCCCTGTCGTATCTGCCACCACCATCACTTCTGGCAGCATATGCTAAACTCCTACCATTCTCTGCGCAAAAAACTTGCCCCTCGCATCTCCTTTGAACTTTCCCCCTCTCACTTTAAATGCATGACCTTTTGTCTAGGTCTAAAATATAATGTTAGGAGAGATACTACAGCACATCAGATGGAAAAAAGCACACTTGCTTCTTTCTCATTTCATATACTCTGATCAGATGAAAATGTTCATAGGAAATGAAAAATCACACATGACTGACACTAAGACCTATTCATGTTCCAAAACTCCTAAATAGTGGACTGTTAGACTTGTGGATGGAGGTACTAAGTAGATGTTTAAATGTTGAGTCTGGTGTATATTAGTATTGATTTGAAAAAGAAAACTCCTGTATAATTCCAACTGTTTGCTAAAGGGTCTTGTTAAGAACTGAAATCTGGTGAGCCCAATTTTGATTTGTAATGCTGCTGAGCATATTGGCTTCTGGACCTTCCTGATGGGTAAAGTGATACTTGGTATGGAACTACTTTTCAACACATCAAAGAAAGGGATGTACCAGAATGATACATTTTAACTATTAACATCAAGCATTTCTGAATGAGATGGAGTGTAGCCAAGTGCAGAATTCCATCTCTTCTGCTTTAACAACTTGCTTCAACTTCAACTAGAATTGTGTCACTGAATATACTAGTGTCTTATATCCTTTTTGCACATTACTGAATTAAAGCAAGATTTAGTACTAATCTGTGATCAGTTAGATGATATAGGTTTGCTATGGCATCTAACTTTAGGATGGCATGGTGGCTCAGTGGTTAGCACTGCTGCCTCACAGCACCAGGGACCTGGGTTCAATTCCAGCCTTGGGCGCCAGTCTGTGTGGAGTTTGCACATTCTCCCCATGTCTGCATGGGTTTCCTCTGGGTGCTCCGGTTTCCTCCCACAATCCAAAGATGTGCAAGTTAGGTGGGTTGGCCATGCTAAATTGCCTGCAGTGTTAGGTGCATTAGTCAGAGGGAGATGGGTTGATTGGTCCAAAGACCCTGTTTCCATGCTGTAGGGAATCTATAGCTGTATGCTTTAGGAACCGGGGATGTGTCACAGAACAGATGTGGCTCCTGTTGGAAACAAAAACCAAAGAACCGTGGATGCTGGAAATCAGAAACAAAAACAGAAATTGCTGGAAAAGTTAGAGCAGGTCTGGCAGCATATGTAGACAGAAAACAGAGTCAATGTTTCAGGTCCAGTGATTTTTTTTTAGAATGTGGTTCCTACAGCAGCAGGGAAGGTACCTTATTTGAATCCGTCTGTACAAAACTCACATCCAGGTCTGAGAGGAGGCGAATAAATATATCAGCCCAATGCACCATCAAGTTGCATTAGAATACATAAAGTTTACATTGGCAAGAAAAATTTGAGCCATGGTCCTTGATAGGGCATTATGAATGAGGTGTTTATGATTACTAAATTAAATAAATTAGTTCTATTAGTTGCGTAGGTTAGAATTTGGGGCCATAAATATAAGATGAAATAGAGATGGTTTAGAATGGAGGTAAAGAGACACACAGAGAGGAGTCTTGGGGACATTATCAGTCTCCACATTATATATCGATTATTGAAGCAGAAAGATGGTCAACATTCAAGATTAAATCAAGTAGGGAAATGAAGGAAAAGATTCTTTTAAAAAAATTGGAAATATGTAGGTCGTTATGATTAGCTCCCATTGCTAGGGTCGAGGTCAAACAATGACATGGTGGGGGAGGCATTTTAGCAAAATGGTATATTTGCATGCTGTAACTTGCCTAACATATACGGTTGAAAATTCACATGGTGTATACAATAAGGAGAATCATTACTCAGTAATCAATGATTAGGTTGGCTCGGTTTGCTAGCCCAGAAGAACTGAAGCCAATTATCGTTCATGAGAACTGAGCAACAAGAGTATGCCATTCTGCCCGTCAAGCCTGTTCCAACTGGATCTGTGCTTTAATTTTAATTGCTTCAATAACACAGACAAATGAAAAACATATCACTCAGGTCAGTCTTTGGTTCGAGGAGGCTATGAGATTGACTACATTGGGTGAGATTGTTGTCACCCAGTGCTGTCCCTCCTTTTCAAAGTTCACAAACCTCACAGCTCATTGCACTGCTCAGTGAAGAGAAAATAGCCAACCATTGAAACAAAGTTATTTTCTCTCCTGTCTGAAAAACAAAGCCTGTGTAGGGATTGAAATAATGACAAGCCTGTCAGCTCGTTACCAGAGTTAGTTGCCATGGAGGCTAAGTATTGCTGAGTGCCACTGACAGAAAGGAAACAACTTTGATTTATGTAACACCTTTTATGACCTCAGGATGTCCCCAAGCACTTCCATATTCCTCTAAAAATGAGTTGGGTCCTACTGTTCATCACTGGACTTACCTTAAACTGGCACATTCATTTTCTGTGTATCTTTCTTACTTATTTCTAGATTCGCGGTCAACATTGATGCTAAATACACTTTTATTAACAAATTGATATATCAGTACCAGTATTAGTATTATTGATCAGTATTCAATCATCTGTGCGCTTTCCAAAGGTTGAGAATTCTGTGTACTCCTCCTGCACTGAAACATCACCACCACCTCTCCACCTCCAACCAATCCTTGCCTCAGTTTCTTCACTATAACTATTCACCATTAAGCTCCACCTTGCTTCCTTTCACCCAATCTTTGATTCTCTCTCTTTAGCTTTTCCTTCTGATCGTGACTTACCCAGTCACTGCCCCGGTGAAATATCTCATTATTAGTGCTACAAAGAAAAGCAATGTGCAATTACAAAGCATCTCTTGGAATGTCTTAAAATGCTAATGAAATACATGTTACTGTGGTGTTGTACTGTCGGAAAGGCAGAGCCTGTTCTCACACAGCAACATCACACAGGCAGTCATGTAATAATAAGCAGGTAAATCAATTTTGCTGGTTTTGATATTTGCAAGGATACTGAGAAGAACTTCTTTGAATGATGTGATTGAATCTTTACATTAACATGAAAGAGCAAAGAGTCTCTTGTTTTAATGCCTCATCTAAAAGACAGCATCACTAACAGTGAGCACTCCCTCAGCCTGCACTGAAGTATCAGCGTAGATTTTATGCTCAAGTCTCCAGAGTGGAATTTGAGCCCACTACCATCTGGCTGAAAAGTAAGAGGTACCAATGCAATAAAAGACATATATAACAAGTGCAACCTACCATCAAATTGCTCTGACTCTTCTAACATTACAGGTAAACCTGGAACTGCTCAAGGAGACAAGAATTGACAACCACATTAATATGTCAGCTAAATGCCACCACATCATTTAAGACTGTGCCTCCTCTTTCACAGAGGTAGCAAGTATCAGTGACATATCTCTGAAAATGATCAGAGTTCTTGACTTTTGCTCTTTAACATGATAAAAGCTGAAAGCAGTTCTAGGCCGATCAATAACACTCTGTTTTAATTTACTACATCCATAGTATGTGTGGATATTATATCATTTCATCTGACAGGTCATGAAGCACAAACGTTGAACCAAGAGAACAACTACAAAAATGTACATTTTATTGAAAGGCATGAATCAGGATATTGGACTTAATGAAACCCCATTACACGCTTCATCAGTACCCAATTCATCTCATGCACCATTGATAGTTTGAACTGTTATTGAAGATGGACTTGTTTGTGGAACTTGTTTGAGGTGTGGTACATGCACAGTTTAATTGCTCCCAGTGCAATCACATCAGGGTACTGAGATGTATTAATGTACTTCTTCAACATACTCTGTGCAGGTCAACTGTAAAATGGAACCATTAACTATTCATAAATTGCCAGTGACATTTCCCATGGTTAGTTGATGGATGGATTTTTATGAACATTTTAAAGATAGAGGAGACCTTTCAAGACCTTTGGTTGTCCCCAAGTGCTTTACATGCAATGGAGTATAATTTTCTCAAGGGTAGCCACTATAGTAATGCAGGAGATGCAGCAGTCAATTTCTACACAGTCATATGATGATGCCCAAATGACATGTCACGTGTGGGACACAAATTGGTCAAGATTCTATCAGGTTCCCATCAGCCTTTAAAATTGTGCCATGGAATCTCTTGCCTACCCCAGAGCGGCAGATTGGATTTTGATATAGCATCCCATCCAACAGTACTCTTTCATCATTCCAAATGGAGTGTGTTAGCCGTATACAACAATGCAGTTGGGACTTTGGTGGCACAGTGGTAGTATCCCTACCTCTGAGTCAGAAGATCCAGGTTCAATTCCCACCTGCCCAAACATGTGGTTGAACAGCTTGAATAAATAATCCTGGTGTGTGCCAGAGTTCCCGTGCCAACTCCCCACCAATTAGTTGCGTTGAGGTTCAGGTTCTCAGGCAGATGATTGAGTATACTTTTGAGTTCTTCATCATTTTATCACAGTTTTAGTTGGCATGTTTTATGAAAGCTTACACCCACTTAAGATTTTTCAAACTCTTGGAATCTCAATCTTGCCACACCACCAAGCACATCTTTCCAATTCTGGACATGTTCAGGCCTTGAACAGGTTAGAGAAGAGGTTTACCAGAAAGAGATGGAGGACATCTGTATATGGAAAGACTAGAAAACCTGAGATCACTCCCCTTGTAGTAGAGAAGATTAAATGGAGAGACAACTGAGGTATTCTTAATTACAAAGAGCTTTTAAAGAGTAAACATGGAGGAATCACAGCCACAGGTTGCAGAAGACACAGACATAGAAAATTGAGGATAAAAAAGAACAGAGAGGCAGGTGAGGAGAATTATTTTTAAGCTATATATCATTTTGATCTGGACTGCACTGCCCAATCAGATGGTGGAAGCAGATTGAATAGTAACTTCCAAAAGAGAATTAGAGATATTGTTGAATAGAAATAAAATTCCCGGACCCAGCACAAGAGAAGGGGTAAGGAAATAGAGTCATAGAGTCATAGAGATGTACAGCATGGAAACAGACCCTTTGGTCCAACCCGTCCATGCCGACCAGATTACATCTCAATCTAGCCCCACCTGCCAGTGCCCGGCCCATATCCCTCCAAGCCCTTCCTATTCATATACCCATCCAAATGGCTCTTAAATGTTGCAATTGTACCAGCCTCCACCGCATCCTCTGGCAGCTCATTCCATACACGTACCACCCTCTGCGTGAAAAAGTTGCCCCTTAGGTCTCTTTTATATCTTTCCCTTCTCACCCTAAACCTATGCCCTCTAGTTCTGGACTCCCCGACCACAGGGAAAAGGTTTTGTCTGTTTAGAAAACTCAAAAAGGGATCATGCTGTAAGGTTGAGTGAAATAGGAGTTGATGGGAAGGGTGAGGGCAGTAACAAATTAAAAATACTATATATGAATGCATGAAGTATTAGAAATAAGATGGATGAGCTTGAGGCCCTTTCGGAAATTGGCAGATATGCTATTGTGGGGATAACTGAGACATAGCTTCAAGTGGACAGGGCCTGGGAAATGAATATTCAAGGCTACACGTGCTATCGTAAGGACAGACTGACGGGCAGAGGGGGTGGGGTGGCCATGTTGGTAAGGGATGGTATTCAGTCCCTTGCGCGGGGGGACCTAGAATCAGGGGATGTAGAGTCAGTGTGGATAGAGCTGAGAAATTCTAAGGGTAAAAAGACCCTCTTGGGAGTTATTTACAGGCCCCCAAACAGTAGTATGGATGTCGGATATAAGTTGAATCAGGAGCTGAAATTGGCCTGTCACAAAGATG
>NC_057721.1:68877467-68951521 GCF_004010195.1 Chiloscyllium plagiosum | reverse complement strand
ATCCAAATGGCTAGTTCTCCCTGTATTCCATGAGATCTAACCTTGCTAATCAGTCTCCCATGGGGAATCTTGTCGAACACCTTACTGAAGTCCATATAGATCACATCTACTGCTCTGCCCTCATCAATCCTCTTCGTTACTTCTTCAAAAAACTCAATCAAGTTTTTGAGACATGATTTCCCACGCACAAAGCCATGTTGACTATCCCGAATCAGTCCTTGCCTTCCTAAATACATGTACATCCTGTCCCTCAGGATTCCCTCCAATAACCTGCCCACCGCCGAGATCAGGCTCACCGGTCTATAGTTCGCTGGCTTGTCTTTACCGCCCTTCTTAAACAGTGGCACCACGTTTGCCAACCTCCAGTCTTCCGGCACCTCACCTGTGACTATTGATGGTACAAATATCTCAGCAAGACACCTAGCAGTCACTTTTCTAGCTTCCCACAGAGTTTTCGGGTACACCTGAGCAGGTCCTGTGGATTTATCCACCTTTAACCGTTTCAAGACATCCAGCACTTCCTCCTCTATAATCTGGACATTTTGCAAGATTGTCACCATCTATTTCTCTACAGTCTATACCTTCCATATTCTTTTCCACAGTAATTACTGATGCAAAATATTCATTTAGTATCTCCCCCATTTTCTGTGGCTCCACACACAGGCCGCCTTGCTGATCTTTGAGGGGGCCCTATTCTCTCCCTAGTTACCCTTTTGTCCTTAATATATTTGTAAAACCCCTTTGGATTCTCCTTAATAAATTGATGTCTCTTTCAAATCAATGACATAGACACAAAGAGCTGAGTATTTTCCATCTGTATGATTCTATGATCACGATCAAGTAGAATGTCCTGGTTTAGAGGCAGGCTAAAGCTTCCCCTCTAATATCTTCTAACTCCGTCGGCAGTACATATAACAGGAATCTAGCTCAATGCATATATATTTTAAATTAAATCTTGACAGCTCCGCTAGTATCAGAGAGCCTGTGACCTCCATCAGTGGTTATAATTGGGAAATGAGCCATAATGATAGAGTTTAGGTTGCTTAGTACTCCACAACATCCACAAGGGTCCATTGCTGCAAACAAATATTCCCCTTAGGAGGGCAACAGACCTCAAACTGACAGCCAGTTTGAGACAGCGTATTTGTTAAAATGGTTATCATGTTGAGGGGACAATAATCAGTAGGTGTTCTATATATAGCCGCTCTCAGAAGCACTTATAAAGTGATTTAAGCTTGAAAAAGACTGTCATCACACAACCAAAGCAGGAAGACATTCAGAAAATTTGGGACATATATACAGGTATTTTTAATGGGGGATATTAATTTCAATTAAAATCAGTGCCTAAGGAACAGCTTCAACCTTAACCCTTCCTGTAAAGCTGGCATCATTTTGCACCGTTATAATGAGTACTGGGTTTTAAACATTCCCCATTCGGCGGATGCTCATCACACGCTATCCTAAATTAGGAATATTTTCAGGCCTGTTATACTTTGATCATCGTGACACCAATGCTACCTTCAATTAACGAGATTAACTGTTTAAAGAGAGCACACTCCCAGGGATTTGTGCTTTTTTTTAAGAAAGGAATGGACTTCATTAACTTAACAAGGCAATGTTCTATTAGCTAAGGATTAATCTGCATTATTGAAGAGACCAAGTGCATTGCAATCCACAGATTTAGTGCCTTCATTCTGCTGACAGTACTTTATAATTTATCAAGTAAGTGCTGAATTATTCTAGCATGCTGATGTGCTCAGGGAGTAACACTACATTGGAAAAAGGGTCATTGAAGCAATCAATATTGACCTCATCGAGGAATATTGTTTTAAGCAGTATAGAAATGGTGGTAATCTTGGAAGGGCATATTGAATTTATGTTTAGTGTTAATATACAGTGAAAATTCGATCGTCTCTGCATTTTCAACTTTTAGAAAATAGCTTTTATGCTGTATTGTAGGCATTTATGTATGTTAATTAGCAAGTATGTTAAGGCTGGTGACATTATCTGATAATTATTTCTTAATCAGATGTAGTATGACACACATTCATTACGTCTGGAGATGGGACCCAAGACTTTAGTTACTGTGGATGCTGGAAATCAGAACCAAAAACAGAAATTGCTGGAGAAACTCATCAGGTCTGAAGAAAGGTCACAGGACTCAAAATGTTAACTCTGTTTTACTCTCCACACATGCTGCCAGACCTGCTGAGTTTCTCCAACAATTTCACTACTTGTTGTGACCTTAATTGCATTATCTGATATGGTAGTCCACCCACTGTCAAGCAATTAGCATTTCATTCATGACTCTCATCAGCTTGTTTCTATATTGGCTGGCATCACCAAGTCATAAAGCCATTCAGCATTCAATGAACTTTTCTCATTTCCTCCTCCTTTCAATTTGACCCTTTCTTTTCTTCCATTGTCCAGATATGATTTCATGGTTGCTAAAACAGATTGGATTACACACTTGTGTGGCCCAGGTTTTGGGTGCAGGGGTGATGATTGATGATACCCCTCTGTTGGTTCCAATTGATGTGGACACCACATAATTTGGAACACCCACCTCATAGAGTCATAGAGATATTACAGAATGGAAAAAGGCCCTTTGGCCCATCATGTCTGTTTCTGCCCTGGTCATCAAAAATCTATCTATTCTGATCCCATTTTGCAACACTTGGCCTGTAGCTTTACATGCAATAATGTTTCAAGTGCTTATTTAAATACTTAATAAATGTCTTTGGGGATTCTGCTTCTATTTAGGCAGTGAGTTCCAGAAACCCACAATCCTCTGGTTGAAGTGTTTTTTTCTCAAATCCCTTCTAAAACTCCTGCTCTTGACATTGCAACTGTGGCCCCTGATTGTTGACTTTTTTTGTGTGGCGAAACGTTTCTCCTGATCAACCCTGTCAATGCCACTCAGAGCTTTGTAGTACACCTCAACCAGGTCTCCCCTCAGCCTTCTCTACTCTAAAGAAAACAACTCAGCTTCTGTATAGTCTCTCTACGTAGTTGAATTGCTCCAGAACAGGAAACATCCTGGTCAATCTGTGCTGCACCCTTTCTGGTGCAGTTCCACTCATCTGCTCTGTAATGCTATGCAGCTTAGTGGACTCCGTGCTGCTTACTTCTTCCTTGCACTGACAACTGTCTGAAAAGCAGTGGGCAGGTACGTGTGATGCTGCCAAAACAACCTGCTCTTCTCAAAGCAGAGCTGTCCTTCTAATGGGAAAATTGCATTGAATAACATTGGTTAAATTTCCATCAATAAAATTGAACTCCTGGGCAGAGTGAAGTTTCCAGGGAGACAGACTGGGCGCTAAAGGGAGGACTAATGGAGCCGCGCAGTCAAAGAGAGCCCATGGCTCCACAAGGATGGGAGAGGCACACAAGGTTGATGCTCTGAAGGAAGTCAGAGTAGGGTTGTGATGAAGGTCACCTCCTTGGTACTTCACAGCCCTGCCACAAGTACTTTAATGACCTCAGTTGGGTGGTCGAGGTCAATGAATGCTTCTTTGCATTGCATCATCTACCCACCACACCACCCAATGTCTTTCACTGCCCACTGCACCACAACCCATCACTTACCTATCAACAGTGCCTGGCAACAAGAACTCATGTCTATCATCTAGATGCCCCACCTCACCCTCACATGCCTCACATGCACTGAACACTGCCTCCACATGTCTCTACCTTATTAGCTATGGCAGGAATGTCACCCTCATGTGATGCTAGATAATCACTAGCCTTCAGCCTTCTCTCTTCCATGTCTGTGACCTCCACCTGTGAGCCTTTCTTGAGAACAAGGAGGATGACATGTTCCTACCCTATTTCCTCTGTCGTAGGGGTCTGATGAGCACCAACTGCTGATGTGACCTCCTAGTTCCCAGTTCCTCAGCTATTCCCTTCTTGGAATTTGCTTTTATCTCTGAGGAACTGCCACCCACCCAGCAACCCAAAGAGGGATAGGGAGAGAGTCTCATTACTTGATCTGACACTCAATGCCATCAGCTCAAATATTAGCCTTGAATATATCAGAGTGAAGCAGTGTATGTTGATTTGTCTGGGAAAGTAGGCCAGGAGTTTCTATGCCTACTCGTCAGACACCAAGGTCCATAGATAAAATCTGCTGCAGGTCATTCCAAAGATGACACAATGGGACAACATAGAGTAGTGTGTGAGGGGTCTCCGCATCTAAATGCTGGGAACAGGTAGTCCCACATCACTGTAAATATGCGAGCAGGAGCCTGGCTCCAATCATGCATAGCACATCAGACAGCATGTTCCCGCCATGCAATCTCCACTCCATCACTGTGTTGCTATGGAGGCCCTCGCTGACACACTGCCACTGCTTTCCCCATACATGGATGGGTCACCTGTTATTCTGTCATTCTGATCAGAATACATCTTTATGAATCTAAGAACATATCACATCCACGCAGTTTGGAACAGTCAGCTTGAGCTGCAAACTGGGTATTTGATCCTGTAAATGTCACTCAGACAGTGCCCTTATTGCAGCTTCATGCTTCTTATTTGCTGAATGTTTGTCGAAATTGTTACCTGAACCTGCATGTGCTCCACATTTGACCTCCTGGGGTTGTATCAGCTTCTTGGGCAAGTCTTTTTGGACAGACATTGTCACTAAGGCAGTTCGATTCTGAGCAATCTTAGCATTTTGAGAACAAACTACCATTGAAGTTCGACTCTCCCAACAGTTCTAACAAACAGGCCCAAAGCATTTCTTACTCAAGCAAGATACTCTTTACATGTACTTGAGGCACGTGGGGGCGGAGTTCGATAACTGAACAGACTCCAATTGTACTTTGACTGAAAGACCTCAGACAGTGGTCTTTCTCCATTGCACCTTGGCAGCAGCTGCCCCAAGCTTTAGTGCATCCGTCAGCACTGGGTACCAGGTCTTGGAATGTGCCAGTCTGCGACACTCGGTTGAGTTCAACTCCTTTCTCTGGGAGACCAAAAAGTTTCAGACAGACCAAACAGCATCCTTCACTGAGTTAATGGTTCTCCAGGCACAGTCGATGTTTCTCACAGTGTGTGTCCCATGGAACAGACCATAGGACACAGAGTCCTGCATCACAGAGATACTCAGGACGAATCTCGGTGAAAAACCACTGCAAAAGCACATTCCTGCACAAGACATGTGACGGTCTCTAACTCCATGCTCCCACAGCCGCTTCGAGTGCAGCATGCAGTGGTGCACACATGAAGGATCTGATGGTGGCTGTGATCGCTCTGATTCCCAGCCATCCTACCCTGATGGGTGCATATCTCTTGAATGAATCCCACACATTTCACACAAAAGGAACCAGCAGTACACATAGTACTGTTATGTCTCCATGTTGATTTTCCAATCCATTACCTGGTTGTTTGCCTCGTTGTTTTCTTGGGATCTTCCTATGAACAAAATGAATGTCAGAGTTCCCACATTACAAAGATGACTACACTTTAAAATGCACTTCATTGGCTGTCAGGAGATGTCCTGAAGCCACAGAAGGCATCACATGTATTTAGGTTTTTCACTTTTCCTATCCAATGTAACTGAGCTATTGCCATGTTCAGACTCACATAATGGTTGTGTTGAAAATAATCCATCTGCTTTACTGCTAGTTCTTCACCCTGACATCAGGCAGTGAAATTTCCTCCATCGTCATGGTTATCTAGGAGATACTTAATCCAACTGAACAGCACCAATTATTAAACCTCATTCATAAATAAATTGCATTCATATCTTTCTCAAGGAATATAATAATATCCAGTGACAGTAAAATTCTGCATTCATCTCGAAGAAAAATGATAGGCTTCTTATTAAAACTGTTCCTATCCAATCCATGAAAAAATAATGTTTAATCTGTCTTTAGATGATGAAATTTACTTTGCACTTTATTAATCTAATCCTCAGCTGCACTGGTGCAAATATTCAATACTCAGCTTTATCACTGGTGTTCACACAATCCCTGCAGTAGCCCTGTGCTAAGACCTCAGGGAAAAATGTATTTCACAGAAACAGTAAGTTCCCAATTCTCCAAAATTGGAAAGAATTATGTTTTGACCAACAGAAACCTGTTTCCTTATATTCAATCACGACCCTACAACCACCACCAAAATTACTCAATGTCTTTTTGATCCAGAAACACCTACAATAGTCTCTTCAAGTGACAGTAACTATAGGGGAGAGGCTGAAGGAGAGCTGTGAGCATATAATTTAATGTTAGAAATATCCAGGTCCTCGCACAACAGAAATCAACTAAATATACAGAATGCTGCATCACTCAATCTTTAAATATACGTGTGGGAGCATCATACTGAGGTTATAAGGACAGCTCTGGTCAGTCAGTTACTGCATTCAGTTACAGTACGTTGAGGTATTAGTGAATCTTCCAAAACACAATGCAGTGTAGGGTCACAAAAACTGACTCTCAATATCAGATTACTAATTCCAGTGCTGAAAATGAGTTGCTGGAAAAGCGCAGCAGGTCAGGCAGCATCCTGAAGAAGGGCTCATGCCTGAACCGTCGATTCTCCTGTTCCTTGGATGCTGCCTGACCTGCTGCGCTTTTCCAGCAACACATTTTCAGCTCTGACCTCCAGAATCTGCAGTCCTCACTTTCTCCTACTAATTCCAGTGGAATGGTTAGAAAACTTAAGGCTCTTCAGCCTTGAAAGGAGGTGGCAATGTTCCATTTTAGGATTTACCCGTGTCCTATGCTTTGCACCAAAAAATGAGTCTTCCACACAGTAATCAAACCTTATAATCTGTATTGGTTAACATCGCAACCATGCCTGAAGGGAAACCACGTCATGCTGGGGATGCACTATATTGGTAAGAATGGAAAAAGGGGTGCCTAGGAGCAGGAACCCAGCATCCACTGCTCTCCAGAGAGTAGAATTCTGGAAAAATGCCCCTTTGCGAAAAAATGGCCGTCATCTCTGTCTGAAAAGGGAAAGCCCACATCTGTCCCCAGTCTAATACCATCAAAATTAGCCTTTCTCCAATTTAGAACTTCAACTTTTAGATGTGGTCTATCCTTTTCCATCATTATTTTAAAACTAATAGTTGCTGGCCCCAAAGTGCTCCTCCACTGACACCTCAGTCACATGCCCTGTTTTATTTCGCAAGAGTAGGTCAAGTTTTGCACCTTCTCTCGTAGTTACAGCCACATACTGAATCAGAAAATTGTGTTGTACACACTTAACAAATTCCTCTCCATCTAAACCCTTAACACTATGGCAGTCCCCGTCTATGTTTGGAAAGTTAAAATACCCTACCATAACTACCCTATTATTCTTACAAATAGTTGAGACCTCCTTACAAGTTTATTTCTCAATTTCCCTTTAACTATTAGGGGATCTATAATACAATCACAATAAGGTGATCAGCCCTTTCTTATTTCTCAGTTCCACCCAAAAAACTTCCCTGGATGTATTTCCGGGAATATCCTCCCTCAGCACAGCTGTAATGCTATCCCTTATCAAAAATGCCACTCCCCCTCCTCTCTTGCCTCCCTTTCTATCCTTCCTATAGCATTTATATGCTGGAATATTAAGCTGCCAGTCCTGTCCATTCATGAGGAGAAAGTGAGGTCTGCAGATGCTCGAGATCAAAGTTGAAACTTTATTGCTGGAACAGCACAGCAGGTCAGGCAGCATCCAGGGAACAGGAGATTCGACGTTTCGGGCACAGTTCAATTTATTAGTCCCACCTTGTCCCTGCCTGCCCTGACTATTTGACTCGCTTCTGTTCTCAACTGGACCAGTCTCAGATTGATCTCTTTCCTCACTATCTCCCTGGGTCCCCCCTTCCCCCACCTTACTAGTTTAAATCCTCCCGAGCAGCTCTAGCAAATCTCCCTGCCAATATATTAGTCTCCCTCCATCCTTCTTGTACAGGTCACTTCTACCCCAAAAGAGATTCAATGATCCAAAAACATGAATCCTTCTCCCACACACCAGCTCCTCATCTGCTCTATCTTTCTATTCCTGCTCTCACTAGCTCATGCTGAGCTGAGCGGCCATTCTGAGCTGAGTGATCATTCCAAGCTGAGTGATCATTCCGAGCTGAGTGATCATTCTGAGCTCATGGTTTATTGGATTTAACTGACCTGATATGACACAAGCCTTCTTGTGATGACCTAGATTTTGGGAGATTTTTTAAAAATTCATCACAGGATGTGAATATCACTGACTCTGCCAGCACTACTTGCCCATCCCTATTTGCCCAGAGGGCAATTATGAGTCAACCACATTGCCACGGGTCTGGAATCAAATGTAGACCAGACCAGTTTCCTTCCCTAAAGGGGCATTAGTGAACCGGGTGTTTTTTTTTTGACAATCAATTCACGGTCATTGTTAGACTCTTAATTCAAGATTGTTATTGGATTCACAATCCACCATCAGCTGTAGTGGGATTTGAACCTAAATCTCTAGAATATTAACTGAGTTTCTGGATTAATAGTTGAGTGATAATACCACTAGAGTATTGCTTCCCTGATGGTTATACAATTTTAAACACCGTGGTAGATCATGAGTTGGGATTATAAATTATGGAACCTTTTTAATAAAAATTGACAGATTTGTAGTAAAATAGTTCACTGTACTTTTACCAGTTAGCTCACAGTCTTTTCAATCGGACAAAAAATAACATAAGGGTCTGGATAAGACATCTGGGGCATGCGTAAAAGAACCTTTTTATGAAGCAAGTGGTGATGACCTGGAACTTAAAGCCTATAAAGGTAATGGAAGTGGAGTATCCACTCATTTTTCATTATCCATTGATATGTTTCCTCAGAACCACATACTTGTGAGATTGGCCCCAGACTGAATCTCTTTTTTTCCCATTGTCTTGTCTGATCCATCTCAGTAAACATCGCATGGTCCTTTGAGGTACATAGGAGAGACATATCGGAATGCTCTCAACTTGTGTTATCTGAGGGAAGTCCCCATCGATTGTGATAAGGAAGAGGACTGAGTTCGGCAACAATTTCAAAAGGAAATTGAATAGACACTCAAGTGGGAAGGTGTTCTGTAGGGCTGTGGGAATAGCATTTGTAATTTGGACTGGTTTATTCAGCAGAGAGTAGGCATCAATTTGATGGGTTCAATGGACACTTTATGTGGACTCAATGACTCTAAAATACATGACACAGACAGGTGGTGGGGAAGATTTTATGAAGCTGTCAAAAGCAGGCAATGTGGTGTGTGGGGTAACTCAATCAGACAGGATGTAAAATTTTGATTTCCCAACAGGATGGTGAGCACAATATTGGGCACAGACATGAACATTCAATTAAGAGATAACACAGAAATTGTGTCTTATGTTTCACCATAAAAGAAATCTCTAACTCCCCCATAACCATCCGTGCCAACCGTGAGCCTTGCATTTGACCCATAAACTAATTTCAGCAAACAACAATGATGCAGACATACACCAAATGCAATCAATTTAATGAGTAATATTTAATAGCAAACTGTTGTTTTAAGAAACACCAGTGCCAAGTTTATCCTAGTGGAGTTGGAGTTGGGCAGGAAAACTTTAGCTGTACTATAGAAATTCCCTGCTTGACCGGGGGGCAGGGAGGGGAGTGGGGGGTTTTGAAAGCCCATTATATCCACGGCTTTATCATCTCCAGGTTTCACTACTGAAAACCTTGCCCCCACTCTTGAAACACCCCATGCACATCACTGCTGCTTTATACATTAATTATAATCATGTAGAAAATGGCAAAAAGAGAGTGCAGAAGAGATACATACCTTTAGTTCTGCTGTTGGGAATGGCATTCAGTTGATAAAATCCCTGTGGCTATCTCTACTCATAATATTAAACCAACATCATTGCCTGTCACGTGAAAATCAATGTACATCGTGCTTACACGGGATGGAACATCACTTTGTTGACGGTAGCTGTTTCTGAGCCTAATCCTGGAAAGGTCTCCGATGACCTCCCATCACCATGCTCCTGCCATTTACCGTCTAACTGCCCGTCCCCACTGTACTCTACTTACCAACATCAATTGGCAAACAGATAGACCATCCTTCTTTGATCGACAGTCAGTCAAACAGCCATTACCCTCCCCCACCCTCATGTTTGTTCATGTTTCAATTATTGAACAAAAGTATTCAGAGAAACAATGTTAAATATTTTTAATAAGCCTCTATTCAAAGGACCTGTAGGGTAATAGAAAGTCCAGAGCACGGTTCCAGGTAAATCACAGCTACAGAGGAAAGGCACCTGGGAGATAATGTCAGAATTACCTCTCCATGCGAAAAATACTGCTCACCTGTTGAAGTTTTCTAAGTGAGGGAGGATAAAATTCTTGATATTTTTCAACAGCATATTGATGCTAGACTGCAGCATGTAATAAATGCTTCTCCCTCATTTGTATTTATCCTTGTAATCTAGCCAGAACATTCATACCAGATAAACATGAGATTCCTGCCACTGTTTAAGGCTTGACTGCGCTGGCTGCTGACTAGGGCACCTGAAAATATTTGCTCTTTCTGATGATGAGATAGTCAAAGGTGAGATTGAGTTTACCTGTGATATGACAATGAGGGGATAAGTGATACTGTCACTACACTGACACAATTTCACAACACACAGAATTACAAATCTAATTTTGTTGGACTATCACAGTTATTTACAAAGGTATTGATATGCTCAGGGGCTTTGCTATGCTGGGCAGTGCAAGTAGTACAATAAATCATCGTTATATATTGCGTTGACAGTTGCTATATCATAGTTTAATTTAAAAGTGCAAAAATAACCACATGTCAGTGATATATACTCACTATCTTATATCCATATACTTGATGTTGAGCATGCTAGTCATTAAAACCTGTATGACAAGCCCCAATCAGCAAAAGTAGCATCTGGAGTTCAATAAAGCCACCTGATGCTGTTTGCAATATATTTTCTAAAACTGAATGATAGTCACCTTGATTGCAGAGCTGTAATCTAACAGGTATGTTTGTAGTTCACTTTTATTATGCTTCTGAATTCTTCAACATTGGGTAAAGGATTCAATCACCGAGTATCACTGTTGCTTACATACATTAACTATTTGAACCCTGCAATTTTACTAGTCTTTACCTTCATCATTTAATTTCTTTATATGTAGTTTCTATATGTGAACCCATCATCTGTGTACAATCTAGAACTGACTCGTACTACTTAAACAGCAGAGAGGCAATGGCTCAGTGGTACTGTTGCTGGACTGCTCATCCAGAAATCCGGGTTCGAAAGCAGATGGTGGAATTTGAATTCAGTAAAACTGTGGAATTAAAGAGTCCGACCACGAATTGATTATTGGAGGGAAAACCCATATGATTCACTAATGCCCTTTTGGGAAGGAAACTGTCATCTGTAGCTTGTCTGGTCTACAGACTTACAGCAATGTGGTTGACTCTTAACCACCCTATGGGCAAAAAATGTTGGCTTAGCCAGAGATCTGTCAATGAATTTGAAAAAAACACAACCAGCCTTCAACTCTTTCCATTATTGTATAAGAATACAAGCCAACAACTTCTGGATATACAGCACTTTTGACTTTTTTTCAAATAGTCCAAGATAATGGTTCAAGGAAAACAGATGAAATCGGAAAACATGAGATGAGGAGATAATATTTCTTAGAAGAGCAAAATGGATTTTAGGGAGGAGATGTGGATTGGGACCCAAATAGATGAAGGCCATATTGGGGCAAAATTGATGAGTGAGGGGTAAATCTCCAGAATCAGAGGAGGGACTTTCGGGAACATATATGACTGGAAAAGGATGAGACTATTCAAGAATTTAAAAACAAAAATAAGTATTTTAAACTGGAAGCATTGGAAATTCAAAAGCCAATCTAGTCAATTTGCTCAGATTGAGATCTTAGAATTACTTCTGTATACTTCTTTTCTATTTAGTTCTGTAGCAGGCAGTATACAACTTGTCAACCAATTGATGTACTAGAAATTGCAGGAAAACCTAACAATTTCATGTAGACTCCATTACATAAACCCATTGAAGACAAAATAGAAATGATTTGGAAGCTTCGAGACTTCCAATGAGATGCTACTTTGAATGAAAAGCAAAACAACTTTTTTTTCCCTAGAGATAGCTGTAGAGTTGATTTCAATTCTGGCACAGTCTGGTGGAACAGAAATCTAATCAAACAGAATCTGTTGCGGAGTCAGTGCAAATAATTGCAATCCAGTGGGCATGAATCCATGCACAAAAATGTTTCAATTTCGGCATTGCATTGGAATTTTTTTCTCAACGCGATCTTTGAATGGCTGGTGTGGAGAGTCAGAACAAAATGCCATGTTGTTGTGAAAGGTGTTTATTTTTTGAGGTTACAGCCAAGGAACGTTGTTGGAGCAGTGTAGAGAGAGCTTTAAAGTATGTCTAGATAACAGGTATCTCAAGATTGATATCTAATCTGATTGAGCAGATTAGAGAAGCTGAAGATTGTTATTTAAGAAGCCACCACCTTAAGAAGATTTAGCAGATCTGAATGGGATTTATCCTGAATCCACTCTCTGCTTGATGCTATGGGAAAGTCACTGAAACAAATGTCCCATAATATTTATTAGCATAATGCTTATAAATTTAGTTCATGCCAGGAAATGCAGAGTACTGGGCTAATGGTGGTGTAGATGAGCAGAGAGCTCTCGGTGTCCAGGTATATAGATCCTTGAAAGTTGCCACCCAGGTTGATAGGATTGTTAAGAAGGCATACAGTGTGTTGGCTTTTGTTGGTCAAGGGATTGAGTTACAGAACCATGAGATCATGCTGCAGATGTACAAAACTCTGGTGCGGCCATGTTTGGAGTATTGCGTACAGGTCTGGTCATCGCATTATAGGAAGGATGTGGAAACTTTGGAAAGAATTCAGAGGAGATTTATAGGATGTTGCCTAGTATGGACAGAAGGTCTTACGAGGAAAGGCTGAGGAACTTGAGGCTGTTTTCGTTAGAGACAGGAAGGTTGAGAGGTGACTTAATTGAGACATATATAATACTCAGAGGGTTAGATAGGGTGGACACAAGGAATTCTTGATGTCACAAAGAATTAAGGGCTATGGGGAGAATGCGGGTAAGTGGAGTTGAAATGCCCATCAGCCATGATCGAATGGCGGAGTGGACTCGATGGGCCGAATGGCCTTACTTCCACTCCTATGTCTTATGGTCTTATGGACAGTGAGAGCCTTTTTCCTCAGATGGTGATGGCTAGCATGAGGGGACATAGCTTTAAATTGAGGAGTGATGGACATAGGACAGATATCAGAGGTAGTTTCTTTACTCAGAGAGTAGTAGAGACATGGAACGCACTTCTTGCAACAGTAGTAGACTCGCCAACTTTAAGGGCATTTAAATGGTCATTGGATAGGCATATGGAGAAGAATGGAATAGTGTAGGATAGATGGGCTTCAGATTGGCTCCACAGGTTGGTGCAACATCGAGGGCCAAAGGGCCTGTACTGCGCTGTAATGTTCTATGTTCCATGTACTAAATGCCATTTCAGCTGGTTGTGTATGATGGTGTATTCGTAAAAACCCTACAGTGTGGAAGCAGGTTCTTCAGCCTGAGTCCACGCTGACCCTCCAAAGAATATCATACTCAGACCCACCCAATCCCTTTAACTATAGTCAATCCACCCAGCCTGCACATTCCTGGACACTATAGCATGGTTAATCCACCTAACCTGCAAATCTTTGGACTGTGGGAGGAAACCCACACGGACACAGGGAGAATGTGCAAACTCCATACAGTCACGTGAGGGTAGAATTGAACCTGTGTCCCAGGCACAGTGAGGCAGCAATGCTAACCAATGAGCCACCATGCTGTTTATCAAACTCCAGATGCTACTTTTGCTGAGTGCAGACTGTCATACAGATATTAATGACTAGTATGCCCAATATCAAGTATAAGAATATAAGAGTCGAGAGTGTGGTGTTGGAAAGGCACAGCCGGTCAGCAGCATCCGAGGAGCAGGAGAATCGACGTTTCAGGCCATAGCCCTACGTCAGGGAATGCAGCATCTGCAGTCCTCACTTTCTCCTATAAGAATATAAGAAAAATGGACATTCATCTCTGACATTTAGTGATTCTCTTTTTTTGCACATTCCAATGACAAATGTTACACACCCTGGAGGGGTTTGCCTTCTGACTTGAACTTACAGAAGTCTGTCATGTATGAACAAACAACTTAGGAACAGGCATAGGCCACTAGATCCCTCAAGCCTGCTCCACCATTCAATAAGGTCATGGCTGATTTGATAGATTACTCTACATTTCTGCCAGCTCCCAATAATCTTTCACCTACTGGGTTATCAAAAATCTGCTGATCTGATATAGAATTCCTACAGTGTGGAAACAGGTCCTTCGGCTCAACAAGTCCACACCGACCCTCTGAAAAGTAAACCACCCAGACCTATTCCCCTACATTTACCCCTGACTAATGCACCTCACCTACATGTCCCTGAACACTATGGGCAATTTAGCATGGCCAATTCATGTAACCTGCACATCTTTGGATTGTGGGAAGAAACCCACGCAGACACGGGGAGAATGTGCAAACTCCACACAGAAAGTCGCCAGAGGCAGGAATCAAGCTCGGGTCCCTAGCAAGGTGATGCAGCAGTGCTAACCACTGAGCTATCCTGCCACCCCACAGTGCTGCCCCATGGGTCTCTGCCTTGAAAGTATTGAAATACTCTGCTTCTACTGCCTTTTGAAGAAAAGTTGCAAAGACTCACCCTCGTCAGTGAGAAAAAACATTCTCCTCATGTCTGTCTTAAATAGATACGCTCTTTTTTGTTAACCACCAAGTTTCGTCTTTCTCGCCCTCTCTGACAATAACTGCTCAGTGACTGCCCAACTCAATGGCATAAAATACAAGTTGACTTTGAAGTGACACTGTAGGCTGGAAAGTGTCAGTTTCATTGAGTGTTTATAGAGGGTTTCTCTCCAGGAGGCTAAGTGAATTTTCTTGTGCTTTCATCCTAAAATACTCTCATTAACTACCTTCTCTGCTTCGGCAGTGCGCGTCTCATCCAATGCTAACCCAATTTCCCAATCACCATAGCCTGAAGTAATCACCACTGCTGGGCAATGGTGCGTAGTTAAAAAGCTATTACTCTCCATGTCAAGCACTGGCATTCTGAAGCTGCTCTGCACATTTCCACATATTCTTCCAGAGCTTGGAAGATAGGTACAAATTGGAACTTAACCTTGCTGACAGAGACATGGAGGTCCTCATGAATGGCACAGAGAAGGGCCCATACAAATGCACAAGCAAACACAGGAGCAACAGACAGGTTTACCGGGGCATCGGCCACCATATGCTGCAGCAATGCCAAGGAGGGTGCACCAGCCTCTGGGTGGGACACATTCAGCATGCCTGACCCTTCTCGAGACAAAACCTTAAGGTAAGTCAGCTCCACCATCAGGCAGGGATCCTCCATCTCAGCTCTGGACACCAATATGCTACTGAGACATGAGGAAGGAAGAGGAAAGCCTTTCCGGATCATAGCTAACATCTGCTTTCGGAAAAGTCGCTATCATTTCTATTAGTAAATGTTAACATTGTAGCATAATGTGTGAGTCTATGTATATTCAGAAAGGTAAGCTGTTTAATGGTGTTGAAGCCACCCCTCCTTATCCCCACACCATATGTTCCATAGACCAAGGTGTGATATGAGTGGCTGCTGCACTAAGTGACCAGTAGGTCGTTGTGACTGTGAAACCAGACTCCATCTCTCAAGATGCACAGACAACATTACAGCAATGCAGTTCTGTCATTAGCCTGCATGTGATTTTCAGAAGTAGTTGGATCAAGGAGCCGGATTGCACACAACAGATTAATGTTTAAGGCTTTCAAGAGATGCTGAACTAAAAACACAGTGTTTTGCTCTCTGTGTCTGGGTGTATTCCTATTGCAGTTTCCCTGTGAAAGGTCCCACATAGCTGTAACCTAAAGCTCCCTCCTTCACAGATGGCAGCACATAATTCACATCAATTTCCTTTCTATCACACACTCTTGATTTACAGGATGACAGAAGGCAGGGGGTGGGTGACCACTCCTCTAAACTTGGGGTCCAGACTCTGCCTCAACATTTCAGTGAACGGCCAAGCATCTGCTTCTTCTTCCGGGTAGGCCTCACCATCAACCCCATGAAGCCCTCCACCCACCCCATCCATTTGTGTCTGCATCCACACGTCTCTTCCCCTCCATAATCATGAAGTGCTTCAAAAAGCTGGTGATGACTCAAATCAACTCTAGCCTCTCAGCCTGCCTCGATCCCCTGCAATTTGCTAACCTCCGTAACAGGTCCACAGTGGACACCATTTCCCTAGCTCTGCACTAATCCCTAGAATATCTGGACAACAAGGGCACCTACATCAGACTCCTACTCTTCAATTACAGCTCTGCCTTCAACACCATTGGTCCCTCCATATTAATCTCAATACTCTGAGACCTTGTTCTCAGCTCCGCACCTCTCTAACTGGATCCTCAACTTCCTGACCCACAGACCACAATCAGTGAAGATAGACAACTGCACCTCCTCCACAATAACACTCAACTCTGGAGCCCCTTAAGGACTGTCCTCAGTCCCCTGCTTTACGTACACCCATGACTGTGTTGCCAAATTGCAAACAAACGGCAACTACAAGTTTGTTGACAACACCACATGACGAATATCTAACAACGATGTGTCAGAGTACAAAAGGGAGATAGAGGGCTTGGTGTTGTGGTGCAATGAGAACAACCTTTCTCTCTCAATGTTGGCAAAAGTAAAGAACGGATCATTGACTTCAGAAAGAAAGGAGGAGAATATGCCCCTGTCTACATCAACAGATCGGAGGTTTAGAGGGTGCAGAGCGTCAAATTTCTAGGAGTGACGATAGCTGCAAATCTGTCCTGGACCTCCCATGTGGATGCAACAGTCAAGAAGGCACAACAATGCCTTATTTTCCTCAGGCCGCTCAGGAAATTTGGCATACCCATAAGGACCCTCACCAACTGTTACAGATGCACCATGGAAAGCACACTGTCCGGGTGCATTATCGCCTGGAACAGCAACTGCTCTGCCCAGGGCCATAAGAAACTACAGAAAGTTGTGTGCACAGCCCAGATCATCTCAGACGCCAACCTTTTTTTCATGCTCCCCATCTACATTGCTCGGTGCCACAGAAAGGCTGCCGACATCATCAAAATCTCATCACACCCTGAGGTAATGCTCTCCTACAACCTCTTCCATCATCTGCCTTGAAAGTATTGAAATACTCTGCTTCTACTGCCTTTTGAAGAAAAGTTGCAAAGACTCACCCTCGTCAGTGAGAAAAAACATTCTCCTCATGTCTGTCTTAAATAGAGAGGTGAGTAGGTTCGGTTTATTTTCATTAGAGAAAAGGAAATTGAAGGGGGGACCTGATTGAGGTTTACAAAATCATGAAGAGTATAGACAGAGTGGATAGAGACAAGTTTTTTTTCCCAGGGTGAAGGATTCAATAACGAGAGATCACGCTTTCAAGGTGAGAAGTGGAAAGTTTAAGGGGGAATACATGTGGCAAGTACTTCACACAGAGGGTGGTGGGTGTTTGGAACACGTTGCCAGCAGAGGTGGTAGAGGCAGGCATGGTAGATTCATTTAAGATGTGCCTGGACAGATACATGAGTAGGTGGGGAGCAGATGGATACAAATGCTTAGAAATTGACCGACAGGTTTAGACAGTAGATTTGGTTCGGCTCAGGCTTGGAGGGCCAAAGGGCCTGTTCCTGGGCTGTAAATTTTCTTTGTTTTTGTTCTTCCTTAACATTGATCTTGCATAATGACGTAATCTGTTTGTCTCTGTCTAAGATTTTTTTCTCACTCTATGATCTATATGCTTTTGCTGACCAGGATCTGCCTGTACTACTTGTAAACAAAGCATTTCACTGTACTTAGGTACACACGACAATAAATAAATCAAATCAAATCAAATCAAATGCTCCCAGCCCAGTTCCATGACTAACAGGTGAATGTGTGATGTCTTGTAGGTAACTGTCCCCTCATGGAGATCAGGGTGCTGCACACCATTGATAAATACTCCTGTCTGTGAGTGCCCTTAATAGACATCCAGCCATATCCAAGACCCTGGATAACCAACCAATGATATCTTGCAGGACATCCATAAAGGCTACTCCCCAAACAATTTGAGGTATGGCTGTTTGCCTGAAGCACATTAGGTTTACTTGCAGTACACGTTGTCACATGGTACAGGGGTGACATTCTAATGTGTCATAGAACAACATAGAACCATTGAGGCCCTTCAGCCTGGTTGAGTCTGCACCAACAAGTGAGAAACACCCGATCTTCATTCTAATCCCATTTACTAGCATTGGCCCATATCCTTGAATGCTACAACTGCCAAGTGCTCATCCAGGTACTTTCTAAAGGTTGTAGACCTCTTTCACTGCTGACTGCTAACAATTACATCAAACTGCCTGGCTTCGTGTCAGCACTAAACAGGAAGGCAATGCAGCAGGACCATGAGCCTTTAGGCTTTGCCCTGCGGATAAAGTGCAAAAAGACAAGGCAAGGCAGGAATTCAGTAATCATCCAGGCCAGTGCAAAGTGAGAGAGCACCAAGAGAGCAAGCGAGTGGCTATGAGGTGAGGTCCATTCCCTGTGCATTGTAATGAATGGGGATGGAGTGCTCCAAAGAACAACATTATAGTGCAGATGTATACTGTAACTGGTGATGGTGCGGAGAGGCTGCCACATTCTATGGTGTGACTGCTGGCCTGGATGTCGGTGCCACATGTCCAAGATGGTGGTCCAAAGGACCAAACTGGGAGCTGGAGTCAGCAGGTCACCACTCAGACTTTCATGTCAGGAACTCTTAGCATCTAGTTTCTATTTGTCCCACAGAACGACAGAAAACTGCATATTAATAAGGCGGTTTTCGGTTTAAATGAGAGTGACAATATGTAATAATCCCACTTAAGAGGATTTTATTACATATTGCCACTCCCTAATGAGAATCTTGTTTCAACACCATGTATTCTGTTGGAACATGGAACTAATTGTTTTCAATAAATCGAAAGGCCTAGCTGGACCTCTCCTGAGATTTTCTCAAGATTCTTACCACAACCCATGTCATTCAGGGCCTGTTACCATTCAACACTACGTTATTAAACCTTTCCATGTGAAAATATCTCTCCCTCAAGATTTAATATCCTTCTTCAGTCATGGCATTGTTTTCGCTGAGTGGAAGATCATAGTCTCACTCCACATGCTTGAAGGTGTTATTTATGCCAACACTATAGTGTAGTACTATAGTGTGCAGAAAGCATGCTGCGCTGTTGGAAATACGGTCGTTCAGCTGTGGCTAGAAACCATGGCCCTGTCTTCCCTCTTTGGTAAAGATAGGAAGTCTTTTGTCATTGAACATAGAATCAAACAGGAGGCTGTTCAGTCCATTAATCTATGTCTTTGAGATTAATGTCCAATTAGCCATTAACAGACATTTGTGGTGTTAGATCATTTGCTTTCCAAAGCCCAATTGCAACTACTTACACTTCAGTTTCCTTTGTGCACCACTGGCAATAGTGTTTTCAGTCACAGTGTCCTAAAGGTCTAGAATTCCATTCCATTGCGGAACTTCCTTGCCCTTCCAGCTGCCTGCATCATTGAGATGCGACTTAAACTTGGAGCTCCTTGGCAACATCTCATATTGATTTCTTTCGAAGCTTGCATTCATCAGAACAATTCATAACACTACCAATTCAAGAGAATAATCAGTACTTGGTTATCAAAGCAAAAACTCCTACTGAGTTTTAAGCAATTCCTGTTTTTGTTTCAGATCTTCAGCATCCATAGTTCACTGTTTTATTTTGGTTTTCAGTGGCGGTTTTCTCATTCAATCAGTAATCTTGCGAATTGTCCTGATGTGTGCAAATTTTGACAAAATGTTTTTTTTCAACGATATTCAAGCTCTATATGACTAAAAGATTATTTGTTTGACCATTTCAGTTGCACATTTGCCTGTGGAACAGCTTGAGATGTTTCACCATATTAAAGACACTACAAAAATGCAAGTTGTGGTGCATAGCCTGAGAGTTATTATACAGCCTGGAAGTCCTTAGTGACTTAAAGGCCATATTCCATTCCACATGGACTGCATATTATTGATAAAATAGTAAGGAAGCAAGATATTACAATAGTGCTGAGGGTATTGATTGTACATTATTAAATTGGTGAAACACATTATTTTCTGAAGTCTTGAAACTATATTTTGTTAAGCTTTGGCAGGAATCGAGCTGTATCGAGCATTTACATTAAGAAAGGAAAAGAAGACTGTGAAATAGTTGCAGACAAGAGCAAAAATAATAACAAAATTCAATTTTCGTTGGATGGATTGAATTCCTTTGTTTTATGTGCCTGCTTTTACAATGTTAAATTTATGGCACCACATCTGTTGTGTTATAATGAAGCTCTTGCCTTCTGTCCTCTGAAGTTTGTGTTGTATAATAAATATAAGCTCTTTGTTTAGTCACTGTAACTAATGGAAAGCCTCTTAGCTTTCAAGCCAATTATCTCCCTCCATTCATATATGTGTTTTTACAATAAACCGCTGCCCTTTCATGACCTGTTTGTGTTAATGTATAACACCCATCAGTTGCTACATGGCTTGTAATTTGGAAAGGGAACACTCATCAGTATTAATGTAGTGATTTTCACATTTACATTCTTTTATTACACTTCCTTCCATTTTTGACCCTCTTAAACTGAAGGCTGTGAGCAGTGTCAGGGTGCACTCTAGCAGAACCCTCTGTAACATTTCTCAATACTCCACACTACTGAAACCAAGCATCACATCAGTGTCCCATCTTTTTCTTATCTAATGAACGTAGATGGAGGGAGGATGTTCCCGATGGTGGGTGCATTAGAACCAGGGGTGACAGTTTGAGGATTCGTGGTGGACCATTTAAGATGAAGATGAGGAGATATTTCTTTACTTGAAGCCTGTGGAATTCATTACTGCAGGAAGTAATTGATGCCAAAACATTTAATGTATTTGGAAGGAAGTTATATACAGAGCTTGAGGTGAGTGGGATCAAAGGTTATTGGGAGAAACCAGGATTAGGCTATTGAGTTGGACAATCAGCCATAATTGTGATGAATGGGAGAGGCCAAATGGCCTCCTCCTGCTTCTATGTTTCGATGCAAATTCACATCCAACCTTGCGAACATGTAGTCCGAGATTTTATAGAGTAGTAGTCCTGCCTCAGCTACTTTTGGGTTGCCTGACCAAAAGGCATCAGGCAATTAACTGCCAATCATCAGGGCTCCAGTCCCTTCATGGCAGGGCAGTTCAGCTCAAAAGCCCATCAATCTCAGCCAATCAGAGAGCTGACAATCGTTTAGCCCCAGCACAGCAAATGGAAGTAGTGGTCACCAATGGGATGACACTGTGGCCTCAAACTACAAAATGAACAGGATTAAGCGTGTGGGCAGAAAGGTGGCAAGCAGAATATAATGTGAGTAAATGTGAGGTTATGCATTCTGGCAGGAAGAATAATGGAGCTGAAATTATTTAATTTGAGAAAGACTGCAGAAAGCTACAGCAAAGAGTAGTTTCGGAATTCTTATACATGACTCTCAAAAATTTGGCATCCAAGTTATGCAGGTAATAAAGAAGGCAAATGAATGGTGGTCTTTATTTCAAAGAGAATGAAGTATAAAGATTGGGAAGTATTGCTAAAGCTACACAAGGTATGAGTCAGACCATAGCTAGAACACTCTAAACATTTTTCCCCAAGGAAAGGTATTCTGGCATTAGAGGTAGCCTAGAGAAGGTTTATTAGGCTGATCACAGGTTTGGAGGGACCATCTTATGAGGGGGGGTTGTGTAGATTGGTCCTGTATTCATTGGAATTCAGAAGAATGAGAGGCAACCTTAATGAAACATAATAGATGCTTGGGGGGCTTGACATGGTAGGTATGGAAATGAAAACAAAAAAATGCTGGAAATCACAGCGGGTCAGGCAGCATCCATGGAGAGAGAGAAAATTAATGTTTCAAGCTTAGAAGACTCTTCATCAGATCTCAGATTCCAGCATCTGAAATAATTTGCTCCTTTGTAGACATGGAAATGTTGCTTCCCCTTATGGGAAAGTCTACAACCAGAAGGCATAATCTCACAGTAAGGTGTCTCCCATTTAGAACAGAGATGAGGAGGAATGTTTTCTGTCAGAGTAGAGAATCCGTGGAATCAACCTCAGAGCAGTTGAGACTTAGTCATTAAGTATATTAAGTCAGAGATAGAGAGATAATTAACCAGTCATGGCAGTAATCAGAAATCAGTGACTTGAATTCAATAAAATATCTGGAATCAAAAATCTACTGATGACCAGAAATCCATTGTCAATTGTTGGAAAAAACTATCTAGTCACTAATGTCTTTCAAGGAAGGAAACTGCCATCCTTACCTGGTCTGGCCTGCATGTGACTCCAGACCCACAGCAACGTGGTTGACTCTTAACTGCCCTCTGGGCAGTTAGAGATAGACAATAAATACTGCCCTAGCCAGTGACAGCCTCTTCCCCTGAATGAATAAAGGAAAAGAAAAGAAGGGTTATGAGGAAAGGCAGAAAGTGGAGTAGAGGATTATCAGATCAGCCATGATCTTATTAAATGGCAAAATGCAGAACTCTAAGATTCAGAGGGATCTGAGTGCCTTCGAGCATTAATCACGTAAAGCCAGTATTGGTACAACAAGTAATTAGGAAAGCTAATAGAATGTTATTATGCAAGGGGTATTGAAACAAATATAATGAGTTTATGTTTCAGTT
This sequence comes from Chiloscyllium plagiosum, assembly GCF_004010195.1. Classification (NCBI taxonomy): domain Eukaryota; kingdom Metazoa; phylum Chordata; class Chondrichthyes; order Orectolobiformes; family Hemiscylliidae; genus Chiloscyllium; species Chiloscyllium plagiosum. The sequence continues at coordinate 68,928,682 of NC_057721.1, read as the reverse complement.
ATACAGGTTTTTGGTCAGATTACATTTAGAATACTGTTTTTTCATGTAAGGAAGAATATAAATGTTTTGCAAGTGGATGACTTGCTTGACTTATACCTAGAATGGTCGATTTGGCTTATGAGGAAAGGTTGGACAGGCTAAGCTTGAAACCACTGGAATTTCCAAAATTAAGAGGTGACTTGCTTGAAACAAAAAAGATTCTGAGTCTTTCACAGGAGGAGATGTGTCCTCTTATGGGGGAATCGAGAACAAGGACTCATTGTTTAAAAATCAGGGCTTGCCCACATTAAACACAGATTATGCAAAAATAAGTATTCTCTCGGAGGTTCATGGATCTTTAGATCTCTCTTCCTGGCAAGGCAGTAGAAGCAGAATCTTTGAATATTTTTAAGGCAAAGTTGATAGATTCTTGCTAAACAAAGGGATGAAATGTTATCACCGATGTTTGGGAATGTTGATATAAAGTTTCAGTCATGTCAGCTGTGATCTTACTGAATGTTTGAACAGGTACTTGGGACCAAATGGTCTATACTTGCTCCTAGTTTGTGCATTTGTAAAGAATCTAATATCTGTTGATCATTTCTTTCATTATATGAGATCCAACTATATCTGTGATTTGAGCTTTAGCACTTAATATTTCAATTTAACTGCATGACAGAATTAGTTTCTATGATGGCTGTAGTATAAGAGGTTATGTCTAATTATGTGAAATGTAAATTAAACCCAATATATCGTCATCACAGATGTGATGGCAAGTTCCGTAACCCTTCTCCCTCTGTAGCTTCGTGGCAAGATGAATCCACAGTAAGATGATTCTTAAATAAAGCTAATGCTTTCCTAACCCCTGCCTTCCTTGAATATTCAAGAATATTATAGTAGCTACAGTGTTGAGAATATGACATCAGCTATATACTAGTGGTATCTGTAAGGAGTGCACAAATCCTATCCATAGATGCCACTTCCGATGTCTTAAGTTTGGTCATTCATTTGTTCCCAGATTTCCTGTTCAGTTTTATGTTTTCAGCTATCACAATCCAGCTGCTGACCATGGCCACTAAGTGGCACTGTGGTGTATGTTTCTGAAATATTCTTCCATACTGTTTTTCTGCCATATTGGGCTTTCTCCTTTTTCCCAATGCTTAAACCCCTGTTTCATTGATAGCATTCTCACCTCTGAGTCAGGGGGTTCTGGGCTCAAGTCTTACTCCAGAGACTGGAGCATTTAATATCCACTGATGATCCAGAGCAGTACTGAGGGAGTGCTGCACTGTCGGTGGTGCCACCTTATTAGGTTTCAACTGAGGCCTCCTTGTTCACCCATTGTAAATGTTCATGTATAATCAATTTTTCAGTCACCTGTTCTAATATCTCCTTAATGTGGTTCAGTTTCACTTTTTTTTATGATAGTGCTCCTGTGAGTGTACTCAATGAATTGAGTTGTGACTGCTTGCTCACAAACATTGCTGGGATCAAGTGAGGGGCAGACAGGAAAATGTGGTTGTGACCATGATGAGATCAGGTATGATCTGTGGATTGGTGGAGCAGTCTTAAGGACTTAATAGCCTTATCCTACTCCCAGGTCCTATCTTCCTCTTACAATTTTAACTGGTGGACAGATTGATAGGTCAAGCAAGTAAATGATTTAAATTCATCAACTGACCTTGTATATTCACTTCCTTAATGCCATCCAACTTTTTTAATATCTCATTTCCATATTGGAATTCAGTAGGTGCTCCTCATTTGGCTCTTTGAGAATCTCCAAGACCCTTGTGTAGAACATGGGAAAACATGGAGAACTATTGCTCCAATATCTGATTAAGAACATAAGGGGAATTTCGGAAATTACAGATCCTCATAGAATAAATGTGAAAACATTCTGTGAAAACATTCTGTGAAAAGCCTCTCTAAAGATTGAGACACCAGCAAAGATACAGTTTTGTTCACCCACACCATTTATGTCACTGTAAACCTGCGGACGATGTATTAAGGGCAATACTAGGTCATTTGCCTGTTACACCACAGTCTGACCTTAAATAAGATCATAGTTGTTCCTTTCATGTTTTTAATACCACGTTCCCATCTATCTTGATTCTCTTGCCCAACATGAACCTACACACTCCTGCCTTACCAATGTTCAAACGCCCTGCCTACACCACTTCCTAAAGCAGCTAATTCCAAAATTGCACAACCATCTGTGAGAAAATAATTCCCATCTGTGATGATGCTGCTCCCTTAACATGGTTATGTTCTCCTTTGCAACTTTTCCCAAGAGGTTGTAAAAGCAGTGATCCCGAAAAGTCTAGGTTTGAAGGGTTTTAGGGCTAATTTAATTATAGCTAACAGATACTGCCTCAGGAAAAAAGGCTTTCAAGCTTAAAAGAAACACTTGCACAATGAAGGGGGAGTGGCCAGTTCTCCTAACTCATCTTTTCTCTGGTTTGGTTTGGTTTGGTTTTAGCAGTCTGGCTGTTCACCAAAAGCAGTCAATTCAGTTGTGAGGCTACTGGTCCAAGAAACAGCTACATGGAAGAAGCTATTCCATGCTGAATCTCTCTGCCACCTCTCTCCTATAAGACCCTGTATTTAAGTTTACCCTTTGTGTTTATAGGGATTGTTGCAAGTATTTGGAACAGCATCATTACGTTGGGATAATCTGTTGGGTTTTCGGATAGGTTAAGTTATTCTGTACTCTGTTCTCTTTTGTTTGTGTTCTATTTGGTAACCTTGCAAATAAATTCTGTTTTGTTTAAAACTAAGTGGTTTGACTAGTTGCATCACTCCTGGAATATCCACCATACACCTCCTTAAAACAATTAGCAAAGGTAGGGTCTGGGCTACTTGCTTGAAATGTTTTGAGGAGATCTAGCCTGGTCCATAACATATCTCTGACCTGAAAGGGCAATCTTGTCACTTTAACCAGTGCCCCCTGATTTTGGATTTACTCACAAAAGGAAACATTGTGTCCATTGTGCCCCTCACTCTTTTAAATTCCAAAGCCTAATCTGTCTGACCTACCCTCATAAAACAACAATCCAGGTATCAGCCCAGTGAACCTCCTCTGAACTACATCCAATGCACTTGTATCCTCCCCCAAATAAGGACACCAAAACAGCACATAACAAGTGCTTGTCTCATAACTGCCCTCTGGGTAATTAGGGATGAACAATAAATGCTGGTCCAGCCTGTGATGCCCACATTCCATCAACAATTATTTTAATTTTTCCAACATTGACTGGGATGCACTTAGTGTCAGAGGTCTCGATGGGGTAGAATTTGAAAGAAGCATCCAGGAGAGTTTTCTACAGCAGTATGTCAATAGTCCAACAAGGGAAGGGGCCATTTTGGACCTGGTACTGGGGAACGAGCCAGGACAGGTGGTAAAAGTTGCAGTGAGCATTTCTTGGGAACAATTCTGTAAGTTTTAGCATACTCGTAGACAAAGATGAGAGTGGTCCTAAAGAAAGAGTACTAAAATTAGGCAAGAACTGGGAAATGTGGATTGGACACAGCTATTTGAAGGGAAGTTCACATTTGATATGTGGGAGGCAGTCAAAGATAGGTTAAAGATAGTGCAGGTTAGGCATGTCCTGTTGAAGGAAAAGGATAGGAAAGCAAGATTTGTGAACCATGGATGACAGGAGAAATTGTATGACACGGTGGCACAGTGGTTAGCACTACTGCCTCACAGCGCCAGAGACCTGGGTTCAATTCCCGCCTCAGGCGACTGACTGTGTGGAGTTTGCACATTCTCCCCGTGTCTGTGTGGGTTTCCTCCGGGTGCTCCGGTTTCTTCCCACAGTCCAAAAATGTACAGGTTAGGTGAATTGGTGAAGGGGTAAATGTAGGGGAATGGGTCTGGGTGGGTTGCGCTTTGGCTGGTCGGTGTGGACTTGTTGGGCCGAAGGGCCTGTTTCCACACTGTAAGTAATCTAATCTAGCCAAGAGGAAAAGGGAAGCTTATATAAGGTCTAGGCAGCTAAGAACAGAACAGGCCCTGGAGGAATTTCGGGAGAGTAGGACCAGTCTTAAACAATGAATCAAGTGGGCTGAAAGGATCATGAAATAGCTTTAGCAAGGAGAATCCTTGCTGCACAGGTGGATAGAGTGGTCAAGAAGGCATATAGTATAAGAAGCAAGCGGGTAACTAGAGAAAGGATTGATCCACTAAAAGATAGTGAAGGAAGGCTGTGTGTCGAACCTGAGAGAATGGTTGAGATTCTGAATGATTACTTTGCATGAATGTTCACTGAGGAGAGGAACATGATGAATGTTGAGATTAGAGATAGAAGTTTGATTAATCTGGATCACGTTGACATAAGGGGGGAAGATGTGTTGGGTAGGTTAGAGGTTATTAAGGTGGGAAAATCCCCAGGACCGGATGGGATCTATCCCAGGTTGCTGAGGGAGGGAGGAGAGGAAATAGCTAGGGCATTGACAGATATCTTTGTAGCATCCTTAAACACAGGTGAGGTTTCGGAGGACTGCAGGGTTGCTTATGTTGTCCCCCTGTACAAGAAGGGTAGTAGGGATATTCCAGGTAACTACAGACCAGTGAGCCTGATGTTAGTGGTGGGAAAGTTGCTGGCGAAGGTACTGAGGGATAGAAAAGAATGAGCTCATCAGTGATAGGCAACATGGTTTTGTGCGTGGGAGATTGTGCCTTACCAACTTAATAGAGTTCTTTGAGGAAGTGACCAAGTTGATGGATGAAGGAAGGGTTGTTGATGTCATATACATGGATTTTAGTAAAGTGTTTGATAAGGTTCCTCATGGTAAACTAGTAGACAAAGTGAAGTCACATGGTGTGCAGGGTGTTCTAGCTAGGTGGATAAAGAACTGGTTGAGCAACAGGAGACAGACAGTAGTAGTTAAAGGGAGTTTCTCAAAATGGAGAAAGGTGACCAGTGGTGTTCCACAGGGATCAGTGCTAGGACCACTGTTGTTTGTGATATACATAAATGATCTGGAAGAGGGCACTGTTGGTATGATCAGCAAGTTTGTGGATGACATGAAGATTGGTGGAATAGCAGAAAGGATAAGGGACTGTCAAAGACTACAAGAGAATATAGATAGACTGGAGAGTTGGGCAGAGAAGTGGGAGATGGAGTTCAATCCGGACAAATCTGAGGTGATGAATTTTGGGAAGTCCAATTCTCGAGCAAATAATACAGTGAACTGAAGAGCCTTGGGAAAAGTTGATGAGCAGAGAGATCTGGGAGTTCAGATCCATTGTACTCTGAAGGTTGCTGCACAGGTGGATAGAGTGGTCAAGAAGGCATATAGTATGCTTGCCTTCATCGGACAGGGTATTGAGTATAAGAGCTGACAGATCATGTTAAAACTGTATACAACGTTGGTTCTGTCACATTTAGAATACTGTGTACAGTTCTGGTCGCCACATTACTAAAAGAATGTGGACACTTTGGACAGAGTGCAGAAAAGGTTTACAAGGATATTGCCTGGTATGGAAGGTGCTAACTGTGAAAAGAGGTTGACTCGGTTAGGTTTGTTTTCATTAGAAAAAGGGAAAATGAGAGGGGACCTGATGGAGGTCTACAAAATCATGAAGGGTATAGACAGGGTAAATAGAGATAAGCTTTTTCCCAGGGTGAAGGATTCAATAACGAGGAGTCAAGCTTTCAAGGTGAGAGTTGAAAAGTTTAAGGGAGATCCACGTGGCAAGTACTTTACAGAGAGGGTGGTGGATGTCTGGAACACATTGCCAGCAGAGGTAGTAGAGGCAGGCACGGTAGATTCATTTAATATGCAACTGGACAGATGCATGAGTAGGTGGGGAGCAGAGGGATACAGATGCTTAGGGATTGGGCGACAGGTTTAGACAGTAGATTTGGATCGGCTCAGGCTTGGAGGGCCGAAGGGCCTGTTCCTGGGCTGTAAATTTTCTTTATTCTTTGTTCTTTGTAACAAATTCAAAATAAGTATTTGAATTGTGACATCCATAACTTTTAAGCTCAATTCCTCTTGCAACATTATTTAAATGATTGAAACTTTGGCTCCTACTTACAAGAAATTATTACTTTTAGTCTAAGAAGGCTGCTGTCTCAGTTGGAGAACAGATTGGCAAGCGTCATCCTCTTGGATGGTAAACAAGAGTTTCCAAGGAGGACAGTGAGTGATTGAGCACCCATCCAGTTCTCTCAACCTGCAATTTAAGAGGATTATAGAAGCAGCATATAATGAAGAGAGCATCAATCAACCAGCAGAGGTACCAGGTACTGCCAATAGTGGCAGAAATAGCTCATGATTGAAGATAATCATATCTGAGGCACGCAACACAGGGTCATTTTTGAGGTGTAACAGCCAGACATCAGACCTGGACCTCCAAATAGAATAGCTCCTGAAACATATCACCTATACTTTTAATAAGACCAAGCACAGAGCGAGAACATTTTTTGTAAGGACTTGAAGGTGATGTGAACTGCCCATGCTATCTTTGAAATATTTAATATTTAAGTTAATTTCCGAAAGGATCACATAGAGGCAGCACGGCTCAGTGGTTAGCACTACTGTCTCACAGCATCAGGAACCTGGGTTTGATTTCACCCTTGGGTGACTGTATGTGTGGAGTTTGCACTTTCTCCCCGTGTCTGTGTGGGTTTCTTCTGGGTGCTCCTCGCACAGTCCAAAGATGTGCAGGTTAGGGTGGATTGGCCATGCTAAATTGCCCATAGTAGGCGAAAATGAGGACTGCGGATGTTGGAGATTAGAGTCAAAATTAGAGTGTGCTGGAAAAGCACATCAGGTCAGGCAGCATCCGGGGAGCAGGAAATTTCAGGCATAAACCCTCCAACACCACTCTAAATTGCCCAGACTGTCCAGGGATGTGCAGGCTAGATGGGTGAGTCATGGGGTTGCAGGGATAGGGGAAGGAGGTGGGTCTGGGTGGGATGCTCTTCAGAGGGTCAGTGTAGATTTAATGGGCCAAATAGCCTGCTTCCACACTGTAGGGATTTTATGATTCTAACTGTTGGTGTGTTCAAGACAAGCGTGAAGTATAGAGCAAATGTAAGAAAGTATAAGGTTACAGTGTTGTTTGAACTAAATATCAGGTCAATCAGTGTTAATTTCATATTAATTGTATTTAATTTCATGTAAGCAATGAATAATGATGGGGGATTCATTTATTCCCCTTTAAACAGAGTACAAGCTGAAGCTATTGTCGTTGAATTAGGAGGTGCATCTTACATTTATTTTGCATCTTTGCAAATAAAAGCTTATAGAAGAGTTTAACGATTGGTTCAAGTTCTGGGTCTCTGCAAAATAAAGGATATATTCTGAAAAACTGAACAACTTCTACCTGTTCTGCTTCTGTAGGAAAAAGCTCTTGAATTCTCTTCCTCAGTTAAGGTTGAGCATGACATAGCGAATGGTCATTTGATAATATCTCAGAACTGTACATTAGGATCCCACATACTTGCTCTAAATAGTAGAAGCACTGGACGCAAAATGCTAACATTGTGGTCCATGCCTTTCAGGTTATAAGCAAGGTGCAAATGTGTTTTCTTTTGGCCTCAGTGTGGAAGTTTCTGGATTGCTGTCAAAATAGCCATGGTGACAAGAGGCAACCCTGGTCCCCCAGTGATCCGCTGTCCAATTCTCATGGTCCTCACAATGCCTGACAACTGATGAGCAGCATCAATGTGCATGTGAAGGCTGCAAGGCTTTGATGAGGTAGATGTATAGAAAATATTTCTACATATGGAAGACACCAAAATTAGGGATGACAAAGATATAAGATGGCTACTTATAAATCCAATAGGAATCCAAGAGAAATGTTGAATGATCAGAATGTGGACCTCGCTACTACACGTTCATGTGAAGTAAACAGCTTTGAAGGAGTTAAATTGAAGCTAGATCATTGCAAGAGGAAGGAAGGAATAGAAGGCAAAGATGATGAGGTTATATGAAGCAAGGAAGCCATTATGAACCATAAGCTTCAGTACAGATCAGTTAAATCGAAAAGCTAGTTTCTACAATATAACTTGAAGATGCAATTCCAGGTTAGTGTCATTTATCACAAGCAGTACGTAAACGTTTGTGATGGTGGCAAATGGTTAGTAAACATTATGATCATATGCTCTCCAATAACACTCAACAACTTAGCAGCTTGTTCAGCTGGCAATCCCTCCACTATCCACACACAGTGGCATCAGTGTGTGCCATCTACAAGATGCACTGCAGCAACTCACCAAGGCTCTTTCAACCCCATTTTCCAAACTCCAGCCAATGTCACCTAGAAGGACAAGGGCAGCAAGTCCATGGGGGCATTGCATCTTTCCCTTTAAGAATATTTCTGTTCACTCACTATTGCTGGATGAAAGTGATGGAACTCCCTCTCTACCAGCACTGTTGGTATATCTGCGCCATGTGGACTTGCCAGCCACATTCACATTCCAAGTTTGTCTTTCCAGGGTGAAGGGAAGAGTTAGGAGGGCTGTATAGAGAATGCGGGTCCTCAAAGACTGTTCTAATTATTACTGTGAGTTAAAATCAACCCAATAATCATTTTTGGTCAATGAGGCCAGGAATCATGCCGACAGGTAGAGATCGACATGACAAGATGACTCGAAATTTATGTCCTCATCATTTTGGAAAATGAATTCCAGTGATCTACCTACCTGACTCTGTGCTGTTGGTTCCAAGTGGAATTGACCCTTGTGTAATTAACTTTTTTTATCATCACCATGGTTTCTGGCTCACTGCCAATTTTATTTGTATTATAAATTCATAAGGCGTAAAATGGGTTTTTCATGCAGGAACATAAAGTGCTGTTTTGAACGACTAACTGAATAATGATGAGCTAATTTCAATGAGGTTTTCCCACACCCTTTCTGACCTATGATCACAAACCAAATTGTGGTGGCAGAGAAGAGGCAGTATCATATGCTGTAGTTAAAATAATGAGCATTTTCCTCCTTACCGTGACAGTGTTAGTCATTAAGTCAAATGATATTTTATAGCCATGCCATTTGAAACTAGCATGGGCAATAGTGTAGGATCTGACGTTAGTGTACTCCCACTTAATCAATTAATTAGTCAAAGTGACCTCTCTCTTATCTGCATTAGTGGTGATCACTCATAGACATTCAGCCTCCAACAAGTTGCCTTGTCAAGAAACACCTTCTCCCCATTTTCCATAGTTCTGTAACTCATATACTAAAGTGCTCAAAATAAATGAGACCAGAAGACATATGTGTAGGACTAGTCCATTCAGCCCATCACATCTGTTTCACCAATAAATGGCCCAATCTGATACACCTCCATTCCACTTTCCTGCCTTTACTCTCTAACCCTTGATTCCCATTCTGATTAAAAATCTGTCGATCTCAGCCTTGAACATACTTAACAACCTCAGCCTTCTACAGGTCAAGAATTCCACAGATTCACCACTAAGTGAAACTAATGAACTGGGGAAAGCAATAGACATGGCAAGCAAGCAGGGAAGGTGTCTTGATTAATTCATGTCTGTTTATTCTGAAGCAGGCAGCACACAAACTGCATGTTACCTGCTCAATTATGTGATCACAGCATGAAGCCCAGTGCTGGGATGCTGAATAGATGAGAGGTGGATTCAGAGCTGTGAGCGGCTAACACAAGTTCAAACTAGATTCTCTACTCAAAGCCAGCCGTTAAAAGGGAAGACCATTCTGGTTGGAACAGGCACTGAAATTCAGAACTGGCTCAAAGGTGGTGGTGGAGGGCTGTTTTTCAGACTGGAGGCCTGTGACCAGTGGAGTGCCACAAGGATCGGTGCTGGGCCCTCTACTTTTTGTCATTTATGTAAATGATTTGGATGCGAGCATAAGAGGTATAGTTAGTAAGTTTGCAGATGACACCAAAATTGGAGGTGTAGTGGACAGCGAAGAAGGTTACCTTGGATGACAACAGGATCTTGATCAAATGGGCAAATGGGCTGAGAAGCGGCAGATGAGTTTAATTCAGATAAATGCGAGGTGCTACATTTTGGGAAAGCAAATCTTAGCAAGACTTACATACTTAATGGTAAGGTCCTAGAGAATGTTGCTGAACAAAGAGACCTTGGAGTGAAGGTTCATAGCACCTTGAAAGTGGAGTTGCAGTAGATAGGATAGTGAAGAAGGCGTTTGGTATGCTTTCCTTTATTGGTCAGAGTATTGAGTACAGGAGTGGGGAGGTCATGTTGCGGCTGTACAGGACATTGGTTAGGCCACTGTTGGAATATTGCATGCAATTCTAGTCTCCTTCCTATCGGAAAGGTGTTGTGAAACTTGAAAGGGTTCAGAAAAGAGTTACAAGGATGTTGCCAGGGTTGGAGGATTTGAGTTATAGGGAGTGGCTGAACAGGCTGGGGCTGTTTTCCCTGGAGCGTCAGAGGCTGAGGGGTGACCTTATAGAGGTGTACAAATGATGAGGGGCATGGATAGGGTAAATAGGTAATACACGATTTGAAACATTAATTCTGTTTTGTCTTCACGGATGCTGTCGGACCTGCTGAAGCTTGCCAGGAATTTTTGTTTTAGTTTGTTTCAGATTTCCAGCACCCAGTTCTTTATTGTTATCTCAAAGGATATATGGGAGCAGAATGAGCGGGCATAGAGTTAAAGTGACATGCAAGAGAAGTGAGGAATATGACAAAACAAATTCATTATCCAGGAAACGTTCTGAGGACCTGGGTTCAAATCCTGCCATGGCAGATAGTGAAATTTGAATTCAATAAAAAATCTGGAATTCAGAGTCTAATGATGACCATGAATCCAGTGTTGATTGTCAGCAAAACCCATCTGGTTCACCAATGTCCTTTAGGGAAGGAAACTGCTATCCTTATTTGGTCTGGCCTATATGTGACTCCAGACCCACAGCAATGTGGTTGACTCTTAGCTGCCTTCTGAGCAATTAGGGATGGACAATAAACTAGCCAGTGATGCCCTCACCCTGTGAATGAATAAAAACATTCTGCAAATAGTTTGGTTATGGAATTCCGACAGCCATGTGGGCCATTGCAGGCAATATAACCCTGAGGATCTGGATGCACAACACTCTGTGCTCAATATCCTGTACAATTCAACAGCTCACTGGATGAGGAGACTCTACAAATATCCCCATCCTCAATGATGGATGAGCCCAGCACCATCAGTGCAAAAGATGAGGCTGAAAGCATTTACAGCAACCTTCAGCCAGAGTGCCAAGTTGATGATCCATCTCGGCCTCATCTAGTAGTCCCCAGCCAATCTTCAGTCAATTCGATTCAGTCTACGTGATATCAAGAAACACACTGAATATTGCAAAGCCTATATGTCCTGACAACATATCAGTAATAGTACTGAAGCCTTGAGCTCCAGACACTTCCGCTCCTCTAGCCAAGCTGTTCCAAAACAGTTACAACATTGGCATCTATCCAATAATATGAAACATTATCCAGGTGTGCCCTATGCACAAAAGCTGGTCAAATCCCACCCAGTCAATTACTGCCCCATCAGGCTACTCTCAATCATCAGTAAAGTGATGGAAGATGCCAGCAACAATGTTTTCAAGCAGCACCTGCTAAGCAATAATCTGCTCAGTGAGGTCCAGTTTGGGTTCCGCCAGGTCACTCAGCTCCTAACCTCATGACAGCCTTCGTTCAAACATGGACAAAAGAGCTGAATTCCAGAGGGGAGGTGAAGTGACAGCCCTTGACATCAAAGTCATATTCAATTGAGTGTGGTATAAAGGAACACCAGCAAAACTGGAATCAGTGGGTATCAAATGGCAACTCTCCACTGATTGGAGTTATACCTGTCACATAAGAAGATGGTCGTGGTCAGTCGTCTCAGCTCCAGGATGTCTCCACAGGAGTTCCTCAGGGTAGTGTCCTATGCCCAACCACTTCAGCTGCTTCATCAATGATCTTCCCTCTATCACAAGGTCAGAAGTGAGGAAGTTTGCCTATGACTGAGCAATGTTCAGCACTATTCGGGACTCCTCAGATAACGGAAGCAATCCATGTTCAAATGCAACAGCATCTGGACAATAGCCAGGCTTGTGCTGGCAAGTTACAAGTAACATTCCTTTCACACAAATACTTGGCAATGACCACCTCTAATAATTGAACTGCCACCCCCTGACATTCAGTGATGTTACCATAACTAAATCCCCACTATCAACATTCTTTGGATTATAATTGACCAGAAACTCAACTGGACTCGCCACATAAGCATTATGGCTACAAGAGCAGGTAAAATGCTAGGAATACAGTGGCAGGTAACTCACCTCCTGACTCACCTCCTGTCCACCATCTACCAGGCACAAGGCTGGAGTGAGATGGGATATTCCCCACTTGCCTGAATAGGTGCAATTCCAACAACACTCAAGATGCTTGACACCATCCAGGACAAAGCAGCTCATTCAATTGGCACCACATCCACAAGCATCCACTCCCTCCACCACCGGTGCTAAATAGCAGCAGTGTGTCCTATTCACAAAATGCACTGCAAAAATACACCAAAGATCCTCAAACAGCACCTTCAAAACTCATGACCACTTCCATCAGGAAGGACAAGGGCAATAGATATATGATGACTCCACTACCTGCAAGTTCCCCTCCCAGCCACTCACTGTTCTGACTTGCAGATATATTTCTGTTCCTTCAGTGTCACAGAATCAATATCCAGAATTCCCTACCTCAGGGCATTGTGGGTCAACCTACAGCAAATGTACTGCAGCCGGTTCAAGAAGGAGGCTCATCACCACCTTCTCAAGGGCAACTTGGGACAGGCAATAAATGCTGGCCAGCCAGCAACACCCATGTCCCACAATTAAATATAAACAAACCCCATGACTCACCTACTATAACAATCCCAATCAATCACACTCATACCAAAAACTTAAAGGTTCACCTCAGGCAGTGGCACAAGACCATAAATTGGTGATAAAGAAGCACCATTGATCAATCTGACACTTGCAACCTCCAGCTCAGACCCTGATATTGTACATACCTTAGAGAATAGATTAGAGGCATGTGTATACACATCATGATGGGAAGTTAACAGTGGCCCATACTACCGGTTAGGGGCCTCTTCATTCCTTGAAAGATCCCAATGGTGTTCCCATCTCCCCAAACTGGGCAATTAATGATTTTAATTGGCCATCCAGGAGCACACCCTCTCTTTCAGATTTACTCCACCTACTGGTTAAGGGCAGGAATGAGTTGGTCTACCAATTCGATGTCCCGCTTTCCTCTCCATCCTGCCTCTGAGCCCCACCTGAATCTGTAGGACTGGGAAGATCCCCCCCCCCCCAATAGCAAGTGGATAGTCAAGACCAACTAAGGGTACACGTTGGATTGAAGGGAAGCGATATGAGGGTGACACGATGATGGTGGTGGTGGTATTACAGTAAGGTCATAATCGGAACAGTGAGAGTCAGAAAAGGCAAGTCATGTTATTGTTAGAGCATATTGACATCACAATTTGCCCACTCTACAAACTTGGTCATATGCTCATAAGGCACTAACTAGAGGCTTCAAGAACATGGTGTGGAATGTGGACCTTGCCAGAAGTGAGCAAGAGTTGACATGTTCATCATTTCCCACCTAAACTAATACTCTTAGTAATGGAACTGCTGCTTTGGAGCAGTGTTTTGAATTCTAGAATCCCATGTCTCATTTATTTTATGTGAAGCGATAATGTTTTTGAGTAACAGTATAAAGTCAATTCAGCTGCCCCTTATAAATCCTGAATTTCATTTCCATAGAATCCAACACTTGTATCTCTTTTACCCAAAATAAAATGACTTCTAGTCCTGATGTATTACATTCTGTGCAGCAATAGGGAACAGAAAAATGCATTGCATGCAGATATGCAAATTTTAACTCAATTCGTACAGTCCTCTGATTACTGTTTGTCTTGTAAATTTTGAGTACGTAATCTAAAGTGTAACAGGCCTGAAGTGATTGAATTGTCTACTGTTAGGCTCTTGCAATGATTGAAATGGAAGTGAACTTAAAGCAGCCTTCAAACATGGTACACAATTTGTCTCCAGTCAATCAACTGAATATGTGTACTCTACTCAGTTCCAGGTACTATAATAAATGAGAAGGCTTATAATATATCTATCCTATACTGAGGTAATGGAGACAATCTCATTTAACTTTTTCAAACTTAGGAAGTATTAAACAACTCTAACTTGCATCTATATTTGTCTTTAACAGGTTGAAATGTGCTTCACAGGAACAACTACCAAGTATTTAAGCATATCAGGAGATACTAGGACAGACTGTTGTTTAAAGTATGGTACTGCTATGGTAATGAAAGGGATGTCCATCCATCCTACTGATGTCACACACAGTTTCTAAGTGGAAAGCAGTTGTTCTACTCCAATTTTCAAAGGAGCAGTGTATCTGTACTATCTCCTTAAGGTTCTAGTCATAATGCTTGAGCAAACATATTTGTACTTAGTATTATCATGTAATGAACTCTTGCCATCTCTTCTGTAAATACTCTATGATGGTGTATCCCCTACCATTAATCATTGGAAAAAGCAAAGTCAAAGAAGGATTGTTAGCAGTGAACTTTCTCAAGCCACTGTTTCCTAGTGCCAGATGCTAGTAGATACAGCAAATATCACAAGACATTGAGCCTGATCTTCTGGGAAAATACCACCTCAGTGACCAAAGTCTTGGTCAAAGAGGTATGTTTAAGGGGTTTCTTAAAGGAAAAGCGAGTTGGAGTTTGCAAGTATTGGGTGCAGGAGTTTGGGGGGGTGGGGGGGGGGGGAGAGGATGTGTGGGGAATTCCAGAGCTTAAACACGAGGTCAGATTTTCACTTTTTGATGGACATCCATAAGCTTGCTCCTTTTAATAACTTCATAGAGTTATAGAGTCATAGAAATGTACAGCACGGAAACAGACCCTTCGGTCCAACTCATCCATGCTGACCAAATATCCCAACCCAATCTAACCCCATTTGCCAGCACTTGGCCCATATCCCTCCAAACCCTCCCTATTCATGTACACATCCAGATGCCTTTTGAATGTTGTAGTTGTACGAGCCTCCACCGCTTCCTCTGGCAGCTCATCCCACAAACGTACCACCCTCTGCGTGAAAACGTTCCCTCTGAGGTCCCTTTTATATCTTTCCCCTCTCACCCTAAACCTATTTCCTCTAGTTCTGGACTCTCCCATCCCAGGAAAAAGACCTTGTCTATTAACTCTATCCATGCCCCTCATGATTTTATAAACCTCTATGAGGTCACCCCTCAGCCTTTGACACTCCAGGGAAAATAGCCCCAACCTATTCAGCCTCTCCGTATAGCTCAAATTCTCCAACCCTGGCAACATCCTTGTAAATCTTTTCTGAACTCTTTCAAGTTTCACAACATTCTTCCGATAGGTAGGAGACCAAATTGCACGCAATATTCTAACAGGAAGAAGAATTCCATGCAATTCATGTTTAAGGAAATGTCATTTCCTCAAGATACTGACTGTGTGAACATTTCAGCTTTTTCTGTCTTTATTTCGGATTTCCTCAACCTTCAGTATTTGGTCTTTACAAACTACCACCTGATGAAGGAGCGTCGCTCCGAAAGCTAGTGTACTTACAATTAAACCTGTTGGACTATAACATAGAACATGGAACATAGAAGAATATAGCGCAGTACAGGCCCTTCGGCCCTCGATGTTGCGCCGATCCTAGCCCACCTAACCTACATTAGCCCACTATCCTCCATATGCCTATCCAATGCCCGCTTAAATGCCCATAATGAGGGAGAGTCCACCACTGCTACTGGCAGGGCATTCCATGAACTCACGACTCGCTGAGTAAAGAACCTACCCCTAACATCTGTCCTATACCTACCCCCCTTAATTTCAAGCTATGCCCCCTTGTAATAGCTGAAACCTTGTAATAACCTGGTGCTGTGTGATTTTTAACTAAAATAAATACATCTTAGCGGTTCTCCAACAGCCTGCAGACATACCAGCACACCCCACAGCAATGAGATGCTTTGATGTGCAGTCCCATTATATCAAACAAACTTGCAAACTATCATCTCACTACACTTTCATTATACTGCTTTGTTTTGTGATTTCTGAGATTTGGCGTGTGAGTTCTCACTGAAGAAAATAGAATTATTTGAAGCTTGAGTTCAAACTAGACAATTTTTTACTGTCAATAGAAACCTGCTCATACTTCACAATTCTCATGATAAACAAGACAAGCTGCATGCCAGTGAAGATAGCAGGAAGATTCACTGCTGCACAGTCAGTGTCTTTTTCTTCTGAGATTCAGAAATCGAGGCATGTTGATGGGTAGATTAGAAGGAGTGTTTCACTGCATCTAACCCATACAATGGCCTAAGTTGAATATAACCTACAAGGTTATAATTATCTATATAAGGAGAAAAGTCAAGACTTGGTAACAGCCTTCATGCATCAGCACAGTGCCAGGAATTTATTCAGAACACATCCCTCCTCCTTTTACAATGCTGTCTCTGAGAATCAGACAATATAGTAGAGAGAGTGGGAAGTGGCTTATAGAGATGATTTATATGAATAACTGCCTTTGCGAGAGCTATAAAGTGTGTATATATTAGAAAGCTTTATGACGAATCTATGCATCTTTGCTCTATATTATTTGTCTGTTTTCAATTTGTGTTAATTGTTCATCCCAAATATTAATACAGGCAGGTTTTTGGAAAATTCAGTGCAAATGCTTTTTTCAAAAATATTTCTTAATTAAAGGTAAACTTATTGAACCCCAAGTTCTAACAGTAATCAATATTAATACCATCCTTATATCTAGTTCTGATCAGTGAAATAGAAAGATGGAGGGTTAGTTTCTACCTTACCATACTCTGTAAGAAGGACAAATGCTCAGAAACACTCAGCTGCATTAAGTCAGGACGTATCTAATGTAAACACGCTAGCTCTAAGTGGACAATGTTATTTCTACTCTTCTATTTTTGGTTTTGGCACAAGCCTGTGGGTGGAGGTGGAAAAAAACATGTTTTCCATTTTGCAGTTTGTCATGTTATATGGTGTTATATATCTCACTTGTACATCAAAGCAGAGTGAAATAACACAAAGTCTTTGATTTCCCCGATTCAGATTCATCGTGTATATGCAAGAACGAACAAACCTGTTAAGTTTATGCTTCTCGTCTCCTCCTCTGTGGTATCACAGGCTGCACCCTCATCCTGAGATTTTCAATTCAGAGCTGACTACAGAAATGTGAGCATGGAGGGTGACTCTCCAGCACTGAGTATTGAGGGAGTGCTGCACTATCAGAGGTGCCATCCTTCGATTGAATATTTAAACAGAAACCTCTTCTGTTCTCTGAGGTGACGTTAAATGATCCCACAGACATTTTCCGAATGGGAGCTCATGAGTATTCCCTGGGGACCTGATAAATATCTTGCCGTCAACCAACATCAGCATTCCAGATTAACTAGTTTACATATCATAGCAGGAGTCTGTTGAGTAAAATTTAGCTGCTGGGTGTTGCTGGAAAGGCACAGCAGGTCAGGTAGCATCTAAGGCGCAGAAGAATCGACATTTCGGGCCGGAGCCCTTCATCAGAAATTCATGAAGGGCTCCGGCCCGGAACGTCGATTCTCCTGCTCCTCGGATGCTGCCTGACCTGCTGTGCTTTTCCAGCAACACACTCTCGACTCTGATCTCCAGCATCTGCAGACCTCACCTTCTCCTATAATTCAGCTGCTGCTCTGTCATGTTATGGCTGTGCTAAAGCAGTTTCTTTTTTGGTGGCAGTTACCTCAGCAGCTAATCAAAACACCATCAGGCCCTGTTTACATACAGGATTCCAATTTGCAGCATATTAATGGGGAGTTCACTCAAGTCCGTCAGACAACTCATTCACTGTCAAATCCCGTGCAGTAAAATGGTGAGTCAGCAGAAAGGCAACAATTAGGCCAAACAATTTTAGTAGCTCCCCAATTCTTTTCTTTGACTCGTAGAGTTTTCAGCATTCAAAATGGCTGTTCATACCAGTTATTAAGCATCAGTCTATTTGAATCCCATTCCCCAGTACTTGGTCCATTGCTTTGTATGCTATAGTGTTTCAAGTTCTCATAGAAATACTTGTTAAATGACTTGAGCTACCTTCATTAGCCTTTTAAGTAGTAAGTTCCAGATAGTTACAACCCTTTGGGTGGAAACACCATTCCTCAAGCCTCCTCGAACCTTCCTGCTTCTTACCTCAAAACTCCGACCCCTGGTGATTAACCCCTCTACTAAGAGGAAATGTTTCTCTCTACCTACCCTACCCATGCACCTCACAACCGTGTACACTTTTGTCAACTTGGTGAGTTAAAATCTCAACTGAGTGTCTGCAGATTGACTGCAAGATGCAACGAAATTCATTAGATGGCTGTCAGAAGCAGGTTCCCTGTTGGGACACATCAGGTTTCAGTTTAGATACACATCCGAAAAGCTGGCATCTCCAACTATGCAGTGCTCCGTCAATACTCAAGATAAGAGAGTCAGCCTGGGTCTCCATGCTTCGGTTTCTGCAGTGAACCCACAACCTCAGAGGACGTGCAGCTTGTTATGGCTTGGAGAAGAACATGAGGAGCATAAACCTAAGTTTTAATAGAATCCTTACAGTGTGGAAGCAGGCCAAACAGTCCATCGGGTCCACACACACCCTCCAAAGAGCATCCCACCTAGACCTACCCCATTATCCTATCCCTGTAACCCTGCTTTTCCCATGGTTAACCCCACCTAGCCTAACCCCTGGACACTATGGGATATTTAACACAGTCAATATATATAACCTGCACATCTTTAGACTGTGGGAGGAAGCTGGACCAACCGCAGGTAATCCAAGCAGGTACGTGAAGAGACAGTCACCCAAGAGTCCCAGGTGTTGCGAGACAGCAGTGCTAACCACTGAGTCATCCCACTGCCCCATTTTGTTCATTCTTTTATATAGATGAAGGTTCTGAATTGGGGAAATCAAAGGAGTTGTGATACTTCACTCTGCTTTGTTGTATAAAAGCCAGTTGTATTGATACCTTACTGTCTTGGCTAAAATCCAATATAAAACAGAGATCAGCCTTGAGGATGTTCACAGTGCTACATCAGACAACATATTTAACTAGACGGAATTCCCAATCAAATGTATTTATCAAGATCACTTAAAGAAACAAAAATAAACTTCGAATATATGCATTGAAATTCTATATCATCTTTATACTCTCACAAACAGCCAAACAGAAAATATTCAGGTCCTGAACGAGCCAATGCACATGGAGAATAATAACTAGCCAGATAGTAGTTGAACAATTCAGCCTTTTTCCATTTGGTATGCTTAAACTAGAAATCCTAGTTGGATAGTATTAATATATGCTCTATTAATGTTCTGCTCTAAACAGTATTAATGGTTTGCAAGCACATGATTGATTTTGCAAATACTACTGAAAAGCAGCACTCTTGAGAGAGCACATATCCTGCAATTTTCTGTTCATTAATAGAAGAAACATCATTAGCTATACACTTGAGATTTCAAAGTTAGTTCTCATAGAATCTCCATTTTCCACGGGGAAACAGAGGTCCATTGTTAATCCCCTAATGCATAGGAGGGAATTGAACAGGCATTAAAAATATGGGGATTTCCCTTCTAAGCATTGCCAGGTTATATATTTGACCAGCTGTCGAATAGTAAGAGGTACCACATTATTCTAATGACTTCATGCAATTAACCTCATCAGGTCATCGACTCTTTTTCGGGTTCTTTGGCTGCTTTTAGCTTCACCCGCACTCTCCCATTATTATTGAGGCCAGCGTGTGTATAATTGGCCACATGACAATGAACCAGACTGAAAAAGTAATAGTGTGTGAACATTGCATTCCCTTATTAGTGTGCAGATTGGTTAAGAACTTACAGCAAGAGGAGAAATTGTGATCGCCAGGGGCTTCTGGTCAATTTGCACTATTTCTCCGTTAGATTGCGTATATTGCATTACACCCTTAAATTTCTCGTGAGTTTCTTCACATTGCTATACTTGTGTCTGAATTTCCCATTAAACACACTGTTGAAATATAGATTTTGCAATAAAGAACGTTCACATCATTTCAACAACATGTTGATTGTTAACGACTGCAAGTAACGTCTGCTTAGAAAGTTAGTAATTGTAAGTGTGGAGTTTCATTCCTTAAAGTTGTGAATTGTTACAACAGATGTTAAAATTGTCAAATTTTAATTGTTCTATTTCTTTTCCTTATGTTTCCTTTTTGTTACTTTTATTTATATTCATAGAGTCACAGAACTGTTCAGTACGGAAGCAGACCCTTCGGTCCAACTTGTTCATGCTGAGCAGATATCTTATATTAATCTAGGCCCATTTGAGAGCCTTTGGCCGATATCCCACTAAACAGTTCCTATTCATATACCAACCTAGATGCCTTTTAAATGATGGAATTGTACCAGCTTCCACCACCTCCTTTGGTAGCTCATTCTATATACACACTACACTCTGCATGAAAACATTGTCCCTCAGGTCCTCTCACCGTAAACCTATGACCTCAACCTTTGGACTCCACGACCCTGGGGAAAACACCTTGGCTAGTCACCCTATCCATGCCCCTCATGATTTTATAAACCTCTACAAGGTCACACCTCAGCCTCTGACGCTCCAGGGAAAACAGCTCCAACCTTTTCAGTCTCACTCTATAGATCAAACTCTCCAACCCTGACAACATCCTTGTAAATCTTTTCTGAACCCTTTCAAGTTTCACAACATCGTTCCTATAGCAGGGAGACCAGAATTGAATGCAGAATTCCAAAAGTGACCTAACCAATATCCAGTATAGCCACAACGTGACCTTTCAACTCCTATACTGGATGTACCGACCAATAAAGGCAAGCGTATCAAACACTTAGTTCAAGTATCGTGTCTACCTGCAATTCTATTTAAAGGAACTATGAGCCTGCATCCCAACATCTGTTTGTTTGACAACACTCACCAGCATCTTACCATTACGTGTCTAGGTTCAGCCATAATTTGCCCTTCCAAAATGCAGTGCCTCACATTTACCTAATTTATACTTCTTCATGAATCCAATCTGTCTTCCCCACTCTATTTCTCTCTTTTTTTGAAGTATTGAATTCACCCCCTTTCATTTACCTTTATCCCCGATGTTCCTATCGTTTCTCAATCCTTACATTTTGTTTATTAAGGGTACACTCTGTTGGCTTAGAGGTCCTGTTGTCCACACTGCTTGCACTTGCAGCAGATTTGTGGTCATATTTTCCTTAAAGTCAAACCATGGACAAAAAGGTCTAATTAGTACGATGTCCATTGTAATGTCAACAGCAAATGATAGTGTCGCTGCCAAAGTGGTGGGAAATTCTTCCACAATGGGCATCCTCTCCATCTCTTGTTTCATGTTCTCTTCTCATGCAACATTCAGTTTTCAATAGAGCCTCTCTTCACAAGTACATGTTGTTTTTCTCATTTTTTTTCACATTTCGCCATCCTCCAGGGGCATCTATAGTTCATTTCCCTGCACCCACCAACCACAGAACATGCCTTTCTCTCAATCTGCCCTGCCAGCTGGATTCCTGTTAGGTTCTGTCTTCCTGTTCTATTTACCGTTTCCCTCGTCTTCCCTCCCTTCACCTAACAGCATTTCTTTCACACACATTCTCTTGCCTCAATGTTATCAACAGCAGCAGAGCTGAAAGAAATGAAGTCGAGATTCTGGTCAACAGAATTGGTTTTGCTGTTCATTCGAAGCTTATTTCCATGATTATAGCAGGCAGCTCATTGCAGCATGCCTCATCGGGAGGCCTCAGCTTTGTTCAAGGTTAGCACCACTTAAAGCTAGACTGCCTGACTTAAAAGCATTCCCTAAACACAAATCAAATATAACTGAACTGAACAGAGTAACAGGCTCGAGGAACTGAATGGTCTACTCTTGTCCCTATATTCCAATCTCATCTGCTACTGCTGAATAGCAATTGCGTTCAGTGTAACAGTAACTTCACTTTGAAAGTGAAATGGTCACCTTGAAGATAGAAGTTAGATTTAAACCCTGGAACCCCCTCCCTAATAGCACAATGGATGCACCCAGACCCCAACACTGTAGCATTAACGAAGGGGTTCACTACCACGTTCTCTAGGACAATAAGTGTTGGCCCAGATTCCATGATTGAATCAAAAAAGAGATTATTTCAAAATACCAGAAAATCTCATGTTACCCTGAATTATATTTTGTTTCCATATTAATTTATTTGTAAAATTCAATCTCCTATAATTGCCTTGCAATTGTGCATTTGCTTTTTGTGCTCAACGCATAATAATATGCTTGTACAAGATGATTAGGGGTTTAGATAGGGTCGACAGTGAGAATCTTTTTCCACGTATGGAGTCAGCTATTACAAGGGGGCATAGCTTTAAATTAAGGGGGGGTAGGTATAGGACAGATGTGAGGGGTAGGTTCTTTACTCAGCGAGTCGTGAGTTCATGGAATGCTCTGCCAGTAGCAGTGGTGGACTCTCCCTCATTATGGGCATTTAAGTGGGCATTGGATAGGCATATGGAGGATAGTGGGCTAGTGTAGGTTAGGTGGGCTTGGATCGGCGCAACATCGAGGGCCGAAGGGCCTGTACTGCGCTGTCTTCTTCTAATATTTTCTGATTCATTTTACTTGTTTAAGCTTTGCTTGTTGGTGCAAATTCACATTAATTACTACAATCAGTGTCTGTAAGTGTCAGCCGTGAATCAGTTTGCAGTGTCCTCGCCTCCGAGTCACATCGTTGGCCCAGGGATCGGCAGCTTTTGCCCGAAACATCGATTTTACTACTCCTCGGATGCTGCCTGAACTGCTGTGCTCTTCCAGCACCACTAATCCAGAATCTGGTTTCCAGCACCTGCAGTCACTGTTTTAACCGAGCACACTCCAGTGCTGTGCTGTTGGACACGATGACCTTTGGCATGAGCTGTTAAACCACAGTTCACTGTCGAGTGGAAGATAGCTGAGTGGGGTGCAAATCTCTTCTCCAGTATCAGAGGGGTGCAAAGGCATGACAGCAAGGTGAAAGGGCAGCATTTGTCTTCAGCGTGTCTTGTTTGAAGGTGATGGCTGTACTGCAAATGATATTACCAATTCTGCAGTGTCGGTTCCGAGAAGCATATTGAATTTGTGATGTTACATCAAAAAGCGAATTAGATTTAATGCAGCGCTTGGAGTTGTACCGGATTACATTTTAATAATAATTTGCTCTAACCTGTGTGTACTATACTGCAGTATTTGTCACATGATCACAAATGTCCTTCAGGTCTTTCCTCAATGTCATCAGTATTCTCAAAGCTGCTGGTAGTGTAGTTAGTTTCTTCACTTCCTCCAGTCTGTTTTTATTATATTCTTTTATAACCACATTCAACTCTCCAGACAGTTTTTTTTAACAGCAAGAAACTTCTCAGCTTGATATTTGTGGAATTATACCAGCTTCCACAGAATTCTTCCTGGATACTTTGTCACAGTGTTACTGGCGTCCGTGGATTTGTTTCTCCTGTTATTCATTTGGCAGACAGCTCATTTGAGCTGTTACATTTATTCAGCACATTAAAGGAGAAACACCTCTGTCTTTCAGAGGATCCCAAGACACTGAGAAAGAGCCTTCAGGAGTGGAGTCACTGTTGAAATGTGTGAAGACTAGCAGCCAATCTATATGGGGTCAGTTTGCACAGACATCAGTTGAAAAAACAACCAGATATTCGGTGGGGGATGAAACACAGAAAGTTCGCACAGAGGTGCAGCAGGTAATCAGGTGGTCTAACGTAATGTTGTTCCTTATTTCAGGTGAGTAAGGAAGTCTTATTGTAACTGTACAAGGTGCTGGAGAGACCACATCTGGAGTACTGAGAGTAGTTTTGGTCCCCTTATTTGAGGAAAGATCTTATTTCATTGGAGCAAAGGCATTCACTTGTGATGATCTTTGATATAGAATCATAGAATCCCTATTGTGTGGAAGCAGGCCACTTGGCCCACCAACCCTCCGAAGAGTAACCTACCCAGATTTACCCCCATCTACCCTATACCTCTAACCTTGCCTTTTCAAAGGCTAATACGCCTAGCCTGCACATCCCTGGACACTGCAGGCAATTTAGCATGGCCAACCCACCCAATCTGCACTTGGAGGAAACCCATGCAGACACGGGGAGAATGTGCAAACTCCATACGGACATGACCCAAGGGTAGAATCGAACCCAGGTCCCTGCTGCTGTGAGGCATTAGTGCTAACCACTCAGCCACCCTGTTGCCCCGAAAGGGGTATGGAGGAAATGTTTTATGGGCAAAGGCTGAACAGGTTGGGGCTCTATGCACTGAAGTTTCGAAGAAAGAGAGGTAATCACATAGATGTTTCCCCTCATGGTCCACCAAAGGACAAGAGAGCATAGTCTCAGAATAAAGGGGTGCCAATTAAAGACGGCAATGAGAAGGAATTTCTTTGTTCAGAGGGTTGTAAGTCTTTGGAACTCTTTTCCACGTAGAGCTGTGGGGGCAGAGTTCTTGAGTATATTTAAGGCTAAGATAGTTTCTTGATCAGTAGGAGAATAAGGTTATGGGTTAAATACAAGAAAACGAACATGAGGAATGTTGGATTAGCCATGATCCTATTAAATGGCAGAACAAGCTCGAGGGGCTGAACAGCCTACTGTTGTTCCTATTTCTTATAGTCTTATGATTATCAAATCACTATTACCCAGGACAGCTTCCTGCTTTCTTCAAAGTAATGTTTTGTGCCTTTCTTACATCCCCTGAGAGTGACATGGCTCCAGTTCAATGATTTCTTAAGAAGACAGCTCCTCCAGCAGGGCAGCATCCCCTCAGTACTCCACCAGATTGTCATCCCAGAGTTTTGAGCTCAGGCCTGATCTTTGAACCCACAACCCTTGAATTGAGAAGCAAGGGTGCTACAATCAAGCCGTAGCTGACACCGAATGGGTGAACCCTACTCATTCTAAAAGCTATTCTGACTTATTTTCCTGTGAAAACTAATAGAGAGGAACACATTACTTTCCCCAATTTTCCAAAAATCTCATGAGCAACTTATTTCCAGCTGGAAGTCACACAACACCAGGTTATAATCCAACAGGCTTGCTTGCGATAACAAGCTTTTGGAACACTGCTCTTTGTCAAGTTAGGTCAACACCTCCGAAAGCTTGTGATTTCAAATAAACATGTTGGACTATAACCTGGTGTCATGTGACTTCTAACTTTGTCCACCCCAGTCCAATAGGCACCTCCACGTTATTTCAGGTTGAGGTGCGTCATAACCAAAAGCCCCTTCAATATAACAAAGACCAGCAGATGCTGGAGATCTGTAATAAACAAAAACAAAAATTGCCACGTTCTGTTCCAAAGAAGCGTCAAATTCAACTGGAAACATTAACTCTGCTTCTGTCTCTACAGGCACTGCCAGACCTGCTGAGTTTCTCCAGCATTCTCTGTGAGTGATTCAGATTTTCAGCATCTGCGTATTTTGTCTTTATTCCAGAAGTTGCAATGTTGCCTGACTTGGAAAGTGGAAAGCTTAAACTAAATTAATTGGGAGGGGGGGGGCAGGAAATGCCCAATCTTTTGTCCTCATAGATCATCAGAAGTTGCATAGAAATCTATGCTCATGTACACATATTCTGGTTGTTTTATAGCAACATGACTGAAGGGTCAAGAACCAGATGACATGGCATTAACGTGATTGTCAAAAGAATTACAGCAATGTGAGAAAAAGATGGTTATGCAGCAGATGACTCGGATGTGGACTGCATTGCCTGAGAGTGCAGCAGGAACAAATTCAACCTGTGGATTCCCTAAAGGAATTAGATAATTATTTCTAAAGAAGAAGAAAATTGCAGAGCTGTGGTTAAAAAGAAGGAGATGTGGCATGAGCTAGCACCGGCACAATGGGCCAAATGGCATCTTTCTGTGCTGTAACCATTCTATGATCACCAACATTTACAGTGGTTCTATATCCAGTTCTGACTGGACAGACTGAGTCATAGAGATGTACACGATGGAAACAGACTCATTGGAGTTTGGTCCAACTCATCCATGCCGACCAGATATCCTAAATTAATCTAGTCCCATTTGTCAGCATTTGCCCCCATATCCCTCAAAACCCTTCCTATTCATATACCCATCTAGATCCATTTTAAATATTGTAATTGTACCAGCCTCTACCACCTCGTCTGGCAGCTCATGCCATACACACACCACCCTCTGTGTGAGAAAGTTGCCCCTTAGGTCCCCTTCAGCTCTTTCCTCTCTCACCTGAAACCTGTGTCCTCTTCTTTTGGACTCCCCTACCCTCGGGAAAAGACCTTGGCTATTCACCCTATCCATGCCCCCTCATGATTTTGTAAACCTTCAGCCTCCGACACTCCAGGAAAAACACCCCCAGCCTGTTCAGCCTCTCCCTGTAGCTCAAATGCTCCAACCCTGGCAACATCCTTGTAAATCTGTTCTGAACCCTTTCAAGTTTAACAACATCAGACCAGAATTGAACACAGTATTCCAAAAGTGGCCTCACCAGTGTCCTGTACAGGAATAACCAGTCTGATGAATTAGCAGCACTCTGAAAGTTAGTGCTTCCAAATAAACCTATTGGACTATAACCTGGTGTTGTGTGATTTTAACTTTGTCCACCCCAGTCCAACACCAGCTTCTCCACATCAGAAATAACATGACCTCCCTGAGGTTTACCCTCCCCTCACTCTGCTGCAAAATAACTAAGGTATTTTTCAATGTAGAACTAAGAGCATGTGAGTGTACAGCACAAATACATCTGTTTGCCTATCCTAACATAAATGAGGGGAAATGGCAATCTTACTGTGGTTTGCAGTATCTTCTGATGTCAGAAGATTAAATTGCAGTGAATAACACTACCCTTTGTATACTGGCTATATTGGAATCACTTTATCTTTCTAAGCCTTTGTACAATTTCACAGCAGTCAACCTACAGAGAAAATCTATCCCCATTACTGGGACAAAAGGGAGGAAACTAAAATTCCCAAACTGGAATGACTTTGAAGTGTTTGATACTGATGCTAATGGAAAATGATAGTGATAATAGCCAAACAAACACTTCATGGTTTTTGTATGATGTTCCTCACATGCTATTTTATTAGATGCAAATGGGTTACACATGCATTTGATAATATTTCCAAACCATTATTAGGTTATCAAGGGTAAAAATATTCCATTTTAGCTCTGGGATTCTGACCCAAATGAGTAAAATAAAATTAGTCTAAATTAAAATAACATGTCAGGGAATAGAACCTAAACTGTAACCCAGTCTGAGATTCCAGATGTTGAATTCACAGCATAAGTTATCAGAACCTCTTGATTAAGTCACAAACTAAGCACAAAATCTGGGCTGACAGTCTGAGGCAGTCATAAAGGAATATTGAACTGCTGCTGTCACATCTTTTGCATGTGGTGTTAAACTGAGACCCGACCTGCTCTCTCATGTGAATATAAAACACTCCATCATACTATTCTAAAGAAATGCAAGGAGTCCTTATGCCTCAACCAACATTATTAAAATAAATTCAGAGGACATTTTTGAAACGGAAAATGGGACTAGATTAATTTAGGATTTCTGGTCAGCATGGACGAATTGGACTACATAGCTTTATGACTCTCAATGTAAGAGCTTGCTCTACACAAATTGACTCCCGCACTTGCTATACTACAATTCACTGTTTGTGAAGTCTGTATGGCCAAGCTGCGGTTATGTAAGGGACTAAACAAGTTTCTTTTTTATTATTTTATATTAATTTATTGTTTTCATTGGAAAGCACCTCTTCCAGACTCACTCTTTCTCTTGTGCTGCTCAAATACCTTGAGAGGATGTCACAGATGCCAGTCGCTCACACAATAAACAAAGAAACATAAAAGAAATGATAGGATTGAAGGAGACCACTCATCTCATCACATCTGTAACAGCTCAAAATGTATCCATTATCATCTTGCTTTCCAGTTCCTCATCTTTGGCTATTACGGCACTTCAAGTGTTATTCAAATTTGTTTTACGCACAATGAGAGGTTCTGGCTCTACCACCTTTTGAAGCAGAGAGTTCCAGAACCATCCTTTGGATAATGACACTTCTCCTCAACTACCCCCCAACCCCCATCCTTCTACCATTTTCTTTAAATCCATGCTTCCTGTTTATTGACCTCGTTGCTAAGTGAAATAGGTCAGTCCATTCCATGCATTTGTATCTATTCCATTTAAGGCCCTCAGTTTCATCAACCTCAATTAAATTTCCCTCCAACCTTATGTGTTCCAAGAAAAACAGTCTGCCCATCTTTCTTCACCAATTAATTTACCAACTCCAGGGAACATCTTCATGAATTTGCCTGACCAAATATCATTCTAATTATTGTTATCGTGCAATTAATCTTCTTGTTATCCAAGAAAAGTGCTTCTGTAAATTCTGTAATGATGTATTATCCATTATTGATCACTAGACAGGACAAAGCAAAGAGAAAGGAAGATTGACAGCAGTCAAAGAGCTCCCACCCAGTACCACACATTGGTTGAAGTGGCGAGTATCAGAATGTGTCAGGAGTGGTCATCTGGGAAAATGTCACATGGTAGCAGTGGTGCCGATATGATCTCCACCACGAGAAGAAGAAGCAAAGAAAAAAACAAAACTCACACAACACCAGGTTATAGGTCAACAGGTTTATTTGGAAGCACTAGCTTTTGGAGCGCTGCTCCTTCATCAGGTGGTTGTGGAGAATAAGATCATAAGACGCAGAATTTATAGCAAAAGTTAACAGTGTGATGTAACTGAAGTGATATATTGGAAAAAGACCTGGATTGTTTGTTAACTTTCTCATCTTTTAGAATGAACATGTTGGTTTCAATTCTTTCATATATAAATCCCAGAATTTTTTTTTAAAGTTGCATTCTTAAGTGAACTTTAACAATTGGTGTCATGTTGGCCCAGATAATGCACTGAAGGTGTGAGGTGCCCTAGTGAGGCTGTCTGTGCCACAATGTTCAGACTGATTCTAAATTTAAAAATGCATTTACAGAATCTTACATGGATTCATGCAGTTTTTCAGCAAAAGAAAATGTAGTTCTGCAAGGACAAATTCACCCCGCAAACTTATTAGATTACATTACAGTGTGGAAACAGGCCCTTCGGCCCAACAAGTCCACACCGACCTGCCGAAGCGCAACCCACCCATACCCCTACATTTGCCCCTTATCTAACACTATGGGCAATTTAGCATGGCCAATTCACCTGACCTGCACATCTTTGGATTGTGGGAGGAAACCGGAGCACCCGGAGGAAACCCACGCAGACACGGGGAGAACGTGCAAACTCCACACAGTCAGTCGCCTGTATGCATGCGATTGTGAGAGTGTATGTGTGAGTGTATGAGAGACAGCTTGTGTATGAGAGAAGGTCTGTGTGAGTATATGGGTCTGTAGGAGTGTACATTCACGCCGAACCTCTCTTATACACAAGCTCTCTCTCATGCGCTCACACATACACTTCACAATCACATGCACACACGCATCCTCTCACAGACTTACACTCACACTCACACACATACACACACTCTCTCACAGAAACTCATAACCCCTCTCACACACAAACACCCAGAGACACACACACAAATATGAAAGAACTGAAACCAACATGCTCATTCTAAAAGATGAGAGACTTAACAAACAATCCAGGTTTTTTCAATATATAATTTAAGTTATATCACAGTGTAAATTTTTGCTATAAATTCTGTGTCTTATGATCTTATACTCCACAACCACCTGATGAAGGAGCAGCGCTCCAAAAGCTAGTGCTTCCAAATAAGCCTGTTGGACTATAACATGGTGTTGTGTGATTTTTAACTTTGTACACCCCAGTCCAACACTGGCATCTCCACATCAAAGAAAATGAGTTCAACTAAATGAGTTTATCACTTTAAGAGTATTACCACTTTAAGACGACAATGACAGTCAGCAGCTGAAGCATGATTCCCAACAGAAAGTGAGAAGGAATACAGACGGTGGGTGAATAGCTTAGCACTCCAAAGGCAAAACTTCATTTAGAAACTGGTAAGAAGTGCTATAAGACCGTAAGATATAGAGCAGAATTAGACCATTCAGCCCATCAAGTCTGATCCGCTGTTTGTTCATGGCTGACATGTTTCTCATTCTCCTGTCTTCTCCCTGCAACCCATGACCCCTTTACCAATCAAGAATCTATCTTTGTCTTAAATTCATTTAATGACTTGGCCTCTACAGCCCTCTGTGGTAATGATTCCACAGATTAACCACCCGCTGGGGAAGAAATTCCTCCTCATCTCTGCTGTAATAGGACATCCTTTCATTTGAGGCTGTACCCTCAGGTCCTAATCTCTCCTAATCATGGAAACACCTTCTCCACATCCACTCTATCCAGACCTCTCAGTATTCTCAAAGTTTCAATCCGATCTCCCCTCATCCTTCTGAACCCGATCAAATATAGAGCCGAAGTCCCCAACTGCTCCTCATATGACAAAGCCCTTCAACCCCAGGATCATTCTTGTAAACCTCCACTTAGACCCTCCAACCACATCACGTCTTTCCTTCCAGGCACAAAACTGCTCAAAATATTCCAACCGTGTTCTGACCAGAGTGTTATACAGCCTCAGCAGTACATCTCTACTCTTATATTCCATCCCTCTTGCAATGTGTTTCAGATTTCTTAATCATTTCCCAATTTGGAAAGTTCTATGCCTCTATTCTACCTACCAAAGTGCATAACCTCACAGTTTCCCGCATTGTATTCCATCTGCCACTTCTTTGCCCACTCTCCTAGCGTGTCCAGGTACTTCTGCTGACTCCCTGCTTCTTCAAGATTACCTGTCCATCCATCTACCTTTGTATCATCTGCAAACCTAGCAACCATGCCCTTGGTTCTTTCATCCAGATTATTAATGCATAACATGAATAGTTGTGGTCCCAACATGGACCCCTTTAAACTCCACTAGTCACCAGCTGCCATCCTGACAAAGACCCATTTATTTCCACTTTCCGTCTTCTGCTAGTCAGCCAATCTCCTATCCATGCCAGTACCTTGCCTATAGCACCATGGACTCTTATTTAGCAGGCTTCTGTGTGGCACCTTGTCAAAGGCTTCTGGAAATCCAGAATCACGTCCACTGGCTATCCTTTGTCTAAATTCCTTGTTACCTCCTGTAAGAATTCTAACAGGTTATGTATGAACTTTCTGTAATAGTTCACCAGCCAAAGGAACAACCTAAGCCCCGGTATCGAGGTCGGCACCTTTGATCAACTTCACTTTATCTTCCAACAGATATAGTCCAGTCTTGTCGACTCCGTAGATCACTTGGGGATGACTGGAACACACATTTATCCCTTCATAAGTGTAAACCCGCCTAGGAGAAACATCTAAGGACTATGTCCAAATTCCGTAAGTGTTCCTTATTGGTCTTCCTTGTTAATAACACATAATCTAGATAAATAGCAACCTGGAGTAGACCTTGTAAAATGTTCTCATCATCCACTGAAAAATTGCACAGGCTGACGATATCCCAAATGGCCGTATCATATATTGGTACAAATGCTGACAAGTATTAATTGTAGGAGAAAGTGAGGACTGCAGATGCTGGAGATCAGAGCTGAAAATGTGTTGCTGGAAAAGCGCAGCAGGTCAGGCAGCATCCAAGGAGCAGGAGAATCGACATTTCGGGCATGAGCCCTTCTTCAGGAAGAAGGGCTGAAGAAGGGCTCATGCCCGAAACGTCGATTCTCCTGCTTCTTGGATGCTGCCTGACCTGTTGCGTTTTTCCAGCAACACATTTTCAGGTATTAATTGTAGCATACACCTGGGAATCCGCATCTAACCACAATTGCAAGTGGGCTCAGCTCATGTCCAGCTTTGCATGCAAATCCTCAATGCAAAGGATTGAGTATTTATCCATCTGTGAAAAGTGATTTCTTTAAAACCCCCACAAAGGCAAACCAATCAATTCGGCTACACAATCAGTACAACGGGTGCTGGGTTTCCTGAATCCAAGATGGAGGACGGGAAAAATTTCTGGCTGTAAGAGCTGGTCCTTTTTTTGAGGTATTTTAGGTGTTGGAGGTGATATCCTCGAATCCCAGGAGCAGCAATTACTGTTTTATATGCTGTTGCATTGTTTTGGAACTTTGGAGAAACAAAAGTCAAAACAACAGCAGTTTTAAAAGGGAGAAGAGCAGACAAAGGAAGCACATGGTGAGGACAGTGCAGGAGAGAGAGAGAGAGAACCTGCACAGTTACCGCCTTTGATGTTTGAATTCGTGTATCGCTGGACATCGGAGTGCATCTGGAAAAATTGACAAACAGTGAAATTCACAATTAATCTTGGAGGAACTGTTGGGCGAAGTTCACAGCACAGAATCAGATAAGTTAATTGTTGTTTTAAGTCTGTCCAAGAGAAAGGCTGCAGTAGTGAGTACAGTGGATTCTTTCTTGATTATATGTTATATAAAAGAGACCTAAGAGGCAACTTTTTCATGCAGAGGGTGGTACATGTATGGAATGAGCTGCCAGAGGATGTGGTGGAGGCTGGTACAATTGCAACATTTAAGAGGCATTTGGTGGGTATATGAATAGGAAGGGTTTGGAGGGATATGGGCCGGGTGCTGACAGGTGGGACTAGTTTGGGTTGGGATATCTGGTCGGCATGGACGGGTTGGACCGAAGGGTCTGTTTCCATGCTGTACATCTCTATGACTCTATGACAAACTGGTTTGATGGTTCCTTTGCACTCCAGCCTTCTGACATCTGCCTCAATGTTTGCCTGTAATTCAAATTGTGCTGGGCAAGTCTTGTAGAATTGTGAAATTACTTATTTCCTGAAAACTTTTGGGTATTTAATTAAGACTTCACTCAGGCAGCCATTTTCTAATTGAAATATGTTCAACCAGTCAAGGTGAATCTTCTCAACCATTTTCACCCTATGAAGCTTGGGCCTGAGCGTTTTACTCTAATCGGTGGGAACCGAACCAGCTGCTTCTCATAAGAGACCTGAACCGAAGTCGTACCCTTCATTGCCAAAGGTTCCCCAGCATAGGTTCTCAATCTAGTCTTGCACAAACTTAACGGTTGGAGTCCAGAGAGAATTTTGTTAAAGACTGGTTCTGCAATCACTGAAATAGCTGTGCTGGTATCAACCTCCATTAAAACCAGGTGACCATTTAATCAGACATTTATTTTGATTGGGTCGGATTTAGATGTTGGTAAGCAATTTAACTGTTCCAAACCAGATGTAGGTGGACTTTCCAAGGTGTGCACTCTCCTGGTAACCAGCCTATGAGTTCTCTTACTCAGTTTAGGTCAAGTGGGACTCTTTTGCTGTCTTGAGTCCACATACCAGCAACAACCGCAGTGCCTCGCCAGCCTGGATCCTGAGGAAACTTAACTGTTTGGCTGAGGCCGAGCTTTATTTTGGGGTTTTGCTGTGGGCTGGCTTAGAATCCTTCTGTCCAGGACATGTCCTGAGTGACGCTCTGCAATTGCCTTCACTCAAGTAATGTTCCCCAAGCTCAGTTGGATTGGCGAGGGTTTCCACTTCCGTTGAAGTACCCTGCAACTCATATACTCCAGTTGCTGCATTTTCCAATGATAAAGTCAGTTTGAAATCCATTTGGGCTGCATCTCATAGGTACTTTTGCATGGTTACATCATTTGTCCTGCATACCAACCAATCTCTCAGCATCTCATTAAGGATTAAAACAAAGTCAAATTACTCGGCCAGTCATGGTAACCAAGTCAAAAGTCCCAATACGGATTCCCCTGGTTCTCAAACTGCTGAGTAAAACTGAAAGCATCTCAGAACTAGAGGAGGCTTGGGGTCATAATATTCCTTAATTGAATCTGTCAACTCTTGGGTGCCTCAGGGAGTGTTAGGCTCCGAATAACTGAAAAAGCTGTGGGTCCACAAGCTGTCAGGAGAATTCCTGATTGCTTTTCATCTGCCCTAAAATCATCTGCCTGAAAAAAATAACACATTCTTTTCACATATTGGGCCCTGACTTCAACAGCAGGATTGAACGAGTCAAGCTTCCCAAATAATGGCATGATCCCTGAAATGATTACCCCAACTCAAAGGTGACTATTGTGAGCAAAGTTGTTCAGGAGTGTGCTTTTGTCTGATCGTGACTAAAATAACTGCACAGAGGCTGGTATCCTGTCATCAAGTCCCTTTTTATTTACATGCGGAGGGCCCTTGACACTGATCCAGCTCCCTCAGAGTCAGTTCTCAGATTGAACAGAACCTCTAACACTCCTGTTTATATCTGTCAGTCAGGACTTCCTGATTGGACCAGATTAACAGCGACAATCAGGGAAGTCATATTCTATGAA
The DNA here is from genome assembly GCF_004010195.1 of Chiloscyllium plagiosum. NCBI lineage: Eukaryota > Metazoa > Chordata > Chondrichthyes > Orectolobiformes > Hemiscylliidae > Chiloscyllium > Chiloscyllium plagiosum. Next base: position 68,894,301 of record NC_057721.1, on the reverse strand, counting down.
GTCTACCTGGTTGATCTTGTTATAATCACTATAGGCACCACACCCCACTCTCAGAAGCTCAGTAGCCACAGTGTGTACTATCTAAAAAATACTCTGCAGAAATTCATCAAAGATCCTCAGACAGCACCTTCCATAAACACAACCAATTCCATCTAGTAGAACAAGGACAGCCGACACATGGGAATACCACCACCTTCAAGATCCCCCCCGAGCTACTCACCATCCTGACTTGGAAATATATCACTGTTCCTTCATAGCCACTGGGCCAAAATCCAGAATTCCCTCTCTAAAGGCATTGTGGGTCAACCCACAGCAGATGGACTGCAACAGTTCAAGAAGGCAGTTCACCACCACCTTCTCAAGGTCAACCAAATACAGGCATTAAATGCTGGCCCGGTCAGTGACACCCACATCCCACAAATGAATTAAAAAAGATTCATGAATTCAAACAACTGACAAATAAAGGAACCTTTAGAGAACCTTTAGTGTAGCACAGAACCAAGCAAGTTCCACAAATATTCAATTTAAAACAGTATTCGTGAGTACAACAGTATAAGTATAATGAATATCAGATTTAAATGCAACATATTTAAAAATATTGTTACAGAAATAACACTCACCAGAATATTAAGAAGAAATAGATAAGAATAGAATACTTCCTAGGAGATTTTAGGTCAGAAAATGACTAGACAGAATACAAGATTGGAGTTCACGAAGGTGTTGGTTCTTAAAATATCACATTGCTTCAAAATGAACGCTGAGACAAAGCTGCATAAGTGAAAACACTCTTATGTCCAAAGACTCTGATTATGGACGATATTTTTAACAGGCAAAATATTAGAAAACATAAACATTTTTGAAAATGTCCTAAAAGCTTTTGATGCTTCAATTTAAGAAAGAACTAACTTTTTCAATGAGCAGGATTTACCAGAAGGTGTTAGCTATCAGGAGAATCTACAGGCATACTCATTAATGACCTTGCGTCATAGAGACATAAAGTTTCCTTTAGCATGGAAACAGTCCATGATGTCCATGTCAGTAGATTAGTATGGTTTTACAGCCAAAATACCAGTAAACCATGCAGATCTTCGGGTGACCATCCTCCAAAGCGGACTTTGGGATATGCAACAATGCAGTGTGGCCGAGCAGAGGCTGATAGCTAAGTTTTGTACTGATGAGGGTGGCCTTAACCAGGACCTTGGGTCCATGTCACACTACAGGACCCCCACTACACTATACACTCTCACACACACAAGCACACATACACACTCTTACATAATCACATACTCTCACAGACCCTCTCTCATACACACACTTTGTCTCAGACACACACATGTACATCCCACATACTCTCACCCACATGCATACTCTCTCACAGGCTTATACGATGTCACACTAATGCACACACTCTACCAAGCACACAGTACCTAGGCACACTCTCACACACACACGCACACACACTTACACTCTCCCACACTCTGTCTCTCTCTCACACACACACATGCATGAACGCACAAATATAAGTCTAAGGGATGAATTTGCATTTGCAGAATTGTATTTGCAGATATATTCTATTTTGTTCAAAAATCTGCGGGCAGTCAATCCATGTGACATTTTATAAATTCCTACTTTGGAAATAGAGCCAGTCTGACTCAAGATTAGAACACAGACAGACTCTGACATCACACCTTTAATGCATTGCCTGAGCTGAGATGTGACTTTTTTTTAATAAAACCTTAAGTGATCTCGGGAATGTGACTTGAAAAAAGTTCTGGGATTTACATATTAATGAATCAATACCTGCAACCCATTCTAAAAGATGAAAGACTTAACAGCAATCTAGGTGTGTTCAATATATCGTATCAGTTGCGTGACACTATGATCTTTTGCTATAAATTCTGTGTCTTCTGACCCTGCCTCACTAGTTACCTCATGAAGGAGCAGCACTCTGAAAGCTAGTACCTCCAAATAAACCTGTTGGACTATAACCTGATGTTATATTATTTTTAACTTTGTCCACCCCAGTCCAGCACCAGTACCTCCACATCAGAATAATTGCTGGACACATATGTCAAGAGGGTGATGCATCACCATTGGAAAAGCTATCTGCTTTTGGTGAAATATGTCCATTGGAGGAGACAACAGAGGCATTCCTGGAGGGGCTAGCTAATCCAAATGAATCAGAAGAAACAGAATGTCTACATGAATGGGCATTCTATTGATTTTGTACTTGATATAGGAGTAAGTGCTACTGTCCTATCAGATTGATGACCATGTCTGAAAAAGCAAATGTTAAAGCCTACTGAGATATAACAACATAACAGAGGTACTATAACTATCAGAAGCATATAAATGTTACAAGTCACATTAAATCAGAACACACTTAAGAGGGTTGAAAACATGTATGTTGTTCACAATCAAACAACTTTACTTCGAGCATAGCTACACGTCTCAAGCTCAACTTTATCAGAAGTGTTGGAGAAGATTGATAATCTTCCAAATGACAACTGATGTAGGAGCAAAGTCTGGTCCATGAACAAACCATTATTCCCCAGTCAAAAAGGAAGCACTCAGCAGAAGGCATCATTGGGCTTTCCAGGTTCAAGGCAAAACGTGAACAGAAAACAGAATATGTTGGCATAAGGGAGCAACTTAATATTGTCAATGTAGAGTAAGTTACAGACTTCATGACTGGTGGAACTGTTCAGTCCGCTATCATTTAAAACAGAACAATCAATGCAAGTGGCAGAGATAGTGCTGAGTGAGCAACAATCCTTCAATAACAAGACGGAGAATCTGAAAGAATCAGATTGTGTTTTTTTACCAGTAAAAAAACAAAGGACAACTGAAGGTACTGAGCCTGATCAATAACACAAGGGAGATAACCTGTACATGAGTCTAAAAGAGCCAGATCAAAGCTCACAAATCCAAGAGACACTCAAGGTCAAGAAACTGAAAGTGTTTAGTGTTTAAAGTTAATAATGACACAACACCAGTTTATAATCCAACAGGTTTTTTTGGAAGCACTGGTTTTCAGAGCACTGCTCCTTCATCAGGTGGTTGTCTAAGCTGTTTAGTCTAAGCATCCAGGATATTTCAAGAACAAGACTATCTTTCTGATTTGAAAGTGACTGCCTGATCCAGAAAATCTGAATACTAGAATGAAGAACATATTTATTTCAATAGAGCCGTCTGTCTTCCAATAGGGTAATAGACAAGCTGAAAGGCCCTCCAGATAGTATAATGGGTGAACAACAATGTTTATCAAGGATGACATCAAAAGTTATCCAAACTAAGCAAGAATGTATGTGGTCTGAAAGACATAAAACTTTCCAGGATAATTTAGATAAGCTTAGTGATTTGGCAAGAACATGGCAAGTGGAATATAATGTTGGTGCTGGATCCACTACTTTTCATCATTTATATAAATGATTTGTATGTAAGGATAAGAAGTATAGTTAGTAAATTTGCAGATGACACCAACATTGGAGGTGTAGTGGACAATGAAGAACGTTACCTCAGATTACAACAGAATCTTGATCAGGTGGGCCAATGGGCCAAGAAGTGGCAGATGGAGTTTAATTCAGATAAATGTGAGGTGCTGTATTTTGGGAAAACAAATGTTAGCAGGATTTGCACACTTAACGGTAAGATCCTTGGGAGAGTTGCTGAACAAAGAGACCTTGGAGTGCAGGTTCATAGCTCTTTGAAAGTTGAGTCACAGGTAGGTTGAATTCTGAAGAAGGCATTTGGTATGCTTTCCTTCATGGGTCAGAGTATTGAGTACAGGGGTTGGGAGGTCATGTTGCGGCAGTACAGGACATTGGTTAGGCCACTGTTGGAATATTGCATGCAATTCTGGTTTCCCTCCTATCGGAAAAATGTTGTGAAACTTGAAAGAGTTCAGAAAAGATTTACAAGGATGTTGCCAGGGTTGGAGGATTTAAGCTATAGGGAGAGGCTAAACAGGCTGGGGCTGTTTTCCCTGGACCGTCGGAGACTAAGGGGTGACCTTATAGAGGTTTAAAAAATCCTGAGGGGCATGGATAGGATAAATAGACAAAGTCTTTTCCCTGGGTTGGGGGAGTCTAAAACTAGAGGGCATAGGTTTAAGGTGAGAGGGGAAAAGTATAAAAGACATCTAAGGGGCAACTTTTTCACACAGAGGGTGGTAAGTGTATGGAATGAGCTGCCAGAGGAAGTGGTGGAGGCTGGTACAATTGCAACATTTAAAGAGCATCTGGATAGGTATATAAATAGGAAGGGTTTGGAGGGATATGGGCCGGGTGCTGGCAGGTGGGACTAAATTGGGTTGGGATACCTGGTCAGCATCGACAAGTTGGACCGAAGGGTCTCTTTCCGTGCTGTACATCTCTATGACTATATGAAAAATATGAGATTATCCACTTTAGTAGGAAGAACAGGTGTGCAGAATATTTGCTAACTCATGAGATGTCGGAAACCATAGATGTGCAAAGTGACTTGGATATCTTAATCAAGAAGTCAATGAAAGCTAACATGCAGGTTCAACAATGTATTAGGATGGCAAATGGAACATTAGCTTTTACAAAGCTTTTCACTGTGCCTCGGTACACATAACAATAAATGCAATTCAATTCAATATTGTAAGATGATTTGAGTATAGGAGTGGTGAAGTCTTGCTTCAGTTGTGTAGCAGCTTGGTTAGATCACACCTATAGTCTTCTTATCTGTGGAAATATACTATTGCAATAGAAAGAATGCAATGAAGATTCACCAGACATGTACCCTGAATGGTGGGTCTGTCCCTTGAAGAGAGATGCTTACATTCTCTGGAGTTTCAAAGAAACGAGAGGTGATCAACTTGAAACATAAAAAATACTTAAAGGAATAGACAGGGTAGATGCAGGTAAGGCGTTTCTCCCTTTTGGGGAGTCTAGAATCAATGCACACAATTTAAAATAAAGGGATTGCCATTTGAAACTGAGGTGAGGATGGTGATTGAGGGTAATATTTAAAGTAAAGATTGTTAAATGTTTGATTATCAATGGCCTAAAAGCATCAGTGCTTGATTAACCATGACTGCACTGAATAGCAGAATAGGCTCCACAGGGTGAAGAGCCAACTGCTGTTTCCACATTCCTTTGAGAAATAAAAGATCCTCCAGCTGAAATGATCTACTGACCATTACCAAGGGTAACAGTCCTCAAGAAAGAGATTTACTATTCCTCCTTGACAAAAGTAGGTCCAGTATACGAAAGGAATTCACCATCTAGGTCACCTTTATTAAGATGCCAGAGACCTGTGTCACAAAACTGTTCCTTTTTTCAAGGATACTGTGTCCTTGGTTTTCTTCAGAGGGCTCGTAAACCAGATCCTGGCTCCAAGGTGGCTAGTTTGGTACAGAGATGAAAAAGGATTTTGTTTATATGTAAACAGATGAGACTTAAGGTCAAAGTGGTCATGTTTTAGAAGTGACCTGAAAAATGAAAGGGGAGTGATCAGTTATGAAGCTAAAGTTAAGTTTGAGGCAGTTCAGCAGGGGACTGTGTGAAGAAAGGCTGCTAAACTCTCTCTCCTTCTGCCCTTCTGACTTCGACCTGTAAGCCTCTGTTTCAGTTTTAGTCAATGTTTAAGGGGTTTGTGTATTGGGACTGTTGTGTCTATTCGGAACAGCATAAAGAAGTCAGTTTGGATAGACTGGGTTCAGTAGGGGTTCTTTATTCTGTTCTTTATGTTTCATTCTGTAATTTTGTGAATAAATTTTTCTCTGTTTTAAAACCTCGCTAACTTACTCCGGGTAATTTTCACTGTACACTTAACAAAACAAATTTCAAAGCTATGATCTGGGCTGCCTGCTTAAGAATGTTTTGAGTGGTCTGGCCTAGTCCATAATGGATGGGGCTCTTTGCGGGATTTTAAACAGTGAGTGGTAGACGCGAGTGTCTTTGTTTCGGGTTTGGTTTTGGTTGGGGAGACACAGCTTGGGATAGTAATGGTTCTTTGCGTCGCCAAAAGGTTTCTGGATGTGGATGCGGTGACTTTGGAAGTTTTGCAAAAGGTGAATAAGAGCAAGCTGCAGGAATTAGCAGACAAGCTGGGGTTGGAGCTGCCTCCTTCTATGAAGGATAATTACAGCAGTAGCTCAGCAATTAAATTTGCTGGAAACACCATCAGGACCTATAGAGATGGCTAAAATTCAATTACAAATGAAGCAGCTTGAGTTAGAGAAAGGACAGCAGAGTTGAAACAGTTTGAGTTATGATTAAAAGCAGAAGAGAGGAAAAAAGACAGCAGCAAAAGAGAGAGAAAAACAGAGAGCAACAGAAGAGAGAGCAGTAGAAGAGAGAGAAAAAGAGAGAGCATTTGAACTTCAGAAATTGACTCTTAAAAAGAAAAGCCAGCTGAAAAGGCTGGAGCTGAAGGCAAGGATGCAGAGCTGGGCTGAGAGGTGGCAAATGGAGTTTAATGCGGACAAGTGTGAGGTGATACACTTTGGCCGGAGTAATCGGAATGCAAAGTACTGGGCTAATGGTAGGATTCTTGGGAAAGCAGATGAGCAGAGAGATCTCGGTGTCCATGTACACAGATCCCTGAAAGTTGCCACCCAGATTGACAGGGTCGTTAAGAAGACATACAGTGTTTTGGACTTTATTAATAGAGGGATTGAGTTCCAGAACCAGGAGGTTATACTGCAGCTGTACAAAGCTCTGGTATGGCCACACTTGGAGTATTGTGTACAGTTCTGGTCACCGCATTATAAGCAGGACGTGGAAGCTTTGGAAAGGGTGCAGAGGAGATTTACTAGGATGTTGCCTGGTATGGAAGGAATGCCTTACGAAGAAAGGCTGAGGGCCTTGAGGCTGTTCTCGTTAGAGAGTAGAAGGTTGAGAGCTGACTTAATAGAGACATACAAGATAATCAGAGGATTAGATAGGGTAGACAGGGAGAGCCTTTTTCCAAGTATGGGGACGGCAAACACGAGGGACACAACCTTAAATTGAGGGGAGATAGGTATAAGACAGATGTCAGAGGTAGTTTCTTTACTCAGAGAGTAGTAAGGGTATGTAATGCTTTGCCTGTATCGGTAGTATATTCACGAAGTTTAGGTGCATTTAAGTTGTCATGGACAGACAAATGGACGTACATGGAATAGCGTAGGTGGGATGGGCTTCAGATTAGTATGACAGGGTGGTGCAACATCGAGGGCCAAAGGACCTGTACTGCGCTGTAATGTGCTATGTTCTATGTTCTATGTTAAGTCTAGTGAGGAAGAGAGTGGGGATGAGCAGAATCATGGTGAGCGAAAGCCTGATGAGAAACTGTTTAAGTATATTCAAGCATTGCCTAAATTTGGAAGCCTTTTTCATCTCATTTGAAAGAGTGGCTAAACAAATTCAGTGGCCGGTGGCAATGTGGGGTTTGTTGATCCAAATGAAACTAGTAGGTAGGGCAAGTGAGGCTTTCACATCACTATCAGAGGAGGTATCTGGAGAGCATGAGAGGTGAAAAAAGGCATTTTAAGTGCATAGAAGCTTGTACCAGAAGTCTATAGACAATGTTTCAGGAATCTAAGGATGTGCCTTGGTCAAACCTATCTTGAGTTTGAAAGGATCAAACATTCATTTCGACAGATGGAGAAGAGCTTTAAAAATAGAATAAACTTATGATACCCTTAGAGAGGTAATTATTTTGGACGAATTCGAAAATTCACTACCTGAAGTGTTGTGAACTCATGTGGAAGAGCAGAGAGTCAGAACAGCAAGGTTAGCAGTTGAAGTGGCTGATGGTTATGAGCTGGTCCATAAAACACGGTTTGGCTTCCAGGATCAATTTCAGTCCATGAGGGGTAGAAATTCGGGCAAAGAGAAATCCTCACATGGAAAGGGAAAGGTAGATCTCAGTGAAGATCGTAAGGATAACAAAGAAACCCTTGAGGGGGGACAAAGAAGTTAAAAAGCTTCGATGTTTTCATTGTAATGAAGTGGGCCACACAAAACCAAAGTGTTGGTGGGCTAGGAGAAAGCCAGTTGTAGGAAAACCAGACAATCCTGGGAGTTTTGTTGGATTAGTAACAAAAAGCACAAAGGAAGTTGGACCACTGTCTCAGAGTGTACAAGATGATCAGAGGATGATAAAGGGGGAAGTGTCAGATCTTCTTAAAAAAAACATGCAAGGGTAAAATTTATTCACAAGGCCAGGAGTAGCAAGTAAAGAAGTTACAATGTTAAGGGACATAGGATCCTTTCAGTCTATGATGTTGAAGGATGAGGAGATATGTACTCCTGAGGGACTATTGCCAGAAAAGGTACTGGTAACAGGAATACTGGAGAAATTCTCAATTCCAGGAATACGATTTGTCCTTGAACATGATGCAGCTGATTCACCGGTAGGCGTGCTGCCTACTCTAGTTGAAAAGCTAGTGAAGACTCATGCAACTGAAGAAATGCAGGGTATTTATCCAGGGATCTTCCCAGATTGTGTGGTCACAAGATCACAGATGCACAAGTTGAAGCAGGAGAGATCAAAAGGCACACATAAGGAAGCTGACATCACTTTATCAGAAACATCTTTGATCAGATAAGTAGGACAGAGCAGGAACAGTAGGCAAACATGCAAGTATCTTTAGCTCTGCTATGCTTATTGAATTACCGCAGAAAACTGAGAAGTTAAAACAGTTGTATCAAAAGGCATATACAGAAGAGGAGAGTGAATGCATCCCTGTGCGTTATTATTTAAAGAATGATGTTTTAATGAGGAAATGGAGACTATCAGATATTCAAGCTGATGAGAAATGGGCAGAAGTTCATCAGATTATTTTGCCAGTAGGGTATAGAAAGGAAGTGCTGCGAGTGGTGCATAAACAACTACTTGGAGGTCATTTAGGGTTGAGGAAAACACAGGCTAAAATACAAAGACATTTTTACGGGCCTGGACTACACAAGGATGTAGTTGAACTTTCCCAGACGTGTCAAACATGTCAGCTAATCAGAAAACCACGGGCAGAAATAAAACCTGCACCTTTAATACCTATTCCAGCATTTAAAGAACCTTTCACATGAGTCTTGATTGACTGTTTAGGTCCCCTACCTCAAACAAAAAGTGGGAATAAGTATTTATTAACAATAATAGATTAGATTTCCAGGCGCTAAAAGAGTTGTGGAAGAAGTAATCAATTTTTTTACGAGATACAGTCTAACGATAGAGATCCAGTCAAATCAAGGATCAGCCCTCACATCCAAACTATTCAAGGAGGTTATGGATAGCTTTGGAATAAAGCAACTCAAATCTACTGCATACTCTCCAGAATCTCAAGGAGCACTAGAGACATGGCATCAAACATTATAGACCATGTTGAGGGCTAATGGTCAGGACTATCCAGATGATTGGGATAAGGGAGTTCCATTTGTACTTTTTGCGATCAGAGATGCACCAAATTCAGTCCATTTGAATTAATTTTTGGGCATCAAATAAGAGGACTGTTAAAAATGATTGAGGAGAAATTAATAAGTCAGAATTCAGAGACCACAAATTTGGACTTTGTGTCAAATTTTAGAGAATGATTAAATAAAGCTGGAGAGTTGGCTAGACAGCATTTAAAAGTATCACAATGTATAATGAAACAGGAAGCAGACAAGAAATCACAAATTCGCAATTTTGCAATTGGAGTTAAGGTATTGGTGTTACTTACAGTAACAGGTGAATCTTTAAAAATGAGATTTAGTGGACCTTATCAAATCGAGAGGAAATTGAGTGAGGTGAACCATTTGATAAGGATTCCAGACAGGAAGACATCTCACAGAGTGTGCCATGTAAATATGTTCAAAAGGTATTTTGATAGGGAAGGAAAGCAAGAGGAGAAGGTGTTAATGATTCCAGCACAGAAGGAAGAACCAAGTTCAGAGGATTCTGAATTGGACATTCCTCAAATCAAATTGGACAATGAGGAAATTGTCAAAGATTGGGATAAATTATTAAGCTACCTTCCACAAGAAAATCAAAATGACCTGACACATCACATGGGAAGATATGTGGAAATACACTGGGAAGTACTAACTTAATTGTGCATGATGTAATGATAGAGATGCCATTCTGATCAAGCAACATCCGAATAGGAATAACCCTCCAAAATTGGCACAGGTTCAGAAGGAGATAGAGCGCATGCTCCAAGATGGCATAATCGAAATGAGTTACAGTGACTGGCGCTCATCCATAGTCATGATGCCAAAGCCAGATGATATCCAACGGTTATGAGTCGATTATCATAAAGTCAACACTGTTACAAAGACTGATGCATATCCAATTCCACGGGTGGAGGGCTGTGTTGAAAAAGTGGGACCAGCAAATTATATTTCTCAGTTGGACTTGCTCAAAGGCTACTGGCAAGTACCTCTGTCGGAGAGAGCAAAGGCAATTTCGGCTTTCGTAACACCAAATGGACTACATCAGTTCAAAGTCAAGCCATTTGGTATGAAAAACGCTCCAGCCATATTTCAGCGACTAACTAATAAGGTCGTTGCTGGATTACCCAACTGTGTGGTGTACATTGATGACCTGGTGATTTTTAGTCACTCATGGAAGGAACATTTACAGCATTTATCGGACTTGTTCGATTGACTTTGGAAGGCAGGCTTGGTGGTAAACCCAGCTAAAAGTGAATTTGTTAAAGCCCAAGTCACCTTCTGGACCATATTATTGGACACGGACAAATGGCCCCATGGGATGTGAAAATGAAAGTAATTGGAGAATTTCCCACACCATCGATGAAAAAGCGGTATTACGGTTCCTGGGATTGAGTGGATTTTACCAAAGGTTTGTGCCAAACGTTAGCAGTGTGGCTGCTCCACTCATTGAATTGTTAACAAAGGGCAAGAAGTTTAACTGGACAGTGGATTATCAAAGGACATGTGACAGCCTAAAAACTGTGTTAACCACTGCCCCAGTATTAGTCACACCGGATTACACGAAGCCTTTCAAGGTGGCTATCAATGCCAGTGATGTGGGTATCGGTGCGGTGTTCCTGCAGGAGAATGACAAGGGGCTAGAAAGACCCATCGGGTATTTTGCCAGGAAATTGAATGTTCATCAACAGAAATACTCAACTGCGAAGAAAGAGACTTTGAGCTTGGTGTTGGCATTACAACATTTCAGTGTTTACAGTACCAGCAATGCATCTGAGACAATCGTATACACTGATCATAAGCCATTGACATTTCTGGTAAAATTTCAGGATAAAAATGCCAGACTGTTTAGATAGAGCTTGTTGTTGCAGCCGTTTTAATTTGACAATTTTGCATGTGGCAGGTTGCAAAAACATGATTGCCGATGCGTTATCAAGGCTCGAATGAGATAAATAGGCATTCGTTGGCAGGTGTGCCACGGCCTGAATTTGCATGTGGTTGTGCATGTTTACATGTTTATAGTTAGTATAGTGTATAAATGTGTTTAGACTACTAACAGGGTTTTTGAAGGGTTTTGAAAATGAATCCATCTTAGGAGGTTGATGGTTCTTTTTTTAAAGGGGGGAGGTGTCATAGAGTTCAAAGATACTGTGCCCTTGGTTTTCTTCAGAGGGTTCATAAACCAGATCCCGGCTCCAAGGTGGTTGATTTGGTACAGAGAAGAAAAAGGATTTTGAGAGGCCTTTTGTTTTTATGTAAACAGATGAGACTTCAGACCAGAATGGTCATGTTTTAGAAGTGACCTGTATAATGAAAGGAGAGTGATTAGTTCTAAAAGCTAAAGTTAAGTTTGAGGCAGTTCAGCAGTGGACTGTGTGAGAAAGGCTGCTAAACACTCTCTCCTTCTGCCCTTCTAACTTCTAGCTGTAAGCCTCTGTTTCAGTTTTACTCCATGTTTAAGAGGTTTCTGTATTAGGACTATTGTGTTCAATTGGAACAGCATAATTAAGTCTAGTTTGGATAGATTGGGTTCTGTAGATATTCTTTGTTCTGTTTTTTGTATTTCATTCCATAATTTTGTGAATAAATTTTTGTCTGTTTTAAAACCTGGTAGTCAACCTCGCTAACTTACTCCGGGTATTTTTCACTGTACACCTACTGAAGCACATTAAGTTTCAGTAATTTGTTACTGAAATCCCAGTGTTGAATTGAGGTGTACAAAGTTAAAAATCACACAACACCAGGTTATAGTCCAATAGATTTATTTGGAAGCTCTAGCTTTCGGAGCGCTGCCCCTTCACCACCTGCTGAAGGAACAGCACTCTGAAAGCTAGTGCTTCCAAAAAAATCTGTTGGACAATAACCTGGTGTTGTATGATTTTTAACTTTGAAACAAAATGCAAAGTTATGGTCTGGGCTTCCTGCTTGAGAACGTTCTGAGTGGTCTGGCCCAGTCCATAACACCTGTGAGTAGATAAAATGATAGTAAATGCAATATAGCTAAGTACGTGATTATATAATGGCCAATAAATTTGAGGGAAGATGTTGTATTGCACAATGATTCTGAAGGGATCCTACTCATGTTACTTTGGCTCCTTTTGTTCTGTAGATTTTATGAAGGAATATCTTACACCACTAATCAGTGGCATATACTTCCAAGGTATTGAAGTATACCTTGAAGTTGTCATCTAGAAAAATATCACAAGTGACAGCATGCAGATTTCACTATGATTAACGAGCAGTTATCATGAACCACATGGAAACAACTGAAATTTGCTTTTCTCCACTCGGCCAGGTACCACAGCTACAAAGTTGATAAACATAGACAAACAGAAACAGACCTCAAAGAACTTAATGTTGTGCTTGGAGTTGGTTCAATTCTCAGATTGCCCTCACAGCCCAGTGGACAGCAATTGTGGATAAAATAAAGAACTCTTTCTCCTTCATAAGAATATAAAATTGGGAGGAAGAGGAAAGAATTTAGTCCCTTGCACTTCCTTCACCAATCAAGAATTGGCTGATCAGAATGTGACCTTAACTCTGCCATCAAATTATTTTGGTTCCCATATAGATCAAGATTCTGTCTCACTCAACCCTGAATATATTCAATGAACCAGCCTCCACAACTCCTTCATCCCAGGAACCCGCCTCGTTAACCTTCCCGGAACTATTTCCAATGCAAGGACTGGTTAGAGTGTCAATTTCTGATGTACTTGTCTTCTTTGCCAAATGAGCCCAATTAAAGACAAAGTATCAAAAGGCCAGAACAGTCATATCCACCTCATTTAAAACAACTATTTCTCCAGGTACAAAGTCATTAATTCTTGCTGCACTCCATTACACTCTAACACAATACAATATGAAGGAGGGCCTGTGATTATGTTGCCATTATTTGATTTGTTCTGTGTCTTTCTCATTCCCTTTCCTAACCCAGGGTTGTGAAGGTGTTGCTCCTTCACTGCTGCCCCTTGTTGAGATGATCCAATTCAGAAAATCAGAGGATTTAACCTGAGCCTTCTCTGCGCTGTATGATTCAGACTCTTCGATCTATAAACCATTTTGAAGGCCCATTCCTGTGATACAAAACCAGGAGTGGTACCAGTGTTAGCATTTGAGTGTTCCACCACTATTTTCAAGGTTACCCTTCAAGTAGAAAACTGATTCTTTACATGGTATGGCAGATTTCTCTTTGTTAGGCTACATACCATCAAGAATAAAGGTTATAAGTAATGAGCTAAATTTTCCTGCCCACTGTCCCCAGTCCCCCTTAATGCACCCACACTTCTACCTCAGAGAAGGATTTGGAGGCACAGGTGTTAAGTGATGCCAGGAAAGAAATAGTAACCCTGTTGGCATGGATTCCCAATATTGTCCTGCCTCCAGCACGGAAGTGGGCATTCAGGTAACAAAAGTACTTAATATTTCCAGACAATGCTGGAGACACTCAGCAGGTCTGGCAGCATCTATGGAGAGAGAAAAACAGAGTTAATGTTTGAGTCCAGCACTCTGTTCTGAAGACATAATATGCTGAATTCCAGTTCTGAGGAAATTATGTCAGACTCAAAACATTAACTTTGTTTCTCTCTCCACAGATGCTGCCTGACCTATTGAGTTTCTCCAGCATTATCTGTGTTTGTTTAAGATTTCCAGTGTCTGTGGTGTTTTGCATTTACTTCATATTTTAAACCAGGGCATTGGAACTATCTGAATGCCTCAATGCTACACAATGTGCAGCAAAAGGAACCAGTCATTCGGAAATGTGCAGTAATATGGATGCATTAGCAGCACCGTGGGTTGCAAAACTCACAGAAGGCCAGGAGTAACAACAGGACTGCTGCTCTATCTTGAGATCTCCTCCCTGCACTATATCATCTTTCTCATCACTTAACAGGAAGATCTTTTAGGGTGCCTCTATGTTAGATCTCCCTCTTCTCCAGCAACGTTCACTTGTCCTGGTGAGTCAGTTCAGACTTTGGGTCTTGACCTCCCTCTTCACTGGTTCACTATTTTATAAAACCTTTCACAAGCTTTAGACATCGCTACCAGAGCCACATCCCTAATTGCCCGAGAAGACAGTGTTGGTTTGCCATTTGAATTGCTGCAGTCCTCCTTGCCTTAACTGGACAGCAAGCATGGAGTTTATCTTATTACAAGAAATAAGAGCAAAATAATGTAAAAAAATGAAAAAAAGCAGAAGATGCTGGAAATACTCAGCAGGTCAGGCAGCATCTGTGGATAGAGAAACAGAATTAACACTTCAAGGCAGCGATGTCTCTTCTTGAGAAGCCATGATGTGGAGGTGCCGGTGATGGGCCAGGGTGGACAAAGTTAGAAGTCACATGACTTCAGGTTATAGTCCAATCGGTTTGTTTGAAACCACAAGCCCTCAGAGCACTGATCCTTTGTCAGATGAGGTTCATCCAATGAAGGAGCAGTGCTCTGAAAGCTTGTGTGGACTTCTGACTTCTTCTTGAGAAGGTGGTCTCATATAAAATTTTTCACAGGATCTGGGCATCACGAACAGGGCCACATCCCTAATTGCCCTTGGAAAGGAATGGTGGGTTCCCATTTTGTGCTCTGAGGAACATGCTGACGCCATCGGTCCTCAAACATATAGGTCTCAATAGCCATGGAAAGTTTCAGCACAATTTTAATTGGTTTTTCCTTTTATTAAAGAGGAAAGGAATGCAATTTGCCAGGACCATTTGAAAGTGAAGTCAGAAGGGAAAACATTTACTTAATTAAAATTGTTCCCTTGACAGCTTGGCCTACTTGGTAAGTAACCTCACTAAGCCACAACGTTGTGTTTCCTTTTCAAGAGTATGAGCAGATGACACTTCAGTGTAATACTGAGACCGTGCTAAATTGGCAGAATTACTGTCCTTCAAGTATTCTGACAGACCATGTGCCTTGATGCTTCAGGCAAGTAAAAGAATGTTCTGACCTTCAACTCTGGCTAAAATTTCTCAAACATCACAATCAAAATCTGACTGAATCATAATTTATTCTCTAGCTGTTTGGGCAGTGTTACTCGAGCCAAAATGGCTTTTACGTAGCTGCAATACAATGGAGACTGAACTTCAAAACAGATCACCATTATGAGCTCTAAGATACTTCCAAATGCTGTGATATGATACTCATGTCCATGTATGCCTTCAAATCTTCATAAATGTGATTCGATGATTCTATTCCATGCTTCTATGAGGCTATCATGAAGAGGTTGAACAAAAGAAAACATTGCAGCTCTAATATTTTCTATTACCTTTGATTCCTTTATAGCAAAGTAGGAAAACGGAGGACTCGGAAGCTTTGAAAGAACAACAGAGGATTACTAAGAAGGAAATACGCAGAGAAAAAATGAGGTACGAAGGTAAACTGGCCAAAAATATAAAGGAGGATAGTAAAAGCTTTTTTAGGTATGTGAAAGGCAAAAAAATGGTTAAGACTAAAATTGGGCCCTTGAACCAGAAACAGGGGAATATATTAAAGGGAACAAAGAAATGGCAGAAGAATTGAATTGGTACTTCAAATCTGTGTTCACTGGGGAACACACAAGCAATCTCCCTGAGGTAACAGCGGCTGAAGGAGCTGAACTGAAGGAAATTTATATTTGCCAGGAATTGGTGTTGGAGAGACTGTTAGGTCTGAAGGTTGATAAGTCCCCGGTGCCTGATGGTCTACATCCCAGGGTACTGAAGGAGGTGGCTTGAGAAATTGTGGATGCGTTGGTGATTATTTCCAGAGTTCGATAGATTGGGGATCAGTTCCTGCAGATTGGAGGGAGGCTAATGTTGTACCACATTTTAAGAAAGGTGGGAGAGAGAAAGCAGGAAATTATAGACCAGTTAGTCTGACCTCAGTGGTGGGAAAGATGCTGGAGTCTATTATAAAGGATGAAATTATGACACATCTGGATAGTAGTAACAGGATAGGTCAGAGTCAGCATGGATTTATGAAGGGGAAATCATGCTTGACTATTCTTCTGGAATTATTTGAGGATGTAACTCTGAAGATGGACGAGGGAGATCCAGTAGATGTAGTGTACCTGGACTTTCAGAAAGCTTTTGATAAAGTCCCAAACAGGAGGTTAGTGAGTAAAAGTAGGGTGCAAGTACTAACTTGGTTTGAAAGTTGGTTGGCTGACAGAAAACAAAGGGTAGTGATAAACGGCTCTATTTCGAAATGGCAGGCAGTGACCAGTGGGGTACCACAGGGATCAGTGCTGGGACCGCAGCTTTTTACAATATGTATTAATGATATAGAAGATGGTATTAGTAATAACATTAGCAAATTTGCTGATGATACTAAGCTGGGTGGCAGGGTGAAATGTGAGGAGGATGTTAGGAGATTACAGGGTGACCTGGACAGGTTAGGTGAGTGGTCAGATGCATGGCAGATGCAGTTTAATGTGGATAAATGTATGGTTATCCACTTTGGTGGCAAGAACAGAAAGG
>NC_057721.1:68812385-68877170 GCF_004010195.1 Chiloscyllium plagiosum | reverse complement strand
CTGGATTCATTTAAGAAAGAGTTGGATAGAGCTCTCAAGGATAGTGGAATCAAAGGTTATGGAGATAAGGCAGGAACAGGATACTGATTAAGGATGATCAGCCATGATCATATTGAATGGTGGTGCAGGCTCGAAGAGCAGAATGGCCTACTCCTGCACCTTTTGTCTATTGTCTATTTATGTTGTGGTGTGGAACTGCACAGAATTATTGTATAGTTTTCAGTTATATACATTGTGTATCTTGGATTCTTTCATGTCATGGGATATCACTGTCTAGGCCAGCATTTATTGACCGTCCCTAGTTGCCAGTGAGACACTGCCTTCTTGGACCACTGCAGTCCATGCCATGTCAGTGATGCTCAGGAGGAAGGGAGAACCAGGATTTTGACCCAGCAGCAGTGGGAGAGGCAATGTATTTCCAAGTCAGGATGGTGACCATCTTGGAAGGAAATTTGTATTTATAGAGTCATAGAGTCATAGAGAGGTACAGCATGGAAATAGACCCTTCAGTCCAACTTGTCCATGCCGACTAGATATCCCAACCCAATCTAATCTCACCTGCCAGCACCCAGCCCATATCCCTTCAAACCCTTCAAATTCATATACCCATCCAGATGCTTTTTAAATGTTGCAATTGTACTCGTCTCCACCACTTCCTCTGGCAGCCCATGTACCACCCACTGCGTGAAAAGGTTGCCCCTTAGGTCTCTTTATATCTTTCCCCTCTAACCCTAAACCTGTGCCCTCGAGTTCTGGACTCTCCCACCCCAGGGAAAAGACTTTGTCTGTTTATCCTATCCATGCCCCTCATGGTTTTATAAACCTCTATAAGGTCACCCCTCAGCCTCCGATCCTCCAGGGAAAACAGCCCCAGCCTGTTCAGCCTTTCCCTATAGCTCAAATCCTCCAACCCTGGCAACATCCTTCTGAACCCTTTCAAGTTTCACAACATTATTCCGATAGGAAGGAGACCAGAATTGCACGCAATATTTCAACAGTGGCCTAACCAATGCCCTGTACAGCCGCATAATGACCTCTCAACTTCTGTACTCAATACTCTGACCAATAAAGGAAAGCATACCAAATGCTTCTTCACTATCATATCTACCTGCAACTCCACTTTCAAGGAGCTATGAACCTGAACTCCAAGGTCTCTTTGTTGAGCAACACTCCCTAGGACCTTACCATTAAGTGTATAATTCCCGCTAAGATTTGCTTTCCCAAAATGCAGCACCTCACATTTATCTGAATTAAACTCCATTTGCCCAGTGGCCCATCTGATAAGATCCCGTTGTAATCTGAGGTAACCTTCTTTGCTGTCCACTACATCTCCAGTTTTGGTGCCATCTGCAAACTTACTAAGTATACCTCCCATGCTCACATCCAATTTGATAATGTTCCCATCCTGAGTTGGAATTCTATCGCAATTCCTTCATTGTCAGTCGTCAAAATCCTAGAACTCCATCCCTCCATCTTGTCCTTCTCGATAGCAGCGGTTACAGTTTGAACGATGTTATCAAAGGAAACTTGCTGCATTTCAAAAGTTCTCCACCAAATCTCCAATCATCAAGGATCACAAGGAAACCTTAGAGAACTTTGGCCACTTCCAATATCTCAGTTCTGTTGGCCAAAGCAGTTATTTATAAAGAGATCCACCACAAACCACAATGTGCTAGTGCAGCCTTTGGCTGTCTGAGGAAAAGGGTGTTCAAGGACAACAACATCAGATCTGACATCAAGCTCATTGTTTACAGAGCTGTGGTGGCTCCTGCTCTGAGATATCTGCAGCAGACATGTCGAGGCACTAGGGGAAGTACCACTAATGCTGCCTGCATAAGATCCTGTGAAGTCATTGGGAAGAAAGATGCACCAACACCAGCATCTTCAACCAGGCCAACATCCCCAGCATTGAGACACTGACCGCCTTTCCTTGGCTACAATGGGCTGGGTCCCAGTTGGACAGAGGAAGTGTTTCAGGGATACCTTCAAGGCCTCACTGCTGAAGTGCAGCATTCCCACAGACAACTGTGAATCACTGGCCCAAGACTGTCCAAAGTGAAGGAAGAGCATCCAGGAAGGTGTCAAGGACTTTAACATTTGCTGTTCAGGAAAAAATGGCAGCCAGGCGAAAACAGCTTAAGGAGCACGCTGCCAGACCAATGCCCCACCCACCCCTTCTCACGGCGACCTTTTATCCCAAGTGTAACACAGCCTGCAGTATCCGCATCAGTCTGTATAGCCACCTACAGACTCAACCTGAGAGTGGAAGAGAGTCATTCTCATCTGTAAGGTTCCACCAACGATGATTATGCTGAATTCCTGCAGAGTATCCTGTGAATGATATCAACATCAACTGTCTACTGCTGCTACTGTGCATTAGAGAGTAAAGCTTGAAGGTGTTCGATGGATTGCTAATTAAGTGAGTTGCTTTTTCCTGGATGATACTGAGCTTACTGAGTAGTGTTGGAACTGCACTCATCCAGGCAAGTGGACACTATTCCATTACACATCTGATGTAGACAGGCTTTGGGGAGGTGAGTTTACCTGCTCTTGTAGTCACAGTATTTATATGGATAATCCAATTTCATTTCTGGACAATGGAAACCCTCAGAACATTGATAGCAATGCTAATGCAACTCACTGCCGAGGAGAGATGGTTAGGCTCTTTCTTTCCAGAGATGGTCGTTGTCTGCTGTTTGTATGTTTTCTAATTAGTGCAGCACAGTGGCTCAGTGGTTAGCACTGCTGCCTCACAATGGCCGGGGCCCATGTTCAATTCCACCCTTGAGCGACTGTGTGTACTTTCCCTGTGTCCATATGGGTTTCCTTCGGGTGCTCCGGTTTCTTCTCACAGCCCAAATTTGTGCAGGTTAGGTGGATCAGCCATGCTAAATTGTCTGTAATGTCCAAGGATGTGCAGGCTAGGTGGATTAGCCATGGGAAATTTGGTGCTACAGGGATAGGATGGGAGTGTGACTCTGGGTGGGATGATCTTTGGAGGGTCATTGTGGACTTGAAGGGCTGAATTGCCTGCTTCCATGTTATAAGGATTCTATGATCAGCACAAGCCTGGATATTATCCAGGTCCTGCTACAAATGTACACACACTTCTTCAATATCTGAGGAACCATAAATGGTGACGAACATTTTGCAATCATCAACAAACATTCCCACTTTAAACCTTATGGTGCTACGAACATCATGAATGAAGCAGTCGGGGCTGGTTGGGCCAGGGAGATGGAAGAATTGAATGCAACATAAAACTTGGGTTTACTGGTCACATTGAGGTTGTGTGAATCTTATCACCTTAAATTGCAGCATCTGTTTGAAAGAAAGAACTTGCATTTTGTGCAGATGTTCCACAGGATGCTCCAAAGTGCCTCCAGGCCAATGAAGTGTATTTGTAGCCTGATGCTTAGCAGGCACACACAGCAGTCAATTTATCCAGAGTACCGTGCTGCTGATGGCCAGGGAAATAAACGATGAGGCAAATTGTTTTGGTCATGTTAGTTGATTATTCCACAGGCAGAAGAAGTGATATTATATTTTCAGCTGGTCATTCAGTTTGGATTTATTGAGATTTGTGCAGAATGCAGGGAAATTGCAGTCCGTTCAGAACCCAAAATACAGACTTTGTCGAATTACTGTTATGACATATCAACTGAATCACAGATTTGGTCTTAAGTGCTGCAGCTGACTGCAGACTGCAACATGAAGTTTGGAAGTGAGCATTAAACTAGTATATATGTTGCTTTCTGTCTTATAGATGTTAATCTCTTTTTACAATTAGTCATATTATAATTAATTCAACAATGAGTAAGAACTACTTACAGAGTGCATTAATTGAGGTTTCGTATTGTCTACAGTTATACCAGACTCTGTTGGAGCCTCATAGGTTGTAAAGCGATCATAACAGACAGTGATGGACAGAGATATATATTCGGAACAAATTTCTAATAA
The DNA here is from genome assembly GCF_004010195.1 of Chiloscyllium plagiosum. Lineage (NCBI taxonomy): Eukaryota > Metazoa > Chordata > Chondrichthyes > Orectolobiformes > Hemiscylliidae > Chiloscyllium > Chiloscyllium plagiosum. The sequence goes on along the minus strand of NC_057721.1, from coordinate 68,873,210 downwards.
CTGTGCATTCATAACAAACATGGCTGGAATTTACAAGGTGAGTGAATGAAGGTCACTTCACTTAGAACAATGCGGGCTTTCAATCAACTTTTTTTTATATTCATTCAGGGGATATGGATGATATTGACCAGGCCAGCATTTTTGCCCATCTCCAGTTGCCCAGTTGAGTGTCAACCCCATTGCTGTAAGTCTGGAATCACATGTAGGCCAGACCAGGTAAGGATGGCAGTTTCCTTAAAGGACATTATTAAACCAGGTGGGTTTTTCCAACAGTTGTTTCATGGTCATCATTAGATTTTTAATTCCAGATTTTTACTGAATTCAAATTCCACCATCTGCCTTGGTGAAATTTGAGCCCAGGTCCCCAAAAGATTACCTGGGTCTCCAGATCATTAATTACAAACTGCAGATGCTGTCAATCAGAAACAAAGTTTCTCAAAAAGTTCAGTAGGTCTGACAGCATCTGTGAAGAGAAATCATAGTTAACATTTTGGGTCCAGTGACCCTCAGAAATTATGGTAGCTCAGAAAGTGTCAGTTTATATGCAGAAGATAGTGTGGAGGGATGGGGTAAACAGTAACAATAGGTGGAGATGGAGCCCAAAGAGAGAGAAGAACACTTGGACAGACAAAGGAGTCAATAAAAATCTGGCTGGGGGTATAAATAGCTGTTAGCCATTAGTGGCTAATAATAGGTAGTGCGTAATGGCAGATGATGTGATAAGGTCCGGTCTGTGTGCAGTTGGGACTAGGACATGGGAGAGCTCAGGCCCTAAAATTATTGAACTCGATATTGAGTCCGGAGGTCCCTAAGCGGAGAATGAGGTATTGTTCTTACAGATTATACTGAGCTTCACTGGAGCACTGCAGCAAGCCTGAGACAGAGATGTTGGCCAGGGAACAGGGTGGGGTGTTGTTGTGGCAGGCAACTGGAGGCTCAGGGTCATTCTTGCAGAATGTGGATGTTCTGTGAAGTGATTCAGTTTCAGAAGAGTTTCAAAAAATAAGGGCTAGTTTGTAGAAACATCTCAAAACTGCGTCACCAAATACCAAACTAATGCCAATTACAAGTTTGCTGATGACCCCACCATAATTGGTTAAATCTCAGATGGCGATGAAACAGACTACAGTTGGGAGGTGGAAAACCTGGAAAAATGGTGCACTGAGAAAACCTAGCTCTCAATGCTGGCAAAACCAAGGAACTCATTATTGACTTTTGGTGGGATGTTACTCATGTCCCCCTACACATTAACAGTGCAGAGGTGGAATGAGTGGAGAGTGTCAAGCTCCTAGGAGAGGTCATCCATAACAAGCTTTCTTGGACTCTTCATGTGGATGCACTGGGTACAAAGGCCCAACATCTCTTCTTCCTCAGGCAGCTGAGGAAATTTAGGATGATGGCGAATACCTTTGCCAACTTTTATAGGTGCGCCATCGAGAGCATTATGTCTGGATGTATCACTACCTGGTATGGCAACTGCACCATTCAAGATCGGAGACGGTTACAGAGAGTGGTGAACGCAGCCTGGACAATCACAAAGGCCAACCTCCCATCTATAGAATCCATATACCAGGCCTGCCATCAAGGAAAAGCCGCCAGCATTCTCAAAGATCCATCCCATCCCGGCAATGTTCTTCTACAACCTCTACCATCGGGGAGAAGGTAGAGGCCTAAACATGCACCAGCCAGTTTTGAAACAGTTTCTACCCGACTGTTGTTGAATACTGAATGGACTCAAACTCTTAGCATTCACCAGTACCTGTGTTTTTGTTTTGCCACTGTGTACTTATTATTTACTTATCTATGCTATTTAACTTTGTGATCTGCCTGTATTGCCCACAAGACAAAGCTTTTCACTGTGCCTCGGTACACGTGGCAATAAATTCCATTCAATTCAATTCAATTCAATTCAACCTATAATAGTTCTAGATTAATGTGGTGCTGGAAATGCACAAAAGGTCAGGCAACATCCGAGAAGCAGGAAATTCGACGTTTCGGGCAAGAGCCCTTCATAATAGACTAAATACGTTCAATGCAGGAAGGAAGTTCCCAATGGTGGGAGAGTCCAGATCCAGGGATCATAGTTTAAGGACAAGGGGTAAATTTATTTTAGGACAAGGGGTAAACTTTTTAGGACTGAGTTGAGGAGAAAGTTCTTAGCGACTGGTGAGCCTGTGGAACTCACTGACACAGAAAATGATTGAAGCCAAACCATGTGTTTTCAAGAAAGAGATAGATATCGCACTTGTGATTAAAGGGACCAAGGGATTCCTCACAAGTGTATAGAATGAGCTGCCAGAAGAGGTGGTGGAGGCTGGTATAATTGCAACATTTAAAGGGCTTCTGGATGGGACATGAATGGTAAAGGTTTAGAGGGATATGGGCCAAATACAGGCAAATGGGACTAGATTAATTTAGGATATCTAGTTGGCAAGGTCAAGTTGGACTGAAAGATCTGTTTCCATGCTGTACATCTTTCTGACTCTCTGACTGTATGATATGTGAAATTAGGGAATTGAGCCCGATGATGTGTACTCAATGAATTTTAGAAGGATGAGGGATGATCTGTTTGAAACTTATAGAATACTAAGTGGCCTGGATAGATTAGATGTGGAGAAGATGTTTCCTCTGGTTAAAGAGACTCGCACCCCAGGGCATGGCCTCAGAGTGAAGAGAGAACCACTTAGAATGGAGATGAGAAGAAATTTCTTCCGCCTGGGGTGGTGAATCGATAAAACTCATTGCCGTGGTGGGCTGTGGAGACCAAGACATTGAGTATGTTTAAGACAGAGATAAATTGATTCCTAAAGGAATCAGAGTTACGAGGAGAAGACAGGAGAATGGTGTTGAAAAACAATCAGCCATGATCAAGTGGTGGAGTCGACTCAATGGGCCAAATGACCTAATTCTGCTCCTATGTTATCTGGTCTTATGATGTTTGAGGAGTCGGATGCCCTACTGCTGCTTCTATCTTCTATGTTTACGTTTCTATGTAAATGTTAACATTTGCCATCTGTCTATCACTATGGAATGGCTGATGTCTCAGGCTGAACAGAACATTTTCAAACTTAGGGTTTTACTTGACCTTGAACTGAACTCTAAGGAAGAGAAAGTGAGGACAGCAGATGCTGGAGAGTCAGAGTCGAAAAATGTGGCACTGGAAAAGCACAGCCAGTCAGGCAGTATCCGAGAACAGGAGAGTTGATGATTCGGGCATAAGCCCTTCATCAGGAATGTACGGCACTGGAAAAGCACAGCCAGTCAGGCAGTATCCGAGGAACAGGAGAGTTGATGATTCGGGCATAAGCCCTTCATCAGGAATGTACCCTCACGTCCCTACCATCACAGAGATCATCATGTCCACATCAATCAGATCATGTGCCTCCACTATTCCATGTTCTCCTGGCGGGCCTTTCATCTTCAACCCTCCAAGAAACTGAGCTCCATCAAAAGGATTGTACTCATAATAAAACCTGTGTCAACACCCACACATTTAACACCCCCCACCATGTGCTCACTGACACCAAATGACACCTCACCCATCAATATCTCAACGTTGACATTCTCATCTTCCTATAAACCCATCTCTCCTCCTCACACCTGTAACCACCTCCAGTTGTCTCTCCCTCTCTTTCTTCAGCTTTGTGTTCATTTTTGTCTGAAATACATTCCTGTGAAGCAGACGGAATGTATTATTACAATACAGGTGCTTTATAAGTAAAAGTAGTAGTTTTTGAGCCTTTATTCACCTTACTGTTATAGTTCTATTACTACGTGATTCCTACAGTGTTAGCTTTTTCCCACACAAATGCCTCGGCATGCAGTGTTGACACTAATGTATCTCTGGCAGATTCATAGATCATTGGTCATTTGTGTAAAAATAAGACAGGCAATATTATTTCCTTTTTCATTCCATTAACTCCAATTTAACAAATAAGCACTTCAGGAGGTAAAACGGAAAGCTGATGAACCACTCACGTAGTTGGACTCATTAGGGTGCTTTAAATCAACCGTGACTTGCCCTTCACTCTCCAATTTAATACCAATGCCCAGTAAATCAAGAAAGCAATTTTTTTTCCCCTTTGAAAGATTTGGCCTGAATGAGCCTGCCAGTTAAATAAAAGATTCTGGATTCTGTGTAACTGTACATGATGTAAAGCTTCTCTATCATTTCCTTTAATTACCCTCACACCCCCGCTCAAGTCCTCCCTCCATCCTGAGGGTGTCGTTCAGATTCATATCTTGTTTGACTTCACTGTCTGCATGTGGGGAGATCAGCTTGCTCAGTGTAAACCTATCACCAAGCCTTGTACTCTTCAATTTGTTTCTCTAAGGCTGAAAGTTGTTAACTTTTATCTTCTCTCATCTTTCGAAATTCAGGACATGCTTCCCTGTAGCCCTCTGCCTCACTCTTGCTCCTCCTTTCAGTTACAACTTTAAAGTGTCTCCTTTGACCAACTGTCCTACCGTCCCTCATGTGGTTCAGTAACAAAGTTGATAACAAATTATGTGAAGTGCCTTAGGGCCTTATTCTGTAAAGGAACTATGTCTATACATTAAAACTGGTATTGCTTTATTCATCTTCCAGGAATGGACGTCAGTGTCCAATGCTGTGGGCAGGGTGTAGATCAAGTTTCTGTCTGCATGGGAAACACAGCACTCCTAATTTGATACAATATGTTCGACATTTATATAGCAACACTCACTTCATAGAAACGTGCCAATAAGGTGCTTCACAAAAGCAGTACCAGGCAAAGTGACAAACGCCACCTGAAGATAGTTGACAAAGGGGTGGTGGCACAGTGGTTAGCACATAGTGCCAGAGACCCAGGTTTGAATCCTGCCTCAGGCAACTCTCTGTGTGGAGTTTGCGAATTCGCCCTGCCCTGCAAGGGTTTCCTCCGGGTGCTCCAGTTTACTTCAACAATCCAAAGATGTACAGTTTCAGTGAATTGACCACGCTAAATTGCCCGTAGTGTTCAGGGATGTGTAGGTTAGGTGCATTGTCAGTGGTAAATGTAGAGTAATAGGGTAGGGGAATGAGTCTGGGTGGGTTACTCTCCTGAGAGTCAGTGTGAAGTTGTTGGGCCAAGTGGCCTGTTTCCACACTGTAGGGATTCCATGAACAATTCTAGGTAAATTTTAAGGAGCGTATAAAACAGGGGAGAGCGATAGAGGGGTGGAAGAGGCCTGCAGTGGAACTCCCAGAATTTAAGACCTTGGCCGTTAAAATCTTGGCCACTAATGAAAGAGCCAACACCAGGTTACGGGATGGTGTGAGTCTATATAAATAGGAAGCTCCACAAATTGCCCTGACATGTTCATTTGCATAGCTACAATGGCAACATCATGTCTCCAGATTGCAGCTGCACCAGTGCTGAGTCATCATTGAAGTGAAGCCACCAAATGAGAGGGAAAAGAAAGATCCTTCTCCGGGTTTAGTGTAACATCCTTCTGCTTGTCAGCACACACTATCTCTGCTACTGTACCCACCTCCCACCAAGGCTCAGGTTCAGCCACTCTTACTATAGCCTGCAATATCTTCCTGCACTCACTCTCCCCCCTAGCCACTAATCCTGAATGATGCCTCCTCATCCCTTTGGTACATCTCATCATTTTTCACCCCACGTGCCACAGCACTAACAGCTCGGCCACCCATCCTAACCTCACTTATTGTCCTTCTTTGTTCTTTTTGTTACAAAGAAGACAACAGTGCAGAAAAGACCTGAAATCTGTGTCCTCATCCCCAATGAGGAGAGACACCACTTCTGTGGTGGTGCTTAACCATCCATATCCCACCAAGCAAACTTCACTCATTCTTTCCACAACACTCCCAATCATTCAACACCACATCAAACCATTGACTGTGACACCTTCACTCTCCCTTTCTCTCTTCTGCCTTGCATGTTCCATTAGCCTCTCCATGAACTCTATGGAATAATGCCCAGCTGTCCCAGATGCTGAGGGGGACAAGAGAAGCCCCGAGGTGTTCATATGGAGGCGTGATATTGATATAGCACACTGCCACTTGTCAAGATGTGTGCCCCTCCTTGATGGAAGACTTCTTAGCATCAAGGTAAGTTGCCTGAGCTCATTAGCACAGTAAAGCAAGGCAGGAATGTTCCACAGAATCCCTGTGTGGAAACAAGCCATTTGGCCCAACAGGTCCACACCAACTCTCCAAAGAATGTCCCACCCAGACACACCACTCCCTACCCTATCCTTATAACCCTGCATTTCCCATGGCTAATCCACTTGACCTACACATCCCTGGACACAATGGATTCCTGAAGAAGGGCTCATGCCCAAAACGTCGATTCTTCTGCTCTTTGGATGCTGCCTGACCTGCTGTGCTTTTCCAGCAACACATTTTCAGCTCTGATCTCCAGCATCTGCAGTCCTCACTTTCTCCTACAATGGGTAATCTAGCATGGTCAATTCAACTAACCTGCATATTATGGAAGGAACCCCATACAGACATGGGAAGAATGTGAAAACTCCATGTAGACAGTCATCAATGGCTGGAAATGAACCCAGGTCCCTGGCATTGTGAGGAAACAGTGCTAGCCACTGAGCCACCATGCCACATGTTGCAAGCATGCAGGCAGGTGCTAAGTGAGAGAGAAAGTGTGATTCCTGGAGATGCAGCCTTGGTCCAATCTACGCCCTGGCTGCTTGTCCTTCTTCCAATATCCCCTTGCTGCGGCCTTTGAAAACTAATTGTTGGTGAGCCCTGTAATGTTGGTTTATGCTTCCAAAATGCATTGCCAGCAAATAGGACAAGTGTCAATGATGATGAGCAAATGCGGGATGCCAGTGTCCATGGAGGAGGAGGGTTGTGTGTTGACCATACCTGGGATGCAGTTTGGGAATAGGTTCATGGAGAGCATTTAGAGCAAACTTTGAGCTGAATCCGCCAAGTACACACCCTGGTTTCCTTTTTGAGTTTCCCTGACGACTAGTGATTGATGAGTTTTGTAAGAGAGGCTGAATATAAATGTGGCAGGTTGTGGCATTAAATACAACAAGCATTAATCGCTGTTGCTAGGCATCTCGCTGCTGCCTCTCAAGGATCTCACCGCGCTACTTGGGAAATGGTAAAGATGGAGTTGGTCCTCACCACACTGTGTCAGGGAACACCTGTCAAAACACACATCACTCAGACTCCTGTAAGATTGCGTCCTTCATTTAGGGGTGACATCCATCATTACGAAATAGCACAGTGGATCAATGGTTACCCCTGCTGATTCACAGAGCCAAGGACTCAGGTTTGATTCCACCCTCAGGCAGCTGTCTGTGTAGACTTTTCACATTCTCCATGTGGCTAAGTGGATTTCCTCCAGGTGCCCTGGCTTCCCCCCCAATGTGCAGGTTAGGCGCATTGGCCATGCTAAATTGCCCATAGTACCCAGAGGTGTGCAGGCTAGGTGGGTTAGCTTTTGGAAATGCAGTGTTACACATTAGGGGGTTGGGTCTAATGGGATGCCTTTCAGAGGATTGATGTAGACTTGATGGGCCAAATGGGCTGCTTCCACGCTGTAAGGATTCTACAATTTCTGTGATGCCTGTCATGACTTCAAGGTGCTGCCATCCTGGGAAAAATAAGAGCAAGATGCCACAAAAAGATGCACAGCAAGATGCCACAAAAAAGAAATAAATAATGGATAATTTGTTGTAGAGATGTTGGGTTGAGTGATGAGCATGAGCTCCCTTACTCATTGTCCAAATCATGATCACTGCTATCTGCCTGGGAGGATAGATAATCTCATCATTGGAAATGTAGATCCTCCAGAAGTGCAGAATGCCCTCAATACCTCACTACACTGTCAGCCCACATTCTCTGTCTAAGTCTGTAGTGTAGAACTGGAACGCTGAAGCAAAACTATTAAATCAGTTTTTCTCTTAAATGAACTGAATCAATTATCTGCTGAACGACCTCATGGGAAGTGTCAATAGCTGTGTTGTCTTCCACTGAGAACTTATGAGGGTGGAATAGAGAGAACTTCTCCAGGTCTCATTCTGACATGTGTGCAGAAGGTCCACCCATGATCCCTTCCAGCGGATGATCAAAGGACCGGATTGAATTGGGGAAGGAACATTTCACTCCAGATTTCCTGGATGCCAGCAATTCCAGCATCTACTTCCATGGCTGAATCTGCTACCTCACCTAATACCTGCAGTGAGTTCACCTTCCACCAGGAAATATCCAGACGCTGGTGCTTTCCATAGCCAAATGCACTGTATCACTGATGGTGTGGTGAGACCAGGTTGGACTAATGTTCTATGGGGAGCCACAGGAATGTCACTAAATTATTTTAAGAGAATTATTTTAAACACTCCAACTCATGTGATATATACTACTGCCTTAAACAACTTCTTATACACCAAAACATTACTTGGAGGGGTGGGGGTCAGACAAGCACTAGACTGGGGATGGTGGAATTATAAATATTACTGGGCTTGGGAGGACTGTAATAAAATTATTGGCGGTTATAAAAACACTGGGCTGGGGCACGTTGTTATAAAATTATTGGGGATTATAAAAAGGCTGGACTTGGGGACGCTGTTATAAAATTATTGGGGATTATAAAAACACTGGGCTGGGAGACGTTGCTATAAAATTATTAGGGGTTATAAAAAGGCTGGGCTTGGGGACGTTATTCTAAAATTATTTGGGGTTATAAAAAGGCTGGGCTGGGGGATGTTGTTATACAATTATTAGGGGTTATAAAAATGCTGGGCTGGGGGACGTTGTTATAAAATTATTGGGGGTTATAAAAACACTGGACTGGGGGACATTGTTATAAAATGATTGGTTGTTATAAAAACGCTAGGCTGGGGGGTGTTGTTATAAAATTATTAGAGGTTATAAAAACGCTGAGCTGGGGGAGTGTTGTTATAAAATTATTAGGGGTTATAAAAATGCTGGGCTGGGGGACGTTGTTATAAAATTATTAAAGGTTATAAAAATGCTGAGCTGGGGGTCATTGTTATAAAATTATTAAGGGTTATAAAAATGCTGAGCTGGGGGTCGTTGTTATAAAATTATTAGGGGTTATAAAAATGCTGGGCTGGGGACGTTGTTATAAAATTATTAAGAGTTATAAAAATGCTGAACTGGGGACGTTGTTATAAAATTATTGGGGGTTATAAAAACGCTGGGCTGGGGCACGTTGTTATAAAATTATTGGGGGTTATAAAAACAGTTGTGAATCAGCTGGGAAGAAAGACGCAGCAGCACCTGGGTCCTCGACCAGGCCATTATCCCCAGCATTGAGGCACTGACCATTATTAATCGGCTGTGATGGGCTGGGCATGTCATCCACATGACTAAGAGACTCCCCAGGCAGGTGCTGTACTCCCAGCTTTGAAACAGCAGGCATGGCCCAGGTGAACAGAGGAAGTGCTTCAGGGATACCCTCAGGGCCTCACTGGTAAAACACTGCATTCCCACAGACACCTGGGAACCACTGACCCAACATCGTCCAAAATGGAGGAGGAGCATCCAGGAAGGCATTGAGGTCCTCGAGACTTGCCGTCAGGAAAAAAATGGAAGCCAGGCGAGCACAGTGAAAGGGCCGCGCTGCCACACACCAATGCCCCCACCCATTTCCGTGATCACATCCCAAGTGTAATAGAGCCTGTGGGAGTCGCATCAATCTGTACAGCCAGCTGCAGACTCACCCTGAGAATGGAAGAGTGTCTACCTCATCTGCAAGGGACCGCCGATGAACAAATGAATGAATAAACCAAACCCTGACGCAGAATCTAGAATGGCATGAGCTATCAGAGCTGAACAGCAACCAACCATACTGAGTAAGATCAACGTGAATAACATAGCAGTATATTTCATGAATTATTTAGTGGTCTTTTATCAAAGTGTCTCATACATTTTCTGTACATTTTATACAGTGACTGGCCCTTATTTTCTTTTGAGTGATAAACTCGTAATAAAAGGAGTGCCCATCATCTTATCCCTTCAGGTTTGTAATCAAAAATAGTATCGCAATATTACTACATAATATTCCATTTCTTCCAGTTTTCGCTACTGTGTATTCCTGTCCAACATGGGTAACCTTTCTCCACCAACATCAATGCCATCCACATGGTCTAACCTTTCCGATACCAGGAATTGCAATGAGCTTGTTGGGTGACGCCCATTCTCCAGTATCAAGTGCTAACTTTTCACATATGCATCCAGACAATGGGGCTTGAAGAATCGACAGTCGTTGTGAATGGGTAGAGGGACACCATTCATTCATAACCTCTACTATGGGAGCAGAGATGGGATTGGGAGGATATCAGCTCCAGAATCCAGAATAGTGCAGGTGCTGCTGTGCCCAACACATTACACTCTTTGGGAAAAACAAAGCGCTTGGCCCGAACCACGGCAGAAGTCCCATCACCACCAAAGCAAATGTGGATTGCTCCTGGGTATGGACTCCTCACTGCTGCCTGTTCTGTCTCTGAGGGCAACCCCAATGTGTCAACATTGTCTCAAGTATCAGAAATTCTAGTGGGTTTAGTAATCCCATGTGTAGGGGAAAAAAAGCCTTGTACTGCTCTCATAGCCTACGTCACCTTGTGGTGGCAGGGTGGCATTGCAGTCTATGAGACCACCATGGTGACATGGTAGCTCATTGGTTAGCAATATTGCCTCACCAGCACCAGAGACTTGGGTTTGATTCCACCCTCAGGTGACTGTGCAAACTTCAAACAGACATTCTGCCCAATTCTGCGTGGGTTTCCTCTGGGGACTCAAGTTTCTTCCCACAGTTCCAAAGATGTGCAGGCTAGGTGGATTGGCCACAAGAAATGTAGAATTGCAGAGATAGGGTAGGGGCTGAGCTGCTCTTCAGAGGGTCAGTGTGGACTTGATGGACCATGCTTCCACACTGTAGGAATTCAATGATTAAGTATCGGAAGCCACTTCAACTGTAGGAGGCATCACAGCTGATGCCTTTCATGCATGTGTACTTTCTAGTCAAGCTGATCACATTAGAAGCAGGAGAGGGCAATGCAGATGGATTTGTACCTGAGATCAGTGAGGATGACTCAATCCAGCACATCTTGCAGCCTGTCAGTTGGATGCGTGGGGAGGGCAATAGGCCCTCTGATTATCTCGGTCGCTGAAAAAACTCCCAAGATTAAAATGCTTGACTAATTTATCCTTTAAAGCGCCAAGTTTGAGGTCAGCCTCAGGGCCCATAAATCCACTTTTTGTTATTAATGTCATCCCTCTGAAACCATCATTTGATTTTTGGCTTCCTCTTATCATTCCCTGAATCCATTGTTTTTGCCTTCTAGCTTCCTTCCCTTTCTGTTATTTCCCTCACTACAATAATTAAGCAATGATTTTTCTGATGTCCTGCGGTGTCCACAACAACTGAAATATTTACAGGTTATAAATCTTTAATTTCTATGACCATCTGTTGGACTGGCTCTGAATGGTTGCTGTATCTCTCACTGCTTTGTGTGTGCACTGGTTTGCTGTAACATTAAAGGTCACTGCAGCACCCTTATATCCTTTCCTCTCCCTTTCTCTTCTCTCCTATCCTCGTTTCCTTCTCCACTCCTTCTGTCTCACCCCTCTCCTCTGTCACCTCATTTATTTTTCCTCTTTCCCTTCTTCTCCTTGCGCTCCACTCCCTTCACCTTTGCTTTGTCCCTTCTCCTCTCTTCCTTGTATTCAAAGTTGCTGACTCATTCTCATCCTCATTCAAGAAGATAAACTTTTTGTGTTAAATCTGGGCAGAGTGAGCTGTCCGAGGATTTCATTGTGGAAGTTTGGACCTTCCACTCATTTGTTTGTCACTGGTTAATTTACTGAAGCAGGACAAACCCGTGATTAATTTTGATTTTTGTTTCTCTTTCTGACATCCATTGGAGAAACTAGAAACGAACAAAAAATTTCTGAGAGATTTATTTTCCGGGATTTGCATGGCTCTTCCCCAGAATTTAATTGGAAGAAACCAGGCAAAACCTTGCCTTCATCTTCAACCCTTTACGTAGTTGTAGATGTATAAGCAAATGAAAGGAGAATAAATCATAGTGCAAGCAACATCTACACATAAGAACAGCTTTATCCCCGCTGTTATCAGACTTATGAATGGACCTCTCATATAATAAAGTTGATCTTTCTCTGCATCTTCTCTCTAGCTGTAATACTAGAATCTGTGTTCTGTTCTATTACTGTGATGTACTTATTTAAGATATGATTTATTTGGTTAGCACGCAAAACAATATATTTCACTGTAACTTAGTACATGTGACAATAATAAATCAGATTAACTCTGGTTTGTTATATATCTCTGATTTCCATTATTCCCACAATTAATGACCATGCCTTTGGCTACCTAGGCTCTAATCTCTGGAAATACCACTCTCCACCTCTCTCTCAGTGGCCTTTTGAAATCTACCTTTTTGCCTGAGCCTTTGCTCACCTGTCTAGATATCTCCTCGTGTGTTAAGTCTTGTCTGGTTAATGCGCCAATGAAATGCTTTGCTATCTATTCTACTGTGTAAAAAGTGCTGCATAACTGCAAGTTGTTATGATCAATCTGCCCCATCCACACTGCATCTTCCCTCATCTGCACCAAACAATCATATAATGCCCTCCCCCACCAGAAACACCACAACCTCCACTGCCCCAGTCACCCAATTTCGATCTCAGATAGGCAGAACAAAAAGTTCAGGATAATTTGAGAACCTTCGTGTCAATAATGAGGAAAGGTGTGCTTTAAGTGTGAGTTTTTGTGAACGTGGATTGCCCTTTCTCTAGCTTACATCATGACTTGACAGCAGCTGACACAAGGTGAGATTACCATGAACATCTTGTGAACATTGCCGTTCACACAGATTGACTTGAATTAGATGGATGGTGTAAAAAAAGGAAAGCTTCTGACAATGTAGGCTGTAACAATCTATTATTCATTACAGATAACCCAGTAAAACATTAGCTCTATTGTCCCATCTCAAACATAACCTGTCATTAGATGGAGTGAACAATCTACCACATCAGCTAGAGAAATGTAAGTTAAAAATTAAAGTTACTTCTTTCTTTCAGAAAAAGAGTCAAATAGCAAACTGTCTTTCTTTCACCAGCAGCACTCTACAGCAGCTGGAGTTCTTATGCTCACTTCAGCAGACTTCTTGAAACATAAATGAAACAGGAGAGGGGGATTTAATTGTAAGAATATTATTGCTTAAATTGTAAAGACTTAAATTTCTGGAAAACTTCCAACATCTGATAGTTCACTGGATCTTTCATAAAGAACTTAACATGCAATTCAACAGCACTTTCCCAACCCAAAACCACTTCCATCTAGCAGGACAGGTGCAGCAGATACCTAGGAAAGCCATCAGCTGCAAGTTTGCCTCCAAACCATTCACAACCTTGATTTAGAAATATATAGCCATCCTTATAATGTCACTGGGTCAAAATCCTGTGGGTGTCAGATGGGCATGGACTGCAGCGGTTCAAGAAGGCAGCTCACCATCACCTTCTCAAGGGCAATGAGGGGATGGGCAATTAATTCACTCCAGCCAATGACGGCCTACATCCCATGAATGAATAAAAATAAATTGCTATGCATTGTACACACATGTAACTCTCGTTTTTTTCAGTCACGTACTGCTATTTTTGATTATTTTTACGATTTTAAAGCCTGTGTTTTTCTGCCCGTACTTTTGCCCTCATGCTGCTTTGAATTTATGTTGTTTACTGTATCCATGTTTGTTTTCACTCTTCTTTTGAACTGTTAATTTGTATTTATCTATGTTCACTGCTTTCATTTTGCTTCATTGTATCACCTCTATCAGAGATTTTCTTTGCACTTGCAGTCTTCAGCACTCTCCCTGTTTCTCTCTTTCATCTGTGCTACAGTTGGCTTTGCTTTGTCTTTATTGCACTCTTTTGTACATTCTGACTTTCATTCGCTCTGTGTTTCCTTTCTCCTTCTGCCATCCTGCTGTCATTATTCGCTTCATAACACTGAGGCTCTCTGCATCTGTCAAATGCCTCTTGTATCTCAGTTCTGTTTAACACTGGACCCAAGCACCCACACGGTTATAAATTAGTTTCTTTTTAATTCGTTGCATTTTATATACTTCTGTCAGTGTACACTTAAATCTCCCATTTGGAGAAAATGCAACGTAGCTGAAGAAAGCTACGTATGAGTGCACACAATTATTAATATGAAGTGTCTTACTAAAGTGAAATTCACAATAAAAATTAATATAGCATATTGAACTCATCGGAAAAAAATGAACACTTTTAAAAATTAAAGCAAACCGCAAAGTGCTGGAAATACACAACAGGTCTGTGACCATCTGATAAGAGACTAAATCAGATTATTTTATCTCAGACTATTGAGGTTGACATCTGAAACAATATCCTTTTTAAATTTTTCTTTAAGTTGTAAATGACTGACATATAGAATCCTTGGCATTCCTTTAAAGAGAACTTAAATGATCGCAGTTTTATTGAAAAGGAAACTGCATTCAGTGCAGAATAAATCAGAATAAAACACCAGCGAGTTTAAACATTATTACATAAACTGAACTTGGGACCTGGAGGAAAAGGTTTTGTCAACTAATCTGGACTAAAGGCAGAATAATTGAGCATACTTTACATGCACAATAGAATGCAGGTCATTTTACTTATAAGCCTCACCTCGCTCATGGTTAGACTGCAAATGTCTCTCTGTGGGGTTTCTGTTTGCCGCTTTCTCCCTCCAAGGTAGTTCAGGTTCACACTCTGCTAGTGTCGGGAGCTCAGCAACCAGCCCTCTGTGATGCCAAGCTCTGAAAGCAGATCCTTTTAAACTCAGGCAGAACCTAATGTCATCACTCCTTCGGGGGAGCCAATGGAAATCGCCGTTCTAAACTTCAACATCCCGAGTCTGACACACTCTCATGCCACCCAGTGTTTCAAATATTAATAGAACACTTCAAGGTACAAGCTTAAGCTTCTCGCTCTCCCACAGTAATTGTGAAAAAGAAGGCATGCCCCATCGATAATGTTTTGAAAGACCTTTTTCTTTCCCTGAAGGCTATGCTCTGACCTCTTCAGCACAGTAAACAGAAATGCTATTCAGGACGAGGAGAGCTTTGATCCTTAAACACTGTCAGCCTGAGCAATGCCCTCACTGTTTCCACATATACAAACCATATTTGTTACCAAACAGGGAAGGGAGCAGTTTGAGGTGGTTTAGTAGCTTAATTGCTCCACCCAATGCATTCCTGGTGGTGACAGACCAGGAAGATTCATCCAGTACTTTACAATTGACCATTGATACGGAGTACGATCACCTCCACAGGGTATCCAATCCAAAGTGGTACTTCTGCAATTATTCACCTTTTCATTTGATGTTAATCCTGTGAAGCAATTTAGCATGTAGTGCTAAGGCATAATACAAATGCAAATTGTTATTGTTGTACTGCCCTTTGGCCAAAGGAGTGTTCTAACTGGCCCAGATTTTCTACCCTCCATTGTTACCCAGTGACCCAGGCAGAGAGTATCAGCCAAGGATGAAGATCAGTGCCGATCCATGAGCAGTCCACCAACACTCATGTACACTTCCCCCAGATAGCAAATGAACCACTGGCTAGTGACGAGGGGCATCCTTGCAATGGTAATCTGGCAGAGTGCTCCAAAAAAGTGGGGAAAAAACACTGTCACACAGGACAGGAAAACACTGTTTAACAGGACCATTTCTCTATGAAGTAAAAATCACATCCTTTCTCGATGTCTTGAGATAAAAATGTTATAGGTTCCCTTCTCTTTCTCCTTCACTAATGTGACACTGTGTATATCCCTAAGCAAAGGCTGCTTTTTAAAATTCATTCAAAGGATGTGAGCATCGTTGACTTGGTCAGCATTTATTACCCATCTCTAATTGCCCAGAAAGCAGGTGAGAGTCTACCATGTTGCTGTGGTTGGAGGTCTGGAGTCACATGTCAGCCAGATCAGGTAAGGACAGCAATTCCCTTCCCTAAAGGATATTGGTGAACAGAACGTTCCTTCGGTGTCACTGGGTCAAAATCCTGTCACTCCCTCCCTATCACCACCATGGTAACAGTACCAACACCACATTTCCTTGGTTCTGAATGTACTTCGCCAGCTTCCCCTCAAGGGCATTGAGAGAGAGGTGGTAAATGGTGATCGTGGCAGTGACATCCCCATATCAGAACTGAACAGAAAGATTTTTACAAAAACCATTATCACTCTCACAGTGTCTTTTCCCTCCCTGTGACGGTCTCCCAGGCTTACACCCCCTGTGCAAAACTGATGCAGGCTGGGCGATGTGTGATTAGTAATATGGTGTACTATAGCGTTGGACAGGATCAATTCATCAGGCAGAATCACAAAAGTCTTACAGTGTAGATGGAGGTCATTCAATCCATCATGCCCATACCAGCTCTTCAAATGAACATCATTGCCTAATGCTTATGTCCTGCTTTATCCCCATTTACTTGCACACTATTTCCATCTAAACAACCATCCAGCTCCCTCTTGAACATATTCCTATTGAACCTGCCTCCACCACATGTCCAGACAGTGCATTCCATACAGTAATTACTCACTGGGTGAAAATGCTTTTTCTCCTTTCACTCATGCTACTTTTGTAAAGCACTTTAAATCTATGCTATATTGTTCTTGTTCCTATCAAAAGTGGGAACAGTTTCTCCCTTTCTGCTCTATTTGGCCTAATAGAAAGGTTCTATTAGCTCTTTTCTTAGTCTTCTTTCTGAGGAATAAAGTCTTAACTTCTTCAATCTATCTTCAGAATTGAAGTTTCTCATTTCTGGAGACATTCTTGTATATTGCGTCTGTCCAATACATTGACAACTTTCCTATAGAGTAGTGCCCTGAACTGTATGATATCTAACAAGCGAATTATACAAGTTCAACATCAGCTCCTTGCTCTTGTACTCTATGCCCAATTAATAAAGTTGAGGACACTGTGTGCTTTATTTGCTGCTCTCTCTGTCAACCTTGTCACCTTCAACAATCTCAGCATATATATCTCCCGCTGGTCCGGCATCCACTTTTAGAACTGTATTCTGTGCTGCATTGTATTCCCTCCTCTGCGTTGTCTTTCAAAGTTCTTCCAACCAAAATGCATCACTTAACTCTCTGAAACTCATCACCACCAGATCACCCACTCCACCAAATTGTCTGCGTCCTTTTGAGTTCTTCACTGTCCTCATCATAGTTCACAATCCTTCCAAGTTTTATGTCATCTGCAAACTTTGAAATTGTCACCTGCACACCGAGATCAAGATCATTAAAGTATGTCAAGAAAAGCAAGAGTCCTAAGGCCAAACACTTGGGAATTCCTTGACAAATCATGCTCCAGCCTAAGGAATATCCATCAACCATTACTTTCTGTTCCCTATAACTCAGCCAATTTTAGTATCCACATTGCTACTGACCCTTTTATTCTATGATATATAACTTATCTCATAAATCTGCTTTGTGGTACTATATCAAACACCTTCTGGAATTTATGTACAACACAGTGTTACACTAATCTTTGATTTGACTTATTGTTGTTATGTACCTAAATATAGTGAATAGTTTCGTTTTGCGAGCAGTACAGGCAACTCATAGCATACAAGGATATACAGATCATAAGGTGTTTAGACAGAGTGAGGCATACAAGGTTAAGGCTGCACAGGAGATGCACAAAAGCAAAATCAACATTAGTTTTGAAATTAGAGTGGTCCATCCAGCAATCTAATTGGGCCTTTCTGTTACCTCTTCAAAATAAAATCTCAACAAGTTAATAAAACATAACTTTGCCTGTCTATCTCAGCCTTTGCTATATTTAATAAGCTGAAAATGTGTTGCTGGAAAAGCGCAGCAGGTCAGGCAGCATCCAGGGAACAGGAGAATCGACGTTTCGGGCTTATGCCCGAAACGTCGATTCTCCTGTTCCCTGGATGCTGCCTGACCTGCTGCGCTTTTCCAGCAACACATTTTCAGCTCTGATCTCCAGCATCTGCAGTCCTCACTTTCTCCTGTATTTAATAACCCAGCTTGACAGTACTGTATGGTAAAGAGGTTTAAGGTCAACTTTATTGCAGATTATGATTTTTTTGTTATTCAATACAAGTTTTACCATGTCATATGGTGGGATTTGAACCCTTGTCCCCAGAACATTTTCTCGGGTTATAAATTATTAATCCATTGCCACTTTGCAACTAGCTCCCTCCCAATCTACACAATAACCTAACCTGGACCCACATTCTCATGAGCAGTAGGAGGTGGAAGTCACATGATTGTGAGTTGTCATCCTCTGCCAAGCTCCAAAACTGGGCAGAGGAATGTGCTCAGGGTATAATGCAAAGGAAATGAGTTTACTTCCTGTTAACTGTTAGAGAGGCTGCATTTATTACATGCAATGCTTGTTATATTGTTGGATGGCTGCCTGACCCCTGTTAAATGTGTTTAGATGCAACAGAGGTAAATATTGTGACTCTGGCTTTTTATCATCACTTAATAATCTATATTATATTTGGTTTTAACTCTCGTTGCATTTGTTTGTTAGTTTCTTTGCATTTTGCAGACACTTTCCTGATTCCCAATGTAAATTATTTATTTAGCTCTCTTTCTCTCGGTCTCTCATTCTTTGTTTGCATATTTATAGCATGGAACAGCTGGGAGAGTTGAACTTTATTTCAAGGGGTCCAGGGTTTCACAGACACAGGATGAACTTGATCATTCCTACTTTTTGATTTTACTGTGAACCTCACCTGATCAGGAGAGAGAGAGATCTGCCAGATGAAATCAGGCAAACTCCCCAGGAAATCAATCCTTTGCTGCATCAATTAAGATATAAAATGAGCAGCACATTGAAAAAATAAATTGGCAGAAAGGAACCCTGATGTCCTTGTTCTCAGAAATAATAAGTGCCAGCTCTAGCATCAGCAATTATAATCTTCTACGACAGCATCTTCTAAAGCCATGACCTTTCCTAGCTCGAAGGGCAAAGGCAGCAGGTGTACTAACACTTCCAGAATCCCTGTGACTGCAGGATATCTTGCTATTCCTTCATTGTCTCTGAGTTAAAGACCTGAAACTCCTTACTTTGCAAGGTAGGTGAATGGAGGGGATGGTATCACTGCAAACTGCAATTGTTCAAGAAGGTGACCTTCTCAAAAGGAACTGAGGATGATCATTCGATTCCATCTCGCTAGCGATGCTCACATCTCACAATTTAATTTTTAAGAAATGTCTTCCTCTTCTAATGAGACTTCAGTGTCATCAAAATTAAATATATGCTACGTATGTTGCAGCATGCTTAATGTAACACAATAGCTGGAGAATTCCCACATCGACTCAGAAAGTCTGTGAACAATCCAAAGTACTGATTGAAATGACAGGCAAAATGCCTCTGTGCTAAAAGGGAAGTTTGCTTTAAACTTTTAACAGAACACAGTGCACTGGAACATGTGTCAATAAAATTTTGCCTGAGAAAATCTCTCATGCATGCTTCTTTTCATTCAAGAAGATGACCTAGAACATAGAATAGGACAGCACAGGAACAGGCCCTTCAGCCCACCATGTCTGTACCAATTGTGATGCCATTCTGAACTAATCCCACAAGCTTGCACATGATCCTATTCCTCTCTTTCCCATGTCTGTCTAAATGCCTCTGAAATATTGCTATTATATCTGCTTCTACCACATCCCTGGTGGCATGTTCCAGGTACCTATCACCTTCCCTATCAAAAACTTGCCTTGCACTTTTAAAAACTCCCTTTAAACCTGCGCTGCTTAGTATTTGACAATTCCAACCTGGGAAAAAGACTCTAACTAGCCATCCTATTCATGCCTTGCATATGTTTACATAATTCTATCAGGTCGCGTGTCCCCACCCCACCAAGCCTCCAACGGTCTAGCAAAAATAATCCCAAGTTTGTCTGACCTCTCCTTATAGCTGATACACTCTGATCCAGACAACATCCTGGTAAACCTCTTTGGCACCCTCTCTAAAGCCACCACATCCCTCCTATAGTGTGAAGACCAGAACTGCACACCACACTCCAAATGTGGCCTAATTGAAGTTTTATATAGTTGCCACTTGACTTGTCAACGTTGAAACTGAATGCCCCGACCAATGAACACTGTATGCCTTCTTCATCACTTTCTCTACTTGTGTTGCCACTTTCAGGGAACTATGGATCTGCACCCCAAGATCCCTCTGTATATCAATACTCCTCAGGGTCCTGCTCTGTATAACTTTGCCATGATAAAAAAGAAGGATACATATTAATGCAGCATCTTTTTAAGATGTCCCAAAATCCTCTCATAGTGTAGTCACTGTTGTAAGTAGGAACATTAGCAGCCAGTTTACAACACTGCAAGCCTACCATTGCTGGTCATTAAATATGGTTCCGTGCGCTATACGATTGGACTTCTTGGCAACCTCAAGAAATAAAGTCTAAGCATTTTGCTCACTGTGTAGGTTCGATCTGCAATAGAGTGCATCAAAGCCATCCTGCAGAATAATTGCTATCTGGATCAAGTCATTTCTCATTATATATCACTCAAGTTCATAACGAGCCTAAGGCTATCACTTTTGGTCCTAAAACGTCTTCTGTCTACCTCAGATTTCCCCGGTAATTTGAAAAACCGGAAAAGCTAGCCGTACTGCTGTGCAGTAGCAAAATGAGCAGTGTTCATTGAGTCAAAAATAAATTATGTCCACCACACAAATGAATTTGCCAGGGTTGGAGGATTTGAGCTACAGGGAGTGACTGAATAGGCTGGGGTTGTATTCCCTGCAGGAGGCTGAGGGGTGACCTTACAGAGGTTTATAAAATTACGAGGGGCATGGATAGAGTAAATAGGCAAGGTCTTTTCCCCAGGGTTGGGGGGAGTCCAAAACTAAAGGGAATAGATTTAAGGTGAGAGGGGAAAAATTTAAAAGGGACCCAAGAGGCAACTTTTTCATGCAGAGGGTGGTGCGTGTATGGAATGAGCTGCCAGAGGAAGTGGTGGAGGCTGGTACAATTGCAACATTTAAATTCTTCATTTGTTTTCAGCAAATGGGTATATGAATAGGAGGGGTTTAGAGGGATATGGGTCAAGTGCTAGCAAATGGGACAAGATTAGGTCGGATATCTGGTCGGCATGGACGGGTTAGACTGAAGGGTCTGTTTCCCGTGCTGTACTCTATCATTCTATGAAAGTGCCAGTGGATTGTCAGCACAGACTTTTTTTAAGCGCAAGCTCTGGAGTGGGGCACAACCCTCAATCTGGGTTATTGTGAGGTAAGAACTATTGATTCCAGCTAATGTTTCACAAAAAGCAAAGTATTGTGGATGCTGGAAATCTGATATCAAAACAGAAATTGCTGGAGAAACTCAGCAGGCCTGGCAGCATTTGTGGAGAGAAAGCACAATTAACATTTCAGGCCAATGCTATTGAACTCCTACAGAGTGGAAGCAGGCCATTCAGCCTGTCAAATCCATACCAAACCTCCATCCCACCCCCCTATTCTATCCCTGTAATTCTGTATTTCCCATGGTCAATCCAACTAACCTGTACACCTTTGGCCTGTGGGAGGAAACCGGAGCACCCGGAAGAAACCCACACAGATACAGGGAGAACAGGCAAACTCCACACAGTCAGTCACCCAAGAGTGGAATTGATCCCAGGTCCCTGGTACTGTGAGGCAGCAGTGCTAAGCACTGAGCCATCGTGCTGACCTTCCTCATTGACATTTCTTCAGAACTGTCAGAAATTTACAGAACATTTTGGAAGTGACGGAGAATACTACACTGTCTCCTAAAGAATTTCTGACTATGTTTCATGAAATAGAGTGAGGAGTTTATGTTCTTCCAGTAGTAAATTGTGCTGCCAGAGCTAACACCCAATTTTAGGTCAGTGACTTTGCTGAATAACAAATGAAGAATTTAATCAGGGCGATAAACCTTTCCATTGAAAATATGGCACAGAGGAATTTCAACATAATAAATTGAAGTGTATATATATTTAAAAAACAGTCCATTATGGGTTAAGTGGGAACCCTTCTACAACAACAACAGTATATCTTGCACACTCTCTCTGAACTAAGATTTCTCTCTGAATGGCAGTGAAAAATATACAGCAATGGCCAAAATCTACCAGCCCCTATTAAAGAAGGTAATTTACCTCACCACGTCTGCTTACTGTAGGCCCTGTGCAGTCATCCACATGTGTTATATTGATCCAGCGTCTCTGAGCGCTGATGTAAAGTGCTCAGCTGAAAGCTGAGAAACCTGCAGGGGTGTTCAGTCTTAATGAAAAGGAATCCCCAGCTAACGGTCTGTGTTCGCCAAATGCCTTCAGGATACAGAGGGAAGGTAATGACTATATCTTTGCTGTGTGGAGGAAAGAGCCTTTGTGAAACAAATCACATCAGATTGGACAAATCCAGCCACCTACTCTGTTATAAATACTGGGAATCTCCTTTGGGGTTCTCCTTTTCCACCAACGGAAAGCTGCACAAATGTGATGTGGGTTGAAGAATAAATATTGGACAGTTGGGGTCTCGATTTAATATCTTACCTGAAGGATAGCACCTCTAGCAATGTGTGGCACAGCCCTATACTAGGGTAACAGTTTACTTTTCTAGGTCATATTGTTCAATCATTGAACACTCTGGGGCTCTCTGCAGTGACATGCTGCATTTGGCATGAAGTAAAGTGATGAGCTTAATGTCTACTCCCACACAAGGGATTTTAAAGATGGCACCAACTAAATGATGTAAATTCCTAAGCTCCTAATTTTTGGTAAACCATTTGGAAATTCCCCAAATATAAAAAGGAGAGACCAAAAGTCTTGTCTAAAATCCCCGTAATTATTGATCTTGTGTATAAGCATGGGAGGCATTACTTATTGAGAGTTTGGATTGGATTCAGTTCAGCAGAAATGAGGTACAGCACAGTGCAAATTCTGATTCTACTTTGGTGAGGTAATTGATCCACTGTTAGTGTGTATCTACAAATTTCAGGCATTTGATTTCATAGTATAACTGCAGGCTTTCAATATTGGGGCTTGAAGTCGGCACAACATGACCTGTGACTAAGTCAATGTTCCATCTATTATCTGCTTTCGAACATATTGGAGGTACCAATTTTGATTCTTCATAAAAGGCTGGAAAACAATTCTGAACCATACCTAAAAATGTGAATCAGCTGTGAAATATTGTCCTGTCACTGTTATCCATTGGAATTCTTACCTCCAACATATATGGCACATAACTGCCATACTTATTTCCTCTAACAGTCTCTTGAATGCAGTTTGTTGATTGCACCCCTATTGAGTCCTTTGACTTATCATCAACAATGGCACTGGAGTTATGCCAGTCAATATTTATGTTGTTCCAGTTGAAATGCACTGTACCTCAATGAAACATGTTCCATGTCCATCCTTGACTTTTGACGTAAGACTTGACAAAAGGGATCGAAGTCTTGCTTAATCCCAAAATGGTTCCTACCTAATGTGAAATCAAAAATACTCAAAGCAATTGCAGTCAAGACAACTGATGCTAAAGTTGTTTTTGAAACAATATGAAAACACTAATATGCTAGCTTTTAACTTTATTAAAGGTACAGTATACCCTCATCTTCATAACACCTCCTCCCTTAAGAAAAATGAAACATCATAATGAAAAGATGGCTTTTTTTTTCTATTTTTTAAAAGACATTACCCTAACATACAGATAACTTTAGTATAAGTTCACCTTAACTTTTTTCCATATAGCTGTGTATATGTGTATATATATATATATATATATATATATACACACACACAGCCACAAAATATTAAATAAATACAAATCTCATCTAAACTTTATCGGTTAAATCCATGATAACGCATCTATGATTACATTATTGTGACTCCAATGAAATAGTCTCACATTCTTGTCTTTAAAGCATTCTAAGAATGTAAGCAGATTGTGATCCGTGCAGTAGTCTGTGAAAATTCGAGAGGCCAAGAATTATTTGAAGTAAACATTAACAACCTTATTCTTTAAGTATAACAGAAAGTAATTAACTAACAACTATTTACAACTCCATCCTCTAACCTATCATTTACCTTCCCCTTCCACGATACTAGTCCAATAAAACTCCCAGTTAGGATTTACAAAAATAAAATTTCTTATCTCAAAACCAGGCAGCTTTCGGTTCTTCTATTGGGATCTTCCTGTGTCTTCTTTTCTTCTTCTTAGGGATTCTGGTTCACAGGTTACTGATGAGAAATGCGCTTTTAAGAGTGCTATTTTTCGGGCAGTCTTTTTACATTCTGGTAGCTGGACAGTTCTCCTCCCAACTGTTCAATTTTCCCTGGTCTTATACCCACAAAGCATCGGATTGTGTCATTGGCTTTTAAAGTTGTCAATATACTAAATCCAAACTGGATTGGAGTTTGGTATTTTTTGGGTATAATTTAAACTGATTGGACTAATTCAAATCTGCTTTGTCATTTCCAGTCAACAGTTACCCTAGCTACCCCAGTAGCTGGTGTACATATTACATTGTACCTTATTGAGAACACTTGGTGCTGTCACTGATAGCTTTTAACTCTGTTAAAGTTACAGTACACCCACATCTTCATAACACTAAGAAGGAAAGAAGCCAAGCTTTCTTTGCAATTAAAGCATTTAATTTTACTGCTAAACCCAGTTAAGACTTGAAACATCAACATTTATTTCACTAGATTTCCAATCCACGGCAAACAGCTATTTTCAATGTTTGGCACAGGAAACAGCAACTCACTTTCTCAAAGTATCAGCCTATCTTTCACTGAGTTTAGAAAATTAAGAGATATTCTAGTCAACATGTATAGATGCAGAGATGCTATATCTTCTGGTGGGGGAGATTCCAAATCAAATTAGAGCCAGGCTATTCTGGAGTGAAATTAGGATGTACTATTTCACAAAAAAAGGTCAGTGAAATTCTGGACCCCTCTTTGCCCCAAAATGTTTGGACTCTGAGCCAATGGATATTTTCAAGAGGTTGAAACTTTGAGAACACCAGATTACTGTTACAGAGTGATATCAAGAGATGAAAGGTGGATAATGAAGTTGAGGCTCAGATCTAAAGAATGGTTAAAGACAAAAAACTGCAGATGCTGCAATCCAAAGTAGACAGGCAGAGGGCTGGAAGAACACAGCAAGCCAGGCAGCATCAGGAGGTGGAGAAATCAATGTGTCAGGTTTAACTCTTCTTCAGGACTGCGGGTGGTGTTGGGGGGAGCTGTAAATAAAGACAGGGATAGGGTGGTGAAGTGGGGATAGGCGAAGACAGGTAGAGGGTATGACCTGCTTGGTAAATGGGAGGAATGAATCTGGTTGGTGGCAGGGAGGAGTGGACAGGTGGGGGAGAGGCTAGGAAGGGAGTCAGAGGATGGGAAGAGACATTACTTGAAATTGGAGAACTCAATGTTGGCTGTCCAGGCGGAAGATGAGGTGTTGTTCCTCCAATTTGTGGTTTGGTTCATTGTGGCAATGGAGGAGGCCAAGGATGGTCATCTGCCCCACCCCACCACTCTCTGCCTTCCACAAGGACCGTTCCCCTTGACAGTCCTTGGTTTGCACCACTCTCCTCATCAACCCCACGAACACCCAGGTACCTTCTCCTACAACCGGAAAAGATGCAAAACCTGCCGGTACACCACGCTCCTCGCCTCCATCCAGGGCCCCAGACAGTCCTTCTAGGTGAGACACAGGTTCACCTGCCTCTCCTCCAACCTAGTTTACTGCATCAGGTGCACCCGGTGTGGACTTCTCTATATCGAGGAGACTAACGGAACGGTTCACCGAGCATCACAGCTGAGTCACCACCCATTTTAATTCCTCTTCCCACTCCCTTTCCAACATGATCATCCTTGGCCTCCTCCATTGCCACAATGAACCAAACCACAAATTGGAGGAACAACACCTCATCTTCCGCTTGGGCAGCCTATAGCCCGCAGGACTCAACATTGAGATCTCCAATTTAAATAACTTCCTTTCCCATCTTCTGATTCCCTTCCCAGCCCCTACCAATCCCTTCCACTGCTCCCTGCCACCAACTGGATTCATTCCTCCCATTGACCAACCAGGTCATACCTGTTTTCACCTATTTCCACTTCACCACCCTGCCCCCACCACCCCCTTTATCTGCAGCTCCCCCCCACACCCACCCCTGTTCTGAAGAAGGGTTACACCCGAAACGTCGACTTCTCCAGCTCCTGATGCTGCCTGGCTTGCTGTGTTCTTCCAGACCTAAAGAATGGCAAACGAATCTAAAATCGCTCTCACTCTTATAAACAAACAGTAAGGAGCATAGCTTCAGTCACAGCACCACATCCAGGTGGCTAAGCAAAGTCCTATAGGGGAGATGGAGCTGAACATAAGAACTAGGAGCAGGATAGGGAAATTCAGCCCGTCCAGCCTGATCGAGCCTTTCTTACAATCCTGGCTGACCTCGTATTGGCCTCAATTCCACTTTCCTGCCTGGTTTCCATAACCCTTCAACCCATTCCTAATTAAAAACCTGTCTATGGCCTACTTAAATTTCCTCAATGTCCCAGCATTCATCACATTCTGGGTAATGAATTCTGCAGGCTCATGACCCTTTAAGAGAAGTAATTTTATCCTCATCTTTGTTTTAAATCTGCTCCCCTTTATCCCAAAACTATGACCTTTCATTCTAGATTGCCCCACATGGGGAAACAGCCTTTCTACGCCTAAAGTTAAAAATCACACAACACTAGGTTATAGTCCAACAGGTTTAATTGGAAGCACACTAGCTTTCGGAGCGACGCTCCTTCATCTCCAAATCATTTCTACGTCTACTTTGTCAATCCCCTTCAGCTTCAAATATTACTCAGTTAGATCTCTTCTTGTTCCTCTAAATTCCAGAGAGTATATGCCTAAACTGCTCAGTCTTTGTTCAAAAAACAAACCCTTCATCTCTGAAATCAATCTATTGAAACTCCTTTGAACAGCCTCCAGTGTAACTACATCCCTCCTCAAGCAAGTGCCTTAAAATAAGTCATGTCAATCACTTTCTAGAGACAGGTTTGAGTGCTTACTCTTTACTTCAAGTGTTAATTTTATTCTACATGAATGATTGCATCAAATAGCACAAATTTGCTTACAATTTATTTCATCAGGCTTGGCTTGACATCTTAATTCAAGGGGAGAGAATGAAAAGCCTTGATTACATTGTAAAGAAGGTTCTGCACTCAAAGTGTTAACATGATTTTGTTGTGAGCTTAGACTTAAATTGTTGGATTACTATTCATGCACATCTTTTCACTGCTGTCATTGTACAAATGACTTACTGCAGTGCTAATTGGAGGAAAGTAATATAATGTGTTGAGAAATCATTTGTTAAACCAATGTAATATTAATTAATGCACTCTTGTTCCTTTTAATACATTCACCCTCCCCCAAAAATAATTCCAGTTATGGGTTCAAACAGACACAACTATGAGTGGCTCTTTGGGACTTTTGATCTAGTTTTCCAGCTTGATTTGACACCAAAATGGTGAGGCTTTTAGAAATGATCAACTTGATAATGAGGCAAATCAAACTCTTCTGCAAATTCCCACCATAAGATAACTTTGCTTCTCAGGCTGGCACATG
Source organism: Chiloscyllium plagiosum (assembly GCF_004010195.1). NCBI lineage: Eukaryota > Metazoa > Chordata > Chondrichthyes > Orectolobiformes > Hemiscylliidae > Chiloscyllium > Chiloscyllium plagiosum. The sequence goes on along the minus strand of NC_057721.1, from coordinate 68,845,575 downwards.
CATCACTTTGTCAGAAATTGTGTTTGTGAGCTAGCCTTGTCATCCCAAGATCAGGTTCCCACCCAGACTCCTCCAGGACCACTGGCTGCTGAAATGAGCAAACTTCTCCAATAAAAAGAGGCGAATCCTGGCAGGCTTGAACAAGCTCATCCAGAGCGCAGCAGGATAACAATCACAGTGGAGGGGTAATAAAGGTTGATGCATTGAAAAGGCAACACAAAAATCACTCCCTGTTGTTCGATTGTAATCACTATGAGAGTGATGAGTGGACATGTATCCAATGTCCAATATCTGCCAGTCCCAGAGTACTTTCTATGCATCTATTCTCAGGATTGGTATTGCCAGGGCTACAATTGTTGCCCGTTCTCAGTTGCTTTGACATTCTTGTTGCTCGTCTAAGGCCCCAATAACAACACAAAGTGGTTTAATGTAGAATTTTGCACAATACTGACACACAGTGATGTACGTTCAAGTCAGGGCTTGAAAGAAAAGTTCACATTTATATAAGATATTTCTCCTGACATCCCAACATTTACAATGAATAAAGTGTAGTTACTTTTGCAGTGTAGGGAACAAGCCCCTGCAAACAGCAATACCACAATCTGTTTCATTGATTGAGAGATAAATACTGGGCAGGACACCAGAGATACCTCCCCTACTTCTGTTCCGAACAGAGCAATGGGATTCCTTACAATCATCTAAGAGGGTGCATGGAGTCTCAGTGTAGAATCTCACCTGGTAGCGCAGCACTGCAGTATGACTTGAAATGAGAACCTTGTGACTCAGGAGGAAGAGTGCAACAGATTAAGCCACTGGTGATATTGCTAATTTAATGCAAGTTCTTTTCTCATGTAGTTGCCATTTTTATCTATCTCTGTAATGCAGCTCGTGGCACCTTTAATAATAGCAAAACATTTCAAGGTACTTCACACACTGCAATCAAAAATAAAATTAACACAAGTCCACACTGGGAGATTTTAGGACAGATGACCAGAACCCTGGTCCAATCGGTTGCGTTCAAATTTCATTAATAAGGGAGGTGAGAGATGGAGAGGCGTAGAGGAAAATTCCATGGCTTCAGACTGAAGCAGTTGAACATGTAGCCGACAATGGTTAAACAATGAAAATCAGGATTGTGCATGGGACTGGAATTGTTGGAGTACATGTATCCCATAGGATTGCAGGTTTGTGGAGATTACAGATATAACCATTTCCTTCCAACTTTGTACACTTCTATTCTGGTCTCAGCAAATAAATCTTCTTCAAACCAGTTGTTACTGAGACTTTAGACAGAGGAGATGGTTCAAACATGGGGGAGGCTTATAGATGCTTTGAAAATAAATAAGTCACTACTAAATCCAATAGTCAATTCTTTGTTAAATACCAAAGGTTAAATACTGGATCAACAGAGTTTCCCGAGTCAGAGTTTCATTTCTACTCATAGTCCACAAACTTCACCAATACTACCTGACTGTTCTTTCCAGTCTGGCAGTTAGACATACCATTGTTCTGCCAGTCTCACATTCCAATCACTTGATCTGAGCCATCAACATCTTTTCTCAACCAGCACTTTACACCCCACCACTCCCCCAGCATAAATGCTGCCCCTTGCACACTTCACTTTAGCTTTGATGATGAGTCATCTAGATTCGAGACGTTAGCTTGCTGGCACTCCATGGATGCTGTCTGACCTGCTGTGATCTCCAACATTTGTTTTTTTCAGTACAGATTCCAGCATCTGCAGTCATTTGTTCCAATATTGATTGCCTACTCCCTCCCTATAGATATTTTTCATCAACCTATTCAGATGCATGTGGCACATCTCTGGACCAGGTGATGCTTAAACTGACATCTTCTGGCTCAGAGATAGGGACACTACCACTGTGCCACAAAAGCCTCAGTGCTCACCCAATTATCCATTAATTAAAATATAGTAATATCCATTCCTAGTTGCATTTGGTCTCAGACATCCCTGCTAGACCCTTCTGGATGATAAGTTTCTTTACCCAAATAGTACTTAAATAAACATTTGAAAGGAACTGATTCTCTGAGCCAAGTGCTGGAAGTAGGTTTAAACTAGATAGAAGCTTGATGAGTAATGTGGACATGAAGGGCCGAAGAGCCTTTTGTCACTGTAAAAATGTGCAAATTCCACAGTGGCCCAAGGCTGGAATTGAACCCAGGTCCCTGGCGCTGTGAAGTAGCAGCGCTAATCACTGAGCCACTGTCCCACTTAATAATGATGGATGTCCGAGCCATCGGGCAGTTCCATTGAGGCACGTTGCCTGATTTTCCTTTGGCACCTGAATGATAGTGGTCTTCTTGAATCAGGTGCAACCATCACATCATAGGAAGGAGAGGTTAAAAATGTCTGCAAATACTCCTGCCAGCTGGTCCATCTAGGTTCTGAACACACAGACGGTGACTCCATCTGGGCTCTCAAGAAGGCCGATCTGATGTCTGCAGCAGTGACCAGGGGTACAGGCGCACCCAAGGCTGTTGGGATAGGTGACACCATTTCACTGACCTTTCTTTCAAAATGAACATAGAATGCATTGAGTTCATTAGGGAGGGTTATATTGTTGGGATATTGTGATAGAATTATATGGGAGCTGGTTGATGCGAATGGCCTGTCACAGCAAGGCAAAACAATCTTTTTTCTGTACATTCTATGTAATAGCTGCCCTCTGGAGTGTCCAATGTTATAATTTTGGATGCAGTTTCTGAAGAAAAGTCAACAGCTGAAATATGAACCAATTCTTTTCCTTCCTCAGCTGCTTGGTCAGCCAAGTGTCGCTTGTTTTTGTTTATTCTGTGATTGATTCACGGTTTGTACTTCATCCAGGCTTTACAAGGCCAATCAATGCCCTGACGCGGCATAATTGGATTAATCCTGGAAAAGGGCGTTTTGTGCCTGACTGATTTGCAAATCGAAGACACTGACCTGGATTCCACAAAGCTTCGTGCTGTTGTGTGGCCTTGGCACGAAGAATGTTATATCTGCAAACGTTGCTTTCATGACACCTGCCTTTTCACAACTTAGCAAAAATTAAACAATCGTTGCCCTCATAGAATCCCGAACTTTGTCAAATATCAGATCAGAAGTCATTGGCTTTGACAGGACTTTGCAAAACTTGAATAGTGCTTCAGTTATCATAGCATTTCATACTCCAGAGAAAACTCATTCAAAATATCCACAAAGACCAAAAACACCCACAGAATACACTTCTTTCAGAGAGCAGTTGGCAGACATTTGTCTGGCTTAAGTAATGCTAAAAATATATGCATCACAAATATGTTATTATTTTAAGCAGTTGCACTTCTAGTCGGGTGATGACCCCAGTAACTAAATCATAGAACCAAAGATAATCAGTATTGTTGTTGGCGAACTAGTAAGCTACAGACTTAGTTAATATTTTGGTGTCCTGGGTTCAAATCCCAGATGGTGGAAATTGTATATAATAAATGTTGGAAATCAAAAGTCTAATGATGACCATGAAATCATTGCTGTGTCAGGAAAAAAGGACCCATTTGATTTACTAATGTTTGTTAGAGAAGGAAGCTGCCATCCTTACCTGGGGTCTGGCCTCCACGTGATTCCAGACAACTGCAGAGTGGTTGATTCTTAACTACTTTCTGGTAATTAGGGATGGGCAATAAATGCTGGTCTAGCCAGTGGTACCCACATCCCTTGAACGAATTAAGCAAAAATAAAAGGATTAAAAATTCCCTGTGCTCCATGACCTTCCTGCATGCTTTACTGAACATTGGTGGCTCTAGCTTGAAAGGATCCAAGTGGTGGTTTTGGAAGCTGCTCAGTGAATAGAATGTTTTAAAGAGAACTCACTTCCTCTCCTTCCTCAGACAGCTTTTCCCTATTGTCTCTCCATGTGTTGCTGAACTGTAACCTCCATCCTCCCACAATGTGGCAACGCTATTCTCTGCTTTCCTGTGTTCAGCAAAAAAACTTCCAAATACCTCCAGCAACTCACCATCCACTTTACCCTAGAATATTACGAGCACCTAGATGCAACTTGTGGAGGACCCTTTTAAATAGCCTCAGGACAAGGGACATTTTGCTTCATAAATGATCTTTGCTTCAGGATGAGCGATCAGTAAAGATGCGGCCTGTGTATACGTTAACCAGTCTTGGTAGCCTGGCAGTGCATCAGCCTCTTGGTGTCAGTGACTCCATGAATGTGTCTATCCAAGCTGTTTGGGCTGTGTCATTCTGCACCACTCCATTTGCTAACGTGGCTCAGACTGCTCAGAAAGCAGCCAGTATGACTTCACATCCATGAACCTTTCACTGCGACCTTTGTCGTTGCTGAAGGTGAAGCTGCACAACTGAACATGGCACTCTCTGACTGAATACTACTGCACAGAAACAGAGCATGTCTTTTGACAGCAAAGATACAGAGTTCTGGAAATCTGGTCTTTCTTAGATGCCTGCTGCACATATCTGGTTCAAAAGGTATTACTTGCTGGGAAATCCAAATGCTTTTCTACAAGTAAATTTACATCAGAGAAAATTACAAACAAACCCAATTGAACCATTTGCATCAAGTTGGTTCCACTTGGTTCCATCTTCTTGCTCTTACGTGGACAATGTACAGTTCTCATGTTCCCATTACTCATCCTCAACCAAAATTAGTAAAACCTTGCCAAATCTCCCGTCCAAAGACGATAGATACTAGAGTCAATTGGAACTTTGAAAGCATGAGGTTAACAGATTTCTAGGAGAAAGTGAGGTCTGCAGATGCTGGAGATCAGAGTCGAGACTGTGTTGCTAGAAAAGCACAGCAGGTCAGGCAGCATTAAAGGAGCAGGAGAATTGATGTTTCAGGCTGCTCCTCAGATGCTGCCTGACCTGCTGTGCATTAACAGATTTCTGTCCAGTTTTGATATCAAGGGGATATGAGGGTGAGGTAGATAAAGGATTTGAAGTACAGATCAGCCATGATCTAACTGAATAGCAATGCAGGCTTGAGAGGCTGAACAGCTATTCCCTTTCCTAAATCTTATTACAATGGTCCTCTCACTGATAGCATGTTATTCCATTTGTTAACCTGCTTCCTTTGGTATTTACCAATGCCATAAACCTTATCCTTATCTTCCTTTTTGAGAATACTTCAAAATATATTCATATCTACTCTGCAAAATTCTTTCAGAGTTGTAAGCTGACTGGGTCAACAAAAGCTGATCCAGAAATCACAAATTTATTGGCTTTCAGTGATATTAACATGTAAGCACTTCACAGATTGGGAAGAAATTTCTGTCTTCACCATTTCATTGATGCAAAAAGCTGTTAAATTCCGAACAGCTTGATGTTTTGATTAAATTGTTAGGAAATTTCATGCAAATTAATGCAATTCAAATTTCATAATATCTCCATATTTTTTATATTCCAAGGTGGTAATTTAAACATTGCTGTATATTTATTATTGTGACACATGGTTCATTATTTACAAACAGTATCATTCTCAAAATTAAATAATAATGAAATATTTGGCATCCGTGTAGCATCTATCACAAACTCAGGATATTGATGGCCAATTTGCCACCATTTACTGTCACAGGAAGAATGTAATTGTGGAATTTGCCAATAGTTAGAGCAGTTGTGAAGTGAATAGCGTACATGCATTTAAGGGAAACTAAATAATCTCATGAGGGATCAAGGAAGGGATGATATATTGATAAAATTAGATTGGATTGGAGGAGGCCTGTGCAGAGCATGAATGGCATAGACTAACTGGTCAGAACAACCTGTTCCAGTGCTTTGTAGATCTAGTCTGTGCTGTTGAATAATATTCAACAGCTATTTATATAAAGTAGTTGAGGGAAAAGAGACACCCAAAACCTATGTTCATTGCCTTGGGTCAATGACGGATGTGTGTTAGAGAGAGAATCAGAGCTAACTTTAAGAGATGATAGGTCAAGGTAGATTTTGCTTCATGGGTTTCTGAGAGGAAGTAGCTGCCTTTTCTGATGAAGGGTCATTTGTCTCAAAATGGTAACTCTGATCACTTTACAGATGCTGCCTGGCTCGCTTTGTTTCTCCAGTAAACTCTGTTTTTATTTCAGCTACCTATAATCTTTTCTCCTTCTTTAAGGCACCCATTTGGCTTGACCACACTCCAGGTAGGGAGTTCTGGCTGGGACTTGTACTAGAGAGGGTGGGAACACAGTTCAACTCAGCTTCTATCAGAGGAATCCTGTGACAGTTACTGGAGAGAGGGTATAACAACATCATCAGCACAGGGAGGATTAGGATCAGCTTGACGGGAGGGCAGAAGATAACAGGTTCCCAATGAGTCTGAGTGACCACAGCTCTCCTGAAATTTAGTCCTCAAATGACAGACCGGAAACTCACCTTTGATTGCTTCAGCAACATCCCCAGCACTTTATAATAGATCATATTTTGGAAGTGTGATCACCTAATGTGAAATGCAGCAGTTAAATTATACACAAGGTCCCAATGTGCATTTACTTCTGCCCCAAAACATTTCCGCTTACCCTGCCTATCCAGGCCATTCAATATTTTGAAAACTTTAAACAAACTTCCTCTCAGCCTTCTCCCCTCACAGGAAAACAGTCTCAACTTGTTCAGTCTATCCTCATAATGGAAGTGTCTCATGCCTAGAACCATTCACGTAAACCTCTTCTGCAGCTGAAGTCTAAGCAGTGCCCTGGATAAGTCTAGTTGAGCTAGAAATCCCCTTGCAGGTGCCTGTTTTTAAATATTTATCACAGCTCACAGCCTAGAGGGATAATATTGATTGGCTTTGTAATTAAAGGCTGCTATGTGTTGCACTGCAGAGCCAAAGTATGGGTGGGACTCTCATTTCTGTGACACACGTTTCAGAGGTGCTGAAATGGTACATTTGGAACAAAACGTTAAATCAAGTTAGAAATTAATGTATTCCTTTTTCCACAAGACCAATGAGAAAAATGTGAAAAAAACCTACAGCAAAACAATGAAAGTGAGAAGGTAGCTGACTGTTAAAATTGGACTGCTTTATTGTAACTATAAGACTTTATCAGGCTTACAGCTTCCATTTTATTTCAAGGTTTTTGATCCATTCAAACTCGGTAATTCATGTTTAATTAGGTCACGCAGGTATGTTAAGCAGAATGTGAGCAGAACAGTCTCAATTAATTTACTGATCTAATTGCAGTTGATGTGGTTCAACAAGATTACTAATGCAATGGCTGAGAATTAGCATCAAGTGCAAATGTGATCTGTAGGTAGTGTTATGGAACAACCTTCCCTGTTTCTTCCATAATATACGTTCAGCCATGATACCTAAGACCATAAGATATAGGAATAGAATTAGGCCATTTGGTCCATTGGGCCTGCTCCATCATTCAAGCATAGGTGATATGTTTCTCAACTCCCACTCTCCCACAACCCTTGATTCCCTTAACAATCAAGAATCTTCCTATCTCTTTCTGAGATACACTAATTGACTTGGCCTCTAAAGCCCTCTATGGCAATGAGTTCCACAGATTAGACACCCTCTAGTGGAAGAAATTCCTTCTCCTCTCAGTTCTAAAGGGTCATCTCTTCATACTAAGGCTGTGCTCTCAGGTCCTAGTCTCTCCTACTAGTGGAAATATCTTCTCCACATCTAGGATTAGTGGTGCTGGAAGAGCACAGTAGTTCAGGCAGCATCCAATTTTACCTCCTTTCTCCACATCTACCCTCTCCAGGCCTCGCAGTATTCTCTCAGTCTTAATCAGATTTCTTCTCATTCTTCTGACCCCTGTTGAGTCCATATCTGCTCTTCATATGATAAACGTTTCATCTCCTGGGATTATTTTTGTAAACCTCTTCTGGAACCTCACCAGGATCAGCACATCGTTCCTTAGTTACAGGGCCCAAAACTGCTCACAATATTTCAAATGTGGTCTGACCAGAGCCTTATACTGCCTCAGTAACACACCCCTGCTCTTCTATTCCATTCTTCTTGAAATGAATGCTAAAACTGCCGCTCTCACCACCTACTGAATATACATGTTAATGTTAAGAGTATCCTGAATTCGGATTCCCAAGTTTATTTGTGCATCCGATTTCAAGAGGCTTTCGCCATTGAGAAAATATTCCATGCCTCTATTTTTCTGACCAAAGTGCAGAACCTCACATATTGTATTCTAGCTGGGACTTCTTCATCCACCATCCTAATCTGCCCAAGTCCTTCCACAGACTCCAATTTCCTCAACACGAGCTAACCCTCCACCTGTCTTTGTGTCAACTGCAAATTTAACAATAATGTCCTTTGTTCCTTTGTTCAGATTGTTAGTGTTATAGTTGCAGTCCTAACATTGATCCCTGTGGGACTCCACTAGTCATCAGCTGTCATATATGTTGGTTTTCTCTGCAAACCTGGTACAAAATAGTGTTTGTGAAAAAAGCTATGTAAAAATCAAGATTGCAAAGGAAAATTCACTTTGATGTTCAGCAACTCATATTCAAGCGAGTACAGACAGTTGTCCAGCATTCCAGCTGAAGCCTTTGAAATGATCAAGGGATTTAATAGATACAGAGGGTCAAATCTTATTGTTTCTTGGTTAAGATGTCGCTTTGAACTTTTTCAGTGGTTTTTCATGTGAGGTCTTGTGGGTTCTTTGCTATATCTTACCAAACTTGCCACATTAATTATTAGATTCCAAGAAAACTGGGAGGCTAAAGCTTTATTATGGAGCTGTTAACTCAACGGGCAGCCATGTTGGATGAAGCTGTTTCCTACCCAAAATGATTGATGATGTCATCGTTACAAGACATGATGGAACTCTTAAAGTGACAGTCCATCATACGTACACAAATGCACAACATTAATTACTTATCCCACTCCTGTGGTGTCTCTCAAGTCTGATTCTGGTCCCACATTGCTGTACACCACTCCCAGAAAAATAAAACACTCATCGGGTATACCAGAGCTTATTGGCACCTCTTGCACCCATGTTATCTTTAAAAGCCCATTAAAAATCTTGATAGCTGTCCTGCATAGTTCCTGATGTTTGCCCCAGACTTTGCAGACAGGGAGAAATTGGAACCCTACTGCATGGGCAGGTACCTGGAGATCCTGATAGGTGGACTGGTGCAAAGACAACTTCCTCTTCTCTCAAGACCAACACTAGAGGCCACAGGACAAACCAATCCAGCCCGGGCCAAGGTTACCATCTGGGTCAGTGTAGGCTCAGCCATTAGACCATACATATAGGAGCAGAATTAGGCCATTTGGCCCATCAAGTCTGTTCCACCATTCAATCATGGCTGAAACGTTTCTCAATCCCATTCTCGTGCCTCTCCCCCATAACCCTTTATCCTCTTACTAATCAAGGGTCTATATTTTTCTGTTTTAAAGAATTCAACGACTTGGCCTCCACAGCCCTCTAAGGCATTGAGTTCCATGGATTCACCACCTCTGGCCGAAGAAATTCTTCCTCAGTGGAGTTCTAAAGCATTATCCCTTTACCCTGAGGCTGTGGCTTGGGTTCTCGTATCTCCTACTCATGGAAACATCTTGTCCACATTCACTCTATCCAGTCCTCTCACTATTCTGTAAGTTTCAATCAGATCCTCCCTCACTCTGCCAAACTCCATCATGTACAGCCCGATCAGTCTTCATATGACAAGCACTTGGGATCATTCTCCTAAACCTCCTCTGGACCCCCTCAAATGCCTGCACACCCTTCCTTAGATATGGGACCAAAATTGCTCACAAAATTCCATCTGGATAAATGCTAGCAGCGCGGGAATAAGGACAATGGTATTCTCTATTCTGCCAATGTAAGAGCCACAATCATCTCTCTGCTGCCTCACACTCACTTCATCAGGAGCAGCGCTCTGAAAGCTTGTGATTTCAACTAAACCTGTTGGACTATAATTTGTGACTTCTGACTTTGTTGATTCTGAGAATAGGATCTAAATCTAAATAAAGGAAACTACAATGGTATTAGGAGCTTGCTAACCTTGATGAATTGGGCACATTACTTAAATGGACATGGTGGATAAGTAGTAACATTTAAAAAGTGCACTGAGGAACTGCAACAATTGTTCATTTCTATCTGGCAGAAAAATAAAATGGAAAAGTTGGCCTGACCATGGCTAACTAAGGAAATTAACAGGAGTAATACAGAGTTGGTGACATTGTGGTAATGTCACTAGATTAGTAATCCAGAACCTTAGGTGAACTTTTTAGGAGCAAGGGTTTAAATACCACCTTGGCAGATGTTAAAATTTGAATTCAATATACTCTGAAATAAAAGTCTAGCTAATGGTGATCATGCGACCATTGTTGATTGCTATGAAACCCATCTGGTTCACTGGTGCCCTTTAAGGAAGGACATTTTTGCCATCCTTGCCCATTGTGGCCTACATTGCCTCTGAATAATTAGGGATGGACCATTAGTGCTAACATTACCAGTGATGCCTCTCATCCCATGAACAGATAAAAGTACATTCAAATTGGCCAAAACAAGTAGTAAAACAGGATTGGCATCAGTTTAGATTTCAGCAAAGGAGACCAAAAGGATTGATTAAGAGGGGAAACATGGAGTCCAAGAGTAATTTCATCCCTTAGCAATTGTATTGTCATCTTAAGACATCATAAACCTAAGATAATTCTGTCTTTTAATGAGATCATCATTCATGTACTCAGTTTTATGAATTCTGCCAGTTGTGCCAATGCATTCACATATCTATCAATTGACTCTTTTTCACTGTGACAGACAAGGTGGGCTGAATGGCCTCCTTCTGCACTGTAACAATTGTGTAATTCACCATAAGCTCTAATTTGAAATGCATAAAATTCATATGTTAAGTTCAATTTGGGTTTAAAGTATGCCTTCTAGCCTTCCAAAATTTTGTACCTGTTTTATTCTTTTCTTCAGAGAGGTTTACAGTGGGATATAATTTGAAACAGCCTCTCCCCAATGCTCTAGCCTGTTAATTCAATCTGTCACAATCTTGTGGTTATGCCAGTTCTAATTCATATTGCTTTTCGTTTTGTCTGGTGCCAGGAACATTTGCAGACATTGTTTTTTATTCAGTGCTTGTAGCTGTGGCCTCTTTCTTTGTTACATTTCTGTGTATTTCATGTGGGTTTTACTCACTTGCAGCAGCTCTGAGCATCTTTTTATCCTCTCTTAATAGTTGTGCTTCGATATAACTCTCAAACATTTAATCTCAGCTCCACTTTAACACCATCTTATGTGTGCAGCAAGTAGACTGTTGCCTGCATTGTGTCTTTATTGAATTGTCTGTAAAACGGGAGCCTGCAGTGAATGTGCCTCATGGCACATCATGTTGACAAACCAGAAATAACATTTGAACATGATTGCATTTCAATCCAAACCCTATCAACAGCTGAATCAACCTCTATTGACCTGTTAGGAGAAAGAGAGGACTGCAGATGCTGGCGATCAGAGCTGAAAAATGTGTTGCTGGAGAAGCGCAGCAGGTCAGGAACCATCCAAGGAGCAGGAGAATTGACGTTTCGGGCATAAGCCCTTCTTCAGGAATGAGGAGGGTGTGCCAAGCAGGCTAAGATAAAAAGTAGGGAGGAGGGACTTGGGGGAGGGGCATTGGGAATGCGATAGGTTAAGGTGAGGGTGATAGGCCGGAGAGGAGGTGGGGGCAGAGAGGTCGGGAGAAATGCAGATTTCTCCAGCTTCCTCATTTCCCCTCCCCCCACCTTATCTCAGTCCCAACCCTCGGACTCAGCACCGCCTTCTTGACCTGCAATCTTCTTCCCGACCTCTCCGCCCCCACCCCCTCTCCGGCCTATCACCCTCACCTTAACCTCCTTCCACCTATCGCATTCCCAACACCCCTCCCCCAAGTCCCTCCTCCCTACCTTTTATCTTAGCCTGCTTGGTACACCTTCCTCATTCCTGAAGAAGGGCTTATCCTGCTCCTTGGATGCTGCCTGACCTGCTGCACTTTTCCAGCAACACATTTTTCAGCTCTATTGACCTGTTGAAGGGCAAGTGATGTAACATAGTCATAGAGTCTTACAGCACAGAAACAGACACTTCGGTCCAAACAGTCACCATGCCGACTATATTCCCAAACTAAATGAGTCCCACCTGCCTGCGCTTCGCCTATTTCCCTCTAGACATTTCCTATTCATTCACTTATTCAAATGTCTTTTAACTGTTTTAACTGTCCCCTCATCCACGACTTCCTCAGGAAGTTTATTCTACACATAAACCACTTTGTGTGTATAAAAATTACCCCTCATGTCTCTTGTAAATCTCTCTCCTCTCCCCTTGAAAATATGCCCCCTACACTTGAAATCCCCCACCCTAGGGAAAAGGCACCTACCACTCACCTTACCCATACCCCTCATGATTTGATAAATCTGTATAAGGTCACCCCTTAGCCTCCTGTGATCAATGAAAAAAGTTCTCACCTATCCAGCCTTTCCTGATAACTCAAACACTCCATTCCTAGAAACATCCATGCAAGTCTCTTCTGAACTCTCTCCAGCTTAATAATGTCCTTCTTATAACAGGGCAACCAGAACTGGATCCAATACTCCAGAAGGGGCCTCATCAACATTCTGTACAACCTCAGCGTGATGTTCCAACTCCTATCTTGAAAGGTCAGAGCAATGAAGGCATGCACCTTCTTAACCATCCTGACTACATGTGATGCAAACTTCAAAGAATTATGTACCGGAACCCCTGGGTCACTGTGTTCTGCAGCACAACCCAAGGCCCTTTTTGTAATTGTATAAGTCCTGCCCTTGTTTGTTTTACAAAAATGTAATACTTTGCACTTATCCAAATTAAACTCCATCTGCCACTCCTCAGCCCATTGACCCAATTGACTAAGATTTCTTTGTAGTCTTAGATAACCTTCTTCACCACCCAGTATACCACCAATTTTGGTACCATCCGCAAACTTACTAATCCCTTCTATATTCTCATCTACATCATTTATATAAATGATAAACAAAATAGCATCGAGCAGTGATCCCTGTGGAACTACGCTAGTAGCAGGCCTCTGATCTGAAAAACAACCCTCCACTACTCTCCTGCCATTAAGTAAATCTTGTATCTAATTGACAAACTCACTTTGAATTCCATGTGACCTAACTTTATTAAATCTAAATTGGACAAGATGTCAATGTACAAAGCATGGGATTAAGGTTTCTACAGATACCTCTGACTCTATATCGCATTGATTCTTTGAAGAGTTCAATCTTTTTCATTTCATTTTCAATTGCCAGCAAATATAATTTAATCCTGACCAATGTGGCAAACTACTGGGACTGATGATAAATGCAGCAAGCACTGAAATATCTTCTGTCTCTGGTTTTAAAAGAATTTGGGATCTCCTTCTAATCCTGTCATGCACAAAAATCTAGGCTGCCACTCCCAATGCAATATTCAGGGAGCTGTGCAATTTCAATCATATTTATTGGTCATGACATGAAACCTTGGCATTGGCTTCCAAGCCTGTAAATATTGCAATGTCACTATTTCAAAGGAATGTAAGAAGGTTCTACCAACTACTCCTAGAATCAACCAGTAATAGAGCAGAGGAAAAGAGCAGTTTCACTTTATCATTATCCTGGTTTTATTGATTATCACAAAGATAGTCTGTAGATAAAAGTATGAAATATCAGTGTGCAATTATCGATAACATCTGAAAGCTGACCCACACTCCATTTGGCTAAGCTGTGAATTTACTCTGAAACAGTGTTATCTGTTGTAACCAAAGTCGTTTTCAGGCAAAGGTAATGATGTCATGACTGTCTACCAATATCGGTTGAATCATCTCATTAATTATTTCTTGCACTCTTCAATCCAATAACGGAAAGGTAACTCTAGTGTTGGTCAAAAATAGCAGAGATAGGGCTTAATAGAGTGGTTTACATACTATCAACTTCTAGCCCCATATTTGGTGTAATATATACCTCTAAGATGATGCAGTTCATGCTGAAAACATAGAAAGTATTGAAAGCAATAAAAATTTGTAACTCACTACTTTATGCCCACAGCCTATTGGTTTAACAGAGATGTAAATCCATTTATTTTAAATGGATTAAGAACAACTATTAAAATGATGCATGGGGGAATAGTTAAATCAGCACATTAAGTGTCCAACTGTTAGTTTTGCCAAACATTTCTCATCTCGCACCCTGCTAGGCTTCATTCCTTAAAACTCCACTAAAACTGATGCCAGATTGAGTGTTCCAGCAAGTAACAGTTTCCATGCCAATGTGCTGTGCTATAAAGTCTTGCAATGCATTCTGAGAGATTTCCTTGGCATGGGAAAGATTGGCAATAGTCTTGGTGGCGTTGTTATGCAAATACATTTTGCATTTGTGCAGCTGCACACAAAAAACAAAACTAGCTGTGCTTCTTGTCTGAATTGATCATGCATTGAAAGTAATGCTATTGAAATTTTTAATTGGTGTTCTTCTCTTCGTTGCTTCTCAACAGTTTCAATTTGGAGATTAAAGTGATGGCTCTTAATGAGACTATTGATGTGACAGTAGCTGCAAATGACAAAGCATGGATAGACTCTAATGATCTTTTCCAATTTGTTTCAGCTTACAACTTGCATTTTATTAATACCTCAATAGGCAGCATCACTTGATGTCAACTCTTTGTAAATGTTGCTGAAATCCCTGGCAGATTTATCCAGTCGACCTCTTCAACATTGCAAAAGGAATACACAATATTCAACCCTTATTTTAAAAAGTTTGAATTTTCTGTCTGTCGAGCAGATACAAATGTAAAGTGCATTTGACTTGCTAAAGAAGAAAATTTATTTTGTCTCTTTCACAAACTGAGGGTACACCAGAGTCTGGGTCATGGGTACCATTTGGAAGGAAACCCATGTGCCCTCTTTCATTCCAATCACTTGCTGTTGGTGGACCTTGCCCTATGATTGGGACACGAGGAGAGGCAACCAAGAGCTGCCAGCGAAACAGAGACCAACATCTCTCGTGTGGAGCAGCGCCACCCAAGGAGGCAGTGGCAACAGTCAGAACTACGTCCCCAGCATTCCAGGATCATAAAGGAACCAGGACACATTTTTAGATTAGATTAGATTACTTACAGTGTGGAAACACGCCCTTCGGCCCAACAAATTCACACCGACCCTCCGAAGAGCAACCCACCCAGATCCATTCCCCTACACCTAAAACTATGGGCAATTTAGTATGGCCAATTCACCTAACCTGCACATTTTTAGACTGTGGGAGGAAACTGGAGCACCCAGAGGAAACCCACGCAGACACAGGGAGAATGTGCAAACTCCATACAGACAGTTGCCTGAGGCGGAATTGAACCCGGGTCCCTGGCGCTGTGAGGCAGCAGTGCTAACCACTGTGCCGCCCAATTGATATAGTGTGGTGAAGCTTCTTGGGGTAGAGGTTGCAAGGAAAGGGGGAATAAGACGTGTCTTCAGTGAGCACCTTCTGTCGACTGATCCTCAACTGAGCCCTGGTTGTCTTTGATTGAGACACAACCCTCCCCTTCACCCACTGAGGTGATGAGGTGCCACAATGTAGCAACTATCAGTTGCATCACATGGCAGCTGGGCAATGGAAAATAAAGAGTTGGCAGATAAATTGAACAGGATCTTATATCGCTCTTCATTGTAGAGAATGCAAGCAAGAGACCAGATGCAGCTATAAAGCAGGAAATGGAAGGGAAGGAGACCATCATAAAAATTACAATCAGCAGGGAAGTGATCCTGAGCAAATATAGGGTACTGTATTTGCTGGAGTATAAATGTATGAATTATTGGAGCTGTGTGCTGACAAGTGCTTGGGTCCTGATGGACGTCATCCCCGGATCTTAGAAGTAGTAACTCGTGACATAGTTGATGCATTGGTTTTAATTTTCCAAAGCTTCCTAGATTTGTGGAATGTCACTCTTATTTTCAAAACGGGAAGGAGACAGAAAGCAGGAAACTGCAAGTCAACAAACCAGCGAACACCTTTCACAGGGAAAGAACAAAGAACAAAGAAAATTTACAGCCCAGGAACAGGCCCTTCAGTCTTCCAAGCCTGAGCTGATCCAAAAGTACTGTCTAAACCTGTCAATTCCTAACCATCTGTATCCCTCTACTCCCCACCTACTCATGCATTTGTCCAGATGCATCTTAAATGAATCTACTGTGCCTGCCTCTACCACCTCTGCTAGCAACGCGTTCCAAATGCCCACCACCCTCTGTGTGAAGTACTTGCTGCGTGTATCCCTCTTACACCCTCTCCAAAGTGTCCACATCCTTTTGGTAATGTGGTGACCAGAACTGTACACAATATTCTACATGCGGCCGAACCAATGTCTTGTGCAATGTTAACATGACTTGCCAGCTCTTATACTCAATACTCCATCCAATGAAGGCAAGCATACTATATGCCTTCTTGACCACTCTATGCATCTGTGCAGCAACCTTCAGGGTACAGCGGACCTGCCCTCCCAGATCTCTCTGCCCATCAACTTTTCCCAAGGCTCTTCTGTTCATTGTATAATTTGCTCTAGAATTAGTCTTGCCTAAATGTATCACCTCACATTTGTCTGGATTGAAATCCCTCTGCCACTTTTCCGCCCAACTCTCCAGTCTGTCTATATCCTCCTGTATGGGAAGTTATTGTTAAAGAGGTTTGATAAGTTCAATGCAATGAAGCAGAGGTAACAAAGTTTTGTAAAAGGAAGATCATGTTTAAGTAGATAGAGTTTTGCTGCAATTATACAGGGCCTGGTGAGATCACGTCTGGAATATTGTGTATAGCTCATGCCTCCTTTCCTGTGGTAGGATGTCCTTCTACCAAGGGAATGTACCGAAGGTTTACCAGACAGGTTCCTGGGATGGTGGGATTGACATATGAGGAGCGGTTGAATCAATTAGTATCATATTCATTGGAGTTCAGAAGAATGAGGGGGATCTCACAGAAACCTATAAACTTCTAACAGGGCTAGGCAGGGAAGCTCAGGAAGGATGTTCCTAATGGTAGAGGATTCCAGAACTAGGGGTCACAGACTAAGGATATGGAGTAAACCGCTTAAGATTGAGATGAGGAGAAATTTCTTCCAGAGAGTAGTAAGTCTGTGGAATTCACTACTGCACAAACAATTGAGGTCAAAACATTGTATTACTTCAAGAAGGAGTTGGATACAGTACTTGGGACTAAAGGGTTCAAAGAATATGGGAGAAAAGTGGAAACAAACGACAGGGTTGGATGATCAGCCATGAACAAATTGAATGGTTGAGCAGGCTTGAAAGATGAAATGACACACTCGTTCTGATATTTTCTGTTCCTGTTTGAATTCTTTGAGGAAGTAACATGTTCAATAAATAAGGGGGAACCAGTAAAGGTATCACCGTTAGATTTTCAGAAGGCATTTGATAAGGTGCCATATCAAAAGTTATCATTGTAAAAGCTCACGGTATGGAGAGTAGCATGTTGGCATGCATAAACAATTGGCTGGCTAAAAGGAAGCTGAATAAATGGATCTTTCTCACACCGGCAAATGACACATGGATAGACCACAAATATCAGAGATGGAACCTCAACTGCTTAAAATGTATACAAATAACTTAGATGGAAGGATGGGAAAGTAAGTTGTGAATTGGATGTAAGGAGGTTACAAAAAGATATAGAGAAGTTGAGTGTGTGAGCAAATAAGTGGCAAATAGAATATAATGTGGGAGAATATGAAATACTCTATTGCAAAGCTCTGAGGATCATACGATATTGGCATCCTAGTGTAACTGCAAAAATTTAATATGGTGGTACAGCAAATAATTACGAAAGCTGTAGAATAATATGGTTTATTGTGAGGGGAGCTGAATATGAAAATAAGGCAGGTGAGATCACATCTGGAATACTATGGACAATATTGATTTTATTTAGTAAGAGATGTAAATGTGTTGGAAGTAGGTCAGTGAAGGTTTACCAAACAATATCTGAAGTAGGTGGGTTAGCTTATGAGGAAAGAGTGAATAGGCTAGGCTTGTATCTGCTGGAATTCAGGGAGGAAAAGGTGACTTGGGTGAGACTTATAAAATTCTGAGGGAGGGATCTTGACAGGGAAAATGTGGAGAGAATGCTTCCTCTTATGGGAGAATATGAAACTAGTGGTTACTGTTTAAAAACAAGGTATCACTCATTTAAAATAGAGATTACAGAATTTCTAGGAAGCACAGCAGACATTTATCTCAAGGAAGAAGAAATATACTAAGGGAAGAATGAGGTAACAATCGCTAACAATGGAAGTCAAGACAGCATAAAAGCCAAAGAAAAAATGCATACAATGTGGTGAAGATTAGTGGAAAGCCAGAGGATTGGGAAACCTTTAAAAACAAGTAGAGGATAACTAAAAAAAGCAATATGCAGGGAGAAAATGGAATATAGTAATATAAAAGAAGATTGCAAGTTTTTTTTAGATATCTAACAGATAAGAGAGAGATAAAAGTGGACATTGGACCCTTGGAAAATGAGGCTAGAAAAGTAGTAATGGGAAACAAAGAAATGATGGAGGAACTCGATAGGTACTTTGCATCAATTTTCACAGTGGAAGACATCAACAGCATATTAGAACTTCAAGAGAGTTGGGGACAGAGGTGAGTTCAGTGGCCATCACTAAGGAGAAGGTGTTGGAAAAGCTGAAAGGTTTAAGGTGGATAAATCACACAGAAGAACCAGATGGACTACACCCCAGAGTTCTGAAGGAGATAGCTCAGGAAATTGTGGAATCATTGGTGGTGATCTTTCAGGAATCCCTGGAGTATGGGTCCCAGAGAACTGAAAAATAGCAAATGTAACACCGCTGTTTAAGAAAGGAGGGATGCAGAAGAAAGGGAAAATATACTTGTTCGCCTGACTTTGTTATTTGGTAAAAATTTAAGAAGGATGGGATAGTGGGACACTTGGAAGTGTGTGGTAAAATAAGGCTGAGTCAGCACAGCCTTGTCAAGGAGAAGTCATGCCTGACAAATCTGTTAAAATTCTTTGAGGAGGAAATGAGCAAGTTAGACAAAGGAAATCAGTAGATTTGATCTTTTTGGATTTTCAAAAGGCCTTTGAGAAGGTGCTGTTCAGGAGGCTGCTAAATAAGATAAGATTGGAGGTATTAGTGCAAGGTATTGATATTGAATGAGGATTGGCTGACTGGCAGAACACAGAGAATGAGAATGAAAGGGTCTTCTTTTGGTTGGCTGCCGGTGACTGGTGGAGTTCCGCAGGGGTCAGTTTCGTGACTACAGCTATTTATGTTACACACTGACGATATAGACAAAGGAACTGAGGGCATTGTTGCTATGTTTGCAGATGACACTAAAGATAGATGGAGCAACAGGTAGTGTAGCAGAAGCCGGGAGCTGGCAGGAGGACTTGGACAGGCCAGGAGAGTGGCAAAGAAGTGGCAGCTGGAAAACAGTGTGGCAAAGTGTGAGGTTATACACTTTGATAGAAAGAATAGAAGCATAGAGTATTATCTAAACAGGGAAAGGATTCAGAAATTTGAAGCAGAAAGAGAATTGGGAGCTCTAGTTCAGGATTCTCTTAAGGTCAACATGCAGGTTCAGTTGGCAGTTGGGAATGCAAATGTAATGTTAGCATTAATCTCAAGAGGGCTAGAGTATGAGATATACTGCTGAGGTTGTATAAGGCTCTGGTCAGAATGCATTTGGAATACTGTGAGCAGTTTTGGGCCCCGTGGCTAAGGAAGAATGTGTTTGCATTGGGAGGGGGTTCAGAGGAGCTTTACAAGAACAATTCTGGGGAAGAAGAGCTTGCCATATGAAGAGTGGTTGAGGACTCTGAGACTGCACCCGATGGGGATTAGAAGGATGTGGTGGATCTGAGTGAAACTACAAGAATATAGAAAGGCCTGGTTTGAGTGAATGTGTAGAAGATGTTTTCACTAGCAGGAGAGACTAGGAACCTAGGGTATAGCCTCAGAGTGAAGGGACGATCCTTTAGAACTGAGTTGAGAAGGAATTTCTTCAGCCAGAGGCTAGTGAATCTGTGGAAATCATCGCTACACAGGGTTGTGGAGGCCAAGTCATTGAATGTATTTAAGACAGAGATAGATAGGTCCTTAATTACAAAAGCAGAAATTTCTGGAAAAACTCCACAGCTCTGGCAGCATCCATGGAGAGAAGGGAGAGTTAATGCTTCGGGTTCAGTGAGCCTTTGTCAGAACTTTTTTCCACAGATCTCTGGAAATTTCTGTTTCTGTTTCTGATTTCCAGCATTCACACTTCTTTTGATTAGGTTCTTGATTGGTAAGAGGACCTAGGGGGTTACCAACAGAAGGCAGGAGAATGGGACTGAGAAACATATCAGCCATGATCGAATAGTGAAGAAGATTCCATAGGCCAAATGGGTTGATTCTGCTCTGATATCTTATGGTATTATAATGTGATTTTATTTTTCTCTCAGATGGTTGTGAGTGTTTGGAACTCTCTCACTGAAGAAGCAGTGGAAGTCGAGTCTTTGAATATTTTATGGTAGAGCTGGTTAGATTCTTGATAAGTAAGGAATAGGCGGGAACGTGGATTAGATGAGCCATAAGCACATTAAATTACAAGCAAAAAAACTGCAGATGCTGGAATCCACAATAGACAAGCAAGAGGCTGGAAGACCACAGCAGACCAGGCAACATGAGGTGGTGGAGAAGTCAACGTTTCAGGTGCAACCCTTCTTCATGACTGGGGATGGGTGTAAGGGGAGCTGTAGATAAAGGGAGAGGGAGTGGGGTGTGGGGTGCTGAGCTCAGGATAAGTGAACACAGGTAGAGGGTACAATCTGGTTGGTCAAAGAGAAGAAAGAATCCGGTTGGTAGTTGGAAGGAAGAATCGATGAGAGAAATGGAAGGGAGGGGGAAGGGCTGGAGAGGGAGTCAGAGGATGGGAAGGGAGGTTATTTGAAATTGGAGAATTCAATGTTGAGCCTCTGCGCTGTAGGCTGCCCAGTGGAAGATGAGGTGTTGTTCCTCTGATTTGCGGTCTGATTCGCTGTAGCAATGAAGGAGGCCAAGGATGGTCATGTTGGAAAGGGAATGGGAAAGGGAATTAAAATGGGCAGTGACTGGGAGGTCAGACCTGAAGAAGGCTTACATCCAAAATGCTGACTTCTTGACCTCTTGATGCTGCCTGGCTTGCTGCATTCTTTCAGCCTCCTGCTTGATAACCATGTTAAATGGTACAGGTGTGTGTGTATCCTCTCAGTTTATCACAACATTGAAGGTAAGGTTACCTCAGCCTAACCTTGTTTGCCTGGCCATGTGTAGTGAATGCTGACACCAGACACCCAGAGCAGCAACTTTATTTGGAACTGACTTCCAACAGAAGAAATGTTGGAGGTCAGAAAAGATGACATGAAGATGCTTAAAAATGCAATGTGTAGAAAAGTGGGATTGGCACTAATATTGCAACTGAAATCTTCAACAAACTTGTAGGAAGTTCAGAAGTTTGAATGGGGTAAGATTATCCAAGAAGGAAAACATAGACAGAGGAATAAGTGTTAGTCTGTAGGATGTGCCAAGTAGATTGTCATTCAGGTGTCCAATTTATTAAAGCATATCTACTTTGTTTACAAGGTGATTCCAAAACTCACCAAAGATAAGCCCAATCTCAAAGCGCAGATCTCTATCTTTCCCTTATGCTTTATGCTGAGGAACAACCTTACACAAATATTGAGAGGTTGCCAGAAATGTGAAGATCAGAAAATGTATCGTGGTTTATTGTTTGAATGGCACTTCGCTAATAAGCAGCACCATTATCAAGTGATCTATGGAGAAACTGCTGCTGTATAATGTTAACATCCTTCAATGTTGCTGCTGGATCAGAATAATTAGAGCTTTATTATTTTCTATTGTATTGATAAGAAACAATTTTCTGTTATCATCCAGTTAATTTACAGTGATCTATAATGTACAAAGTGCATTGTAGAATCCTCATTATCTAACTGCATTAAGGAACTTGACTTTGTTTTGTGTCATCTTCAATCACCTTTACATTCCCATTTCAATATATCTGTATGACTGTAGAAACATTCCATTAATTCATAAATCATCTAATTTCATGGTCAGGGTGAAATATTTGTATCCATTAAGAGATAGCTGCAGTATTGGTAAATCTAACTTTTACAAAGGAAAGATATTTATACTCAGTGCCAGAATTGGCATTACTCAAACTCATCAGATAGTCAGAATTTCATCCCATTAGTCAGTGCTGGATTGAAATCCAATGCACACATCATTATCTATTTGTTATACGCTATGTTGATTTATATTGTCTTTGTAAGTATCATGAAATTGAAGCCTAAGTATGTTATTTTCTTCCACTGAAGAAGAAGTAACATACAGAATACTGGATGCTTTAGGCCGACTATCTGAATGTCAATGCATAATATTAGCTGCATCTTCCTTGGGGACAGTCAGAGGACTAAAGCAAGAGTTGACGTTGGAATACAAGTTTGTAAATGGGGAATTCAGATCATTTCCTATCCCTGTACCTGCATTTTAACAGAATAGTGAAACCTCAATGATACATTGTGGGAGAGGGATTC
Organism: Chiloscyllium plagiosum; assembly: GCF_004010195.1. Lineage (NCBI taxonomy): Eukaryota > Metazoa > Chordata > Chondrichthyes > Orectolobiformes > Hemiscylliidae > Chiloscyllium > Chiloscyllium plagiosum. Next base: position 68,823,025 of record NC_057721.1, on the reverse strand, counting down.
CTCAGGCATACATCAGAAATTCTTTAAGGTGTTCAGCAGATGTAAATCCATCTTATTATCCATTGTTCTTATAACTCAAGTGGAGTTTTAATATCTTGTCATATTTGTTGTTCAGGAAGAGGCTATTCCAGTCAGTAACCATCCAAGTGCCATCTAGAAACAGAGAATGGAAAATCCAGTTCACTGGAGTGGACAGGTTGATTTGATGATTCAAAGGACTTCCTATGCTGTCTGTTCTGGATGCCATCTCTCAGTGCACAAACTTAAAAATCACACAACCCCAGGTTATCGTCCAACAGGTTTAATTGGAAGCACTAGCTTTCGAAATGCCGCTCCTTCATCAGGTGATCAACCACCTGATGAAGTAGTAGCGCTCCGAAAGCTGGAGCTTCCAATTAAACCTGTTGGACGATAACCTGGTGTTGTGTGATTTTTAACTTTGTACACCCCAGTCCAACACCGGCATCTCCAAATCATCTCTTAGTGCAGATGACATTGGACTCTTCTAATTTTATGAAGATCAGATAGCACGTGTATTAGAAGTAGGTACCAAAAAGGTACACAGAGTTGATGCCAGTGCTAGAATTTTCATCCTCAGCACTCCATATAACACCATCTCGTAAGTACAAACAGCTAACATGTATTTAGCAGCAGCAAGGAACTCTCATTGCTGCTATTTAAAGCGGTCAGCTATTGTCAAGTCATTCGTTGATTCATTTCCATTGGCTGTTTGTGAGCTGATAAAAGTCCTGGTGGTTTAAAATTATTTAAGGCTGGTCCAGATCAAAAGAAGTGGCACTGTACATGACAAAGCCCTTACAGATTCTCAAATGTTCCTGTGGAGTTAACCATCACTTACAACTGAAAAGAATGGCTTTCAATCTGTGTGTAAAGGACTGCAGATGACATTGAACTTTTCCAACAGTGGTGGGCTTTCTGGCCCGACAATGAAACAGATACAATATTTCACCAAAAATGTGTATCCTAGCAACAATATTACTGCACAAGTTTGCCCTCTGTTTCATTATTTCTTCACAGGCTAAGGTATCTCTGGATAGGCCATCATTTATTGCCCATCCTTACTTGCCCAGCAGGCAGTTCGGAGTCAATCATAAGATGTGGGCCTGGAGTCACATATAGGCCAGATTAGGTAAGGATGGTAATTTTCATCCTTAAAGGGTATTGTTTAACCAGATAGATTTTTGCAACAATCAACAATAGTCATCTGGTTGTCAACAGGCCAGCTTGTTTTCTTAATTCCAGATTTTTATTGAATTTAGATTTCACCATCTGTCAGGATGGGATTTGAACCCACTTGCCCAGAACATTAGCCTTTTCCTCTGGATTACTGTTCCAATGACATGACCACAATGCCACCTTTCCTCCCTACCATGGTCGCATGTTTGGTGACTCACTATGTGTGGATACTTGTTCTCCGTCACCCCCTAAAGTGCAAGCTGTGTCACCATTCTCTGAGTCTTTCTTTTTGATAGGTACAAATTGTTTGCTGAGCATTATCAACTATCTGCTTAAATATCTGCCACCACTCATCTACTTCCACCTTAGTATATTTCAAACATCACTGGACTCCAGGAGGGTTACAATGGATTGAAAAACTATTAATATGGCACCCCTGTTCAAGAACGAAGAGAAACAGAAAGCAGGAAACTATAGGACAGTTAACCTAGCATCAGTTGTTGAGAAAATGCTAAAATTTGTTATTAAGGAAATAATAGAAAGGCATTTAGAAAAGCAGAATGCAATCAAGCTGAGTCAACATTGTTTTGTAAAAGAGAAATCATGTTTGACAATTTTGAGAGAGTTCTTCGAGGCTACAACAATCAGACTTGATAAAGGGGAGCCAGGACATGGAGTACATCTGCATCAGTAAGGTGACACATAGAAGGTTATTGCTTAAGATTAGGGATCAGAGTATGAGGGTAATGTGTTAGTATGGACTGAAGATTGATTAACACTCAGAAGATAGAATCATTATTAATGGTCCTTTTTCAGGTTGGAAAGGTTATGATACTGGATTGTCACAAGGATCAGTCCTAGGACTTCAATTGGATATTATTTATATCAACAATGTGGACGAAGGTACAGAGTGTAATGTATCCAAATTTACTTATGATACAAAAACAGCTGGGAATGCATAAAAACTACAGATACTGTAAATCAGAAACAAAAACAGAAATTGCCAGAAAAGCTCAGCAGGTCTGGCAACATCTGTGAAGAGAAATGTTTGAGGAAGAGTCACTCGACCTGAAATGTTAACTCTGATTTCTCTCCATTGATGCTGGGAAGACATGTTGTGATACAGACATAAAGAATCTGCAAGGGGATATAGATTGAATGGACAAAAACTTGGCAGATAGAGTTTAATGTAGCAAAGTGTGAAGTGATGCACTTTGGTGGGAAAAAAAGTCAAAAGGCATACTCGTATTTAGATGGAGAAAAGTGCAGTATCGAGGCTCTAGCTGTTCTTGTGCATACAACACAAAATATTAGCATGCAGATGCAGCAAGTAATTAAGAAGATAATGGAGCTTTGGCCTTTATCTCTACAGGTTTGGAGTTTAAAACAGAAACCTCTAGCTACAACTGTGTCCAGTGTTGGTGAGAATTTCTGGACGGCATTGGACACAGTGCCACACAACAGATTCATGAGGAAAGCATTGCATAGAGTTTGGTCCATTATTTAGGAAATATATACTGCATTGGCGACAATACCAAAGGATGATTCCTGACATGAAGCAATTGATTTATCAAGAATGGCTAAACAGACTAAAGCTTTATTCATACAGTTTCAAAGAATGAGGGATAGTCGTATTGAAAGATACAGATTCTGAGAGGATTTGACGTGAAATTTTTGATATAATGTTTCCAATGGTAGGGGAACTAATGAACAGAATTAAAGAACAAAGGGGACACTTGTTTAAAACTGAGGGGCAAAGGATCTTTTCTCTCCTTTGGAATTCACTACCCTGAAGAGTTGTGGTGGGTGAGATCACTGAAAGTATTTCGAGAGGACATACATAGATTTCTCGAAATATTTAGGAGTTGATGGCTATGAGAGGCTGTCACAAAAGAGGAGTTGAGGGATAGGGCAGATCAACCATAACTTTCACAGAATTACTGAATTATTACGGCAGAGAAGGAGGCCATTCAGCTCATTGAACTTATACCAGTTCTATCACCTAGTGCTTTCTTACAATTGTCTTAGAGAGGTTCAACATCATCTCCTTACTTTTAACTCTGTGCCTCTGTTAATAAAACCAAGCACACTCTCTGCTTTATCAATTGCTCTCTCCACCTGTACTGCCATCTTTAATGATCTTTGGATGCATACACCCAGCTCCCTCTGCTCCTGTATCCTCTTTAGAATTGTACCCCCTATTTCATATTATTTTTCAGTGTTCTTCCTACCAAATTGATTCTTTTTACACTTCTCTACATTAAACCACATCCGCCACAGATCCAACCAACTTGTCCATGTCCTTTTGGGTTTTTGCACACTTCAGTTCACAATTCTGCCAAGTTTTGTGCCATCTGCAAACTTTGAATTTGCCCTCTGCACACCAAGATTCAGATCATTAATATGTCAGGAAAGGCTAGGGTTTTAATAATGACTCCTGGGGAACTCAACTACAGATGTTCCCCCAGCTGGAAAAATATCCATTGGCCATTGCGATCAGTGTTCTATCACTATTTTGTATCCACATTGCTATTGTCCATTTTATACCATGACCTATAACTTTCCTCATGAATCTGTTGTGTGGCACTGTGTCCAATGCCTTCCAGCAATCAATATATGCCATAACAACACTATTATCTTCATCGACTCTTTCTGTTCCCACTTCAAAATACTCTTGCAAATTAGTTAGACAATTTTCCCTTTAGAAATCAGAGCTGATTCTTCTGAATCTTGTTGACTGGCACAGAATGAATGACTTATTCCTGCTCCTTTTTCTTATCAGCCATCTCTGAACCCACAAAACAGTTCCAGAGGATATATCAAAGCGAGAAGATATTAAATGGACGATAAAACAGAGCAAATGGTCGATGACAATTCTCTCCATTTTTTAATAACATTCAGGTGAGTGTCTTATATTGGATTCAGATAAAGCAATAAGTTTCAATAAAACTTAGAACAGTCATATTGTTTGCTCTTTGTCCCTGTGTTATTTTCTTTAATCTCTGACGTACAGATTAAACCAAAAGTAAATGTTTTGCTGGTACATATGTGGCATCTTTACAATTTCAGGGAACACTGGTCTCTACAGCATGCAGTGTTAAGAGGAATAAAACAGTTCAATTTACCAGTATTAGCAGGGAGTCGACACACTTCATACAAGATAAAATAAGTTAACTGCCTCAGGTGAAAGTCACATTGCACTGAAAGTGAAGCTCAACCTGCTAAATAAGAGATCTTAAATTGTTAAATGTTTGAGAGTCTTCCTTCAGTTTTTCAATATATTTTGTTTTGTGTCAAATTTATCTGCGCTCAACTCTGGCCTCAAAATTTGTTTTTGCTGACTGTCTCGATTTAATATTCATTTGGAAGCCTTACCTCTGCAGATTATGGCACAGATGGTATTCACAAAGCCCTGAGGATGAACGGAATGACAATTAATGGGAAATCAAATTACAGGAGCAAGCAGCTCCTGTGGTAAATTATCTACAAACCCAGTAACAAAATGCGCAATATCACCATCCATTGAATCATTGCCCAATTTAGTCAAGTGTGAACAGATAGATTCTAAATCATTGTGATGTATTTTAAAAGTATTGATGTTTAATATGAGTTATAACACATATTATTTAATTTTTATGCTTCACAACACAGACATTATAATTGCTGGCCATAACATTAAGCATGGCGTAGATTTCAGAAACGGTTCAGGTATCCTATTACACAGCAATTCTCACACCTCCACAACTGTAATCTGGCATTAGTTCATGTCCTTCAGTGCATTGCCTTCATTTCCAAAATCTTCTGCAGCTAAACTTATCCCAGTTTATGGAGTCTGTGACAGCCTTGTGCTCACTTTACTGACTTTAGCCTGTTGTGTACCTTCCTTCTTAGGCTCCATTACTGGCTGCAAAGCCTTCAGTGATCATTCAGTCTACTTTACTGTTCACCCATTAACTCTTCCACATTGTTGGATTGCCCTGCTTAGCTACAAATTTTTTTAAAAACTTGCCTGATTATCCAGATAGTGATTACAAGGTGAACCTGTCTAAAATATGGAACTGCTGAGGGAAACAGACATAGCACATTTATGAGGACGTTAGATAAATGTATAAGAAAAATGAGTAGAAGTTATTCTGATTAGGAAAAGTCTGACATGGACTGTACACACAGTGTAAATAACCTTTGACCTGGAAGTAGTAAAGAACATTTTTAATTTCTTTAAATTGTTTGTGGATTCTGGACTTGTTTTTAGGGATTGTTAGAACCTTGCATCAATTCTAAAGAACTTAATTATGATTTCCTTGTATAATAACCTGCACTGGTTCCATGTGAGGACACAATCCTTGAAGAAAGGATTGGGAAGGTGATTCAGGAGATGAGTGACAGTAATAGGGTGGTTGTTATGGGGGACTTTAACTTTCCTGATATTGATTGGGAAAGCTATAGCTCAAGTTCGTTAGATGGGTCAGCGTTTGTTCAATGTGTGCAGGAGAGTCTCCTGACACAATATGTAGACAGGCCATGGATCGGCGCAACATCGAGGGCCCAAGGGCCTGTACTGCGCTGTATTCTTCTATGTTCTATACAATGCTTGACCAGGAAGCAATAGAAACAAGAAGGCAGTGAGGATATGGAGTTCATCTGGTCTGACACTGCTGCCTCACAACACCAAGGTCCCAGGTTCGATCCCAGCCTTGGGTGACTGTCTGTGTGGAGTTTGCACATTCTCCCCGTGTCTGTGTGGGTTTCCTCTGGGTGCTCGGGTTTCGTCCCCCATTCCAAAGATGTGCAGGTCAGGTGAATCAGCCATGCTAAATTGTCCATAGTGTTAGGTGCATTAGTCAGAGGGGGTGGGTTACACTTCGGAGGATCGGTGTGGATTGTTGGGCCAAATGGCCTGTTTCCACACAGTAAGGAATCTAATCTAATAAGAGCTGTAGACATAAAGGAGAGCTGCAATGTGAGATAGAGGAAGGTGAAGGAACAGATATAAACACAAGGAGAAAGCAGACAGCGATAGAAAGAGGAAAATGAAATAATTCTCAGAAAGAAGGTTTTTTTGACAGCACTATTAGACAAAATATGTAAGGTTGCTGCAAAGCCTGAAACCTGGAAAGCTATGTGAATAGATTGGAGATGCTAAAGTGCTGAATATTTTCTCAGATGTGGCCAAGCTGAGAACTCAGGCATTACTGGTTGATCTGTTGAGAAAATAAGAGAGGTAAAAACAATGACTGCAGATGCTGGAAACCAGATCCTGATGAAGGGCTTTTGCCCGAAACGTCGATTTCGAAGCTCCTTGGATGCTGCCTGAACTGCTGTGCTCTTCCAGCACCACTAATCCAGAATCTGTTGAGAAAATAGACAAGCTTACCTGCAAAAACAGCAGTAATTTGGAGGGGTGTGGAGAGGATGAAAAATGTTGCCAGACAGGACTCTTGACCTCCCCAGCATAGATAAAGTAAAACGCGGGGTAGGTAATTGCCTAGTGGTATTATTGCAAGACTATTAATCCAGAAACTCAGCTAATGTTCTGTGGACCCAAGTTCAAATACTGCCTTGGCAGATGGTGGAATGTGAATTCAGTGGAGAATCTGGAATTAAAAGTCTAATGATGACCATGAAGCGATTGCCAGAAAAACATATCTGGTTCACTGATGTCCTATTAGAGAAGGAAATCTGTCATCCTTACCTGATCCGATCTACATGTGACTCCAGACCCACTGCCCTCTGGGCAGTTAGGGATGGGAGTAAATGTTGGCCTATCCAGAGGTGCTCACATCCCATGAGTGGACAAAAAAAAATTGTGGAAGTGCGTAGCTACATAATGTCATACAAAATCTGTGATTGTGTAAGATAAATCTTTGTATCAAATATTTAAAGTGAAATCTAAACTTTTAATTTGAAACTACTATTTGCCTATTAATGCATGCTTGGTTTGCATTGTATTTGCTTTGTATTAAACTAATTGAGACTAAAATGAAATCTCTTTGGTAGTTTCATCTTTAGATCATTTAGTAAATTTGATTATTTTGGTTAATGGTTCTGCCATGATGATTTCAACTGGCATGGATTAGGTGCCTGAATGACTTGCATCTACCACAGCTCATTCTATGTAATTCTTTCAACCATCTCTCCCAATGCCTCTCCACCTTTTTTCACAGACTTCTGATGTAAGTCATTACTGAACTGTATGAGGTTTACTGTCACAAGTGCTCACATGAATACAGTGAAAAGTTTACAAGTCACCACTTATGGTATCATCTTAGATACAAAGGTACCTAGGTACAGAACCTTATTACAAAACAGAAAAATAAGGAAGACAAAGTTTAAGAAGTTAAACATTTCAATCCTTCTTACTAAAAAGTAGAAAATGAATAGAATGAAATGTGCATGATATTATTGACAATGAAGTTAATGTTTACAATATGTATCTGTGAAACATTTTGATGTCGCTTGTGATCAATTTTAACATAAAAATCTGAAGGGAAAACATGGAAGCTGCTATTAAAATCCTTATAGAGAGAAAGAAGATGAAAATTCCAGTTCCAGTTTCTGAACTGTGCAGGATTAGCTGATCTCAGCCTGAACATCAATGCACAGGCTAAACTTGGCTAGATAAGGGGAAGTAAAACAGACATAGTACTTGTCTAGAAGTACCAGTTCAGACACAGGTAACAGCAGATTACATCCTTTTAGACCCAACATTCAATTTGTCAACTTCAGCTCCTACTCCCATTCTTATTTCCACACATATCCTCTTGTCACCATTTATTTCCTTGTCAACCAAACATCTCGATGTACATTCCTATACAACATTTGCTTGCATCTTGAAGGACAAGGGCAGCAGTTACATGGGAACATTACCACAAGTTTACTTCCAAGTCACTCACCGACTTGACTTGGAATAATTTTACTGTTCCTTCAATGCCATTGGGTTAAAACCCTGGAACTCCATCCCTAATGGTATTGTGGGTCTACCTACAGCACATGGCCTGCAACAGTTCAGGAAAGAACTGTGGGATGGTATGGTAGCTCGGTGGTTAGCACTGCTGCCTCACAGCATCAGGGTCCCAGGTTTGATTCCAGCCTCAGGTGACTGTCTGTGTGGAGTTTGCACATTCTCCCTGTGTCTGCGTGGGTTTCCTCTAGGTGCTCAGGTTTCCTCCCACAGTCCAAAGATGTGCAGGTCAGGTGAATTGGCCATGCTAAATGGCCCATAGTGTTAGGTGTATTAGTAAGAGGGAAGGGGGTTGGTGTTGACTGGTTGGGCCGAAGGGCCTGTTTCCATACTGTAGGGAATCTAATCTAAAAAAAAAGAAGCTCATCACTACCTTCAAAGAATCAGAATATCCTTTATTATCACTAGGCCACCCAGGAAGAACAATAAAGCTAGCCCAGTCAACGATGCCAACATCTCTGAGTGAATTTTTAAAAATCTAGTTTCTTTACTTTTTCCATTGCCACTTCCTTTTTTCCGATGAACCATCACTCCTTTGGGCTCTTAAACTGTCCTGCCTTCCAGTCACAAATCTTCCATGTTGTTGTTTCTGACTCTCCTGTCACAGAGTCATAGAGTCATAGAGATGTACAGCACGGAAACAGACCCTTCAGTCCAATCCGTCCATGCCAACCAGGTATCCCAACCTAATCTAGTCCCACCTGCCAGCACCTGGCCCATATCTCTCCAAATCCTTCCTATTCATTTACCTATCCAGATGCCTTTTAAATGTTGCAATTGTACTAACCTCCACCACTTCCTCTGGCAGTTCATTCCATGAGTGAAAAAGTTGCCCCTTAGAGCTCTTTTATATCTTTCTCCTCTCACCCTAAACCTATGCCATCTAGTTCTGGACTCCCCCAATCCAGGGAAAAGACTTTGTCTATTTATCCTATCCAAGCCATTCATGATTTTATAAGCCTCTATAAGGTCACCCCTCAGCCTCCAATGCTCCAGGGAAAACAGCCCCAGCCTTTTCAACCTCTCCCTATAGCTCAAATCCTCCAACCCTGGCAACATCCTTGTAAATCTTTTCTGAGCTCTTTCAAGTTTCACAACATCGTTCCAATATCTGTCCTCTTGTTCCCTCTGTACTTGCTCAAAGCCTATTATAGCAGTAATATTATTCACTTATGCTGAAAGATCACTGACCTGAATTATTTACTGTGTGTGTGTCTCTCTCATATGCAGACATTGCCTGACTTGCTGAGCTTTTCTGTTTGTATTTCCAGATGACAGCATCTACAATATTATGCCCTTGTATTAGATGTAAAAAATCCAAGGGATTTTTAATATCTCATCTACCCTTCATTTATTTCATAGTGTGCTCATTTATAATATATTCTGATAAGATCCAAAACAGAAGATGGATGACTGTTCTATTTCCGTGCTTGGTCTTTAGCATTTTCACCAATTCTTTTTATTTTGTAATGGTTTTTTAAACAATATTTTGAACCCTTGTCATAATATTATTGCCACAAAAGTACTGATCTTGAAAATTCAGAATTTCCACAGAACAAAGATACATGAACCGCCATAGCAGTTGAAGTCTGAATAGTATGTGACCCTAAAGCAAGGAATACAACACAGTTGCTTTATCCTATTTTCACATCTACACTGTTCCTCCATTGTCACCTGTGTCATTAGACCTTTCTCATTGATCCAAACTAAAACCCAGCATCTTTTTAAATTCTTTCATGGGCTGTGGGTATTGCTGGCAATGCCATTCCTAATTGTCCTTGAATAGGTGGAGAGCCGCCACCCTGAATCATCGCTATGTGTCTGGGTGAACTTTTCAGTAACGGCTTTGTACAACCAAGTGCGTGCCAGACCACTTCAGAAGGCAGTGAAGAGACAACCAATGACATTGCTGTGGGTTTGGAATTACGCATAAACCAGATTGGATGAAGACAGCAACTCTCCTCTGCAGGATATTAGTGAACAACTCATCTCCAGACTAGATTTCATTTCCAGGCTCTATTGAATTAATTTTAAATCCACCAGCAGCCAAAGGGGGATTTTAACTCCTGTACCTCCACTCCTAGCGAAGTATAAGCATGGGGTATTATCCTGTGACAAGACCACTGCATTACAATCTCCCCCCTACATCAAGCCGGTGTTCTTCTCCGACCACTGCCTCCTGCTGGCCGACTGTCACCTACAGGACGAGCAGCGGGCTGGTAAGGGAACGTGGAAGCTGAACACCAAGCTGTTGACCCCGGGAAACATTGAGGAGCTCAAGAGGGACTACGCAGGTTGGAGAACCGTGAAGCCCCTCTTTGAGTCCCCAGCGGACTGGTGGGAAACAGTAAAAGGGAACATCAAGAGGTTCTTCATCCTCAAAGGTGTTCAGGAGGCGAAGAGAGAGGCGGGGAAAACTCTCCCAGCTCCAGGAAAGTATGCAGAACCAGCTCCTGCTGCAGACGATGGGGGTGGATATCAC